>NC_073692.1:96980784-97322451 GCF_029784155.1 Uranotaenia lowii | reverse complement strand
AACATTTAAACTTCATATCTTATTGGGAAAAAAAAGTTATTAGCTGTTTAACAAGCGTATGTAAACAATAAATTCAATTGGCATCACTTCTGGTTGCCTAGCGAGGTATTGCATGACTACTTTTCATGCAATGCTTTGCGAGTTATTATCGATTTTGGTTGATATTTTTCTTTGAAAATTAAGTCAAATTCTAACAACTTCTTTACATTTCGGCTTACTATTTTGTTTCGGCCATCTTCAGAAAAACTTTGCGAGTCACCAGCAGTTATGTAAAGTGAATTTATTATTTATCAATGCCAAAAGACATACCCCTGTTAAACAGCTAATAACTTTTTCTTTTTCTAATAAGGTACGAAGTTGAGGCCCTCGACAAAGTTGTTCTGCGGAAAATTTCCTTTGGAGGATTTATAAATTTTCACAAAAATCATCAGCAGGCTCGGCTCTACAGAAGAAACAAAAGTCATGGTGATTTTTCAGTACAAAATATTCAATTTTCCCATACAAATCTAAAAGTTGAAATTTACTCATCTAAACGTTACTTAAAAATTTTGCAACAAATCATGGATGAGTTTTGAACCAAAACGAAGCATTTTAGACTCCAGGGTTTGGAAAATTCAAAAATGACCCCAAATCGACTCAGTCTACTGTAGTATAGCCAATAAATTTGAGGAGAGCGTGAATCTTGCCCAGGCAGGAGGAATTGTTTCATCATCGTCCAAATTATTTTCATTCCTCTAGTCTTTTTCTGTCGATCATGCTCGAATCTTCTGGGACGCGAAAGCGCGACATGATCACGTCAAACCATATTATTTTTAGTATAGAATAAGGGAAATACAAGTCCTTCTCTGACTTTCTGGCTCCATTGTCAAGAACTCTGAATAAAAATATTCCTATACTTTTGAGTTCCGTAGATTCGTTCTTTATTCATAACTGTCAAATTAACGTTAAACACAGAACGTATTTCTCTGTAAAAACATAAACTATCGAAGGTTTTACGGGTATTTAATGTTTTTATAGTCTCACAAATAAATATTTAAAACCTAACAATGCAAAATGAGTTGATAATGTTTTTTTACAAATTTATCTGGAAATAGGAGTACTAAAAACGGAGAGGCAAGTAGCAAAACCTAATGTTTGGCTCTAATGCATAAACTGGATGGGGTATCGTTATCATAGAAAGGAAAAATGCAATAGAAAAACAGGGGTAGAACATGGCAAAATTTACCTTTTCTCTGCTTCCTTTTTTCTGAAGATGAATTCGGAATATTGGTTGATATGGGTAGATATATTTTTTTGTTTGGTTTTGATTTCGCGATGATGATGATGGTTGTGTGTATTGATTGCAAGATTTCATACAATGAGCAGTGTTGTTGAGTGATGGATGAATGAATGAATGATCGAGATGATTGGAGCAGCCGATTCGATGTGTGAAAATTTCGAGTTTGGTCAATGGCATTTTTATTTGTGTGTGAGCATGATTGATTGCATGTCGGTGATTAAAAAGAGAAAGAGAAAAGAAGAAAAACAAACAACCATTTATGAGCAAATTCTATCTTAAGTGGTATACTTTAAATATTACAGGTCTACTGAAATTTGCAAAATTACAAGCTTACCGTTTTAGTCGTAGTGAATTTTTTAAAATGCTATATGAACTTTGTTTTTATGCAACGAATAAGACTAGTCTAAAAAAGGCATTGAAAAATAAAATCAAATCTATAAGAGTACAATCGATATCGCATACCAGCGATCGATTTTCCAACTAAAAATAACTAAAAAACGGAAGGAAAACGGGAATTAATACTGGAGTGAAAAATAAAAGAACCAGCTACCCAAGGGTAAACAGCAGGAGTGAGAAGAAAATGATTTATTTACACATCAATAAAAGTTGTTATTAGGTAGAGGTTGGAGGCAAAGTGTGAAGATAAATCAATCCGGCCCGCGCTCACTTCACTTTTCGTGAGAACAAATTGAATCGAGAAATGAAAAGCGGATCCCGGAGTAGGAAAATAAGAAAAAGGAAAATAAAATATTTTCATTCGGAGAGAAGTGAATGATTGAAATGCGAAATGATAAAGGAAAGTTGAAAAATTAAAAGTTGGAAAAAAATAAAAAGCATTTCAATTTGTATATTCAACACCGTCATTTGAGTGTTTGTGTCTAAATAATTTATCTGTTTTATACATTTGTGTTTGAGAATGTTGTATTCGTATTTTTTCTGAGCTTAGATCAAACAGTGTCACTCTATAAAAGTAGTAAAACAAAAACATTTTGGAATCAACTCAAAAATCTGTGTTTGGGTTTGAATTAGTTTGTAAAACCGTCATATTTGTGTAATAAAAGTGTACTGAATCAGCAGCACCTGTCATTCCGGTGCTTTGAGATGTTTCTTTTGTATTTTTTTTGATAAAACAAAATATATTTTTACACAACAAAAATAAATATACGCAACCATACTGGCATTATTCTACTCAGTTAGCAGCAGTCAAGTCAAACAATCTGTTCGTATTTGTTTGCGGTGCCACACACTTTTGGTGCATTGCACTAACTATATTTACCTGTAACGAAAATCTACGATGAGCCACCTTGCGGCCTCCCCTTCGTTTGCTTATGTGAGGATTGTCTTGGCGCAGGGTTTTGTTCTTTAGATACTCTAGTTGTGTGTACAGTCTGGAATAAGTAGAGAAAAAATGCAGGAAAAAAAAAATTCGAAAATTGTTAATGTTTAGGCGGAATAGCATAAATCGACTTTAACTGATTTGATTTTTTTTTCTAATCAAATAATGTATTTAACCTTAATTAATCATAGAAAACAGCGATAGTATGTGAGTAACATATTTTTTTCTGAACTTCAGTCAGACATTAAAAAAGTCTATTCAGCAACTTCAAAAAGTAGATAAAAACGTTCAGGGCCATCTGGTCCTGGCCACGGCCATTCTAGCCGGTTCCGGAATCCGAAAATTCAAAATGATCAGATTTTAACTTGCGACACATCAATAGAAAGCTCTTGACCTGTACATGATGGGAATTGATAGGAAAAGTGGTTCAAGGCCATCTGGTCCTGGCCACGGCCAATCTGGCGCGTTCCGGAATCCAAAAAATCTTAATGATCAGATTTTATCTTGCGACACATGAATAGAAAGCTCTTGAGTTTTGCATGGTTAATATATATAGTAAGATATGGTGAACCTGCCTGCGAAGTCTGATGAAACTACAGCTTAGCGTTTTTTTTTTTATAAATATTTCAATGTATGTTTCAATGTATTTTATTAACTTCCCACAAATTTTAACTAAAATCAATCAAAATTGAGGCAGAATGCCTGCCAGACCACGTGTTTTTCGCTCAAATTTAGAATGCTGTTACCCTTTGAGAAAAGTTTCTGGTTCCCAAATTACAATAAGAATGCATGATTATATTGAATTTCGTCCTTTTCCAAGTTTAAAAGGTGCACCAATAATTGATTCGAAAAGTTCAAGAAATTGAATTTCGTTGCCTACATGAAGGCGTTTTACATAGAAGGTTTAAAAAAGTGTATTTAAAAAGCGAAATTTTCGATAAGGTTTGCAATAGTAAATGATTTTTTTTCCAAAATATATTTAGTTTATTAAAACACAATGAACATGTAATAAAACATTTGATGTTTCAATTTTAACTTTTCATATAATCATTGTTCCATTTCTATTCATGTGTCGCAAGTGAAAATCTGATTTTGATTTTTCGGATTCCGGAACCGGCCAGATTGGCCGTGGCCAGGACCAGATGGCCCCGAACCACTTTTCCTATCAATTCCCATCATTTACAGGTCAAGAGCTTTCAATTGATGTGTCGCAAGTTAAAATGTGATGATTTTGATTTTTCGGATTCCGGAACCGGCCAGATTGGCCGTGGCCAGGACCAGATGGCCCCGAACCACTTTTCCTATCAATTCCCATCATGTACAGATCAAGAGCTTTCTATTCATGTGTCGCGAGTTGAAATCTGATCATTTTGATTTTTCGGATTCTGGAACTGGCCAGATTGGCCGGGGCCAGGACCAGATGGCCCCGAACTACTTTTTCTATCAATTCCCATCATATATACAGGTCAAGAGCTTTCAATTGATGTGTCGCAAGTTAAAATGTGATTATTTTGATTTTTCGGATTCCGGAGCCGGCCAGATTAGCCCTGGCCAAGACCAGATGGCCCCGAACCACTTTTCCTATCAATTTCCATCATGTACAGATCAAGAGCTTTCTATTGATGTATCGCAAGTTAAAATGTGATCATTTTGATTTTTCGGATTCCGGAACTGGCCAGATTGGCCGTGGCCAGGACCAGATGTCCCCGAACTACTTTTTCTATCAATTCCCATCATGTACGGGTCAAGAGCTTTCTATGCATGTGTCGCATCATGATATTTTTTAAATTTTTCCATGACAGTCACGGAATCAACTCAGGATAAAACCTTTATCGCATCATATTCATTTCATTTCCATCGTTGGTAGGGAGATAGTGAGGGCAGTATAAAACCAATAATTGGGGCACGATGAGCATTTTCTGCCGGTAAACCTAGCAGCGAATTCAACTCGAAGAAGTCAACTGAATAATAGAGCTACAGCTTGACTTGTTTCATCTGACAATTAGGGCTACTTGTAAGGTGTCAGAGATATTCAGAGGACTCGAGTTCGATTCCTGTTCGAGGCGATTTTTTTTTCATTTACCATTCATGACCGATGCTTTTTGCAACTAAACGGTGAGTCGTAGATCCATCAATCAAAGCAATAACAAAAAAAAAGGTTTTTTGTAGAATACTAATAATTCACACGCTTTTACATTATTTTTTTATTTTTTCTTGTGACACTTTACCAACGTTTTGGCATTCGTGTCAAACTCAAACATTATGTTTCTAGTGTTTTGTTTGGCAAATGATGCGACTAGCCATACAATGCAACAGCCAAAATAATCGATCATGAAAAAACCTCGAGTCTTCTGACCTTTCCGACACGTTATCAATAGGTTAAACCGTCATATGCTGCTAGATTCTACGGCAGAAAATGCTCATCGTGCCCCAGACAATGGTGCTCTGTTCGCTCCGAGTCAACAAGTCAAAGTAAAGTAAAGAATCAAAAATTTAGTAATGGGGAAAATTGAAGAACGATGTGTACATCATGTTGCAGTTCGTACATTATAGATCAAAATGATTTAACGTTCATAAGAGCTTATTATTCGGTGCTCAAAAGTTATAAATTTTTTTTTCACTTGAGAACCACGTTGGATTTTTTTTAAATATTTCTGTGAAGTGTAAAAGAAGATTCCTTTTTTGCTGAAAAATTAATACTCTGGAAGCACAAAACTGTTCCTCAGGGAATTGTTTACTCCTGAGTGCTCGTTATGCCCTATCTCCTCTAATATCTTCAAAATATATGCTTTTTTTTAAGTTTTAATGGAGTAAAACACAAATTAGGGTCGCTATAGAATCAAAGCAGTATGAGAAAATTGTTATTAAATCTTCTTAAAGCTCAAATTTGTTGTCAATGGGGCTTATTGTGCGACGCGAGTGACGTGACTCACGAAATTTCACTTCTTCGTCCTGACTCCAGAAAATGCTCTAGCAAAGAAATTTGTGTATCGATGAGTTCTGAAGACCAATAGCAGCTTATACGAACGAAAATTTCGAGACTAGAGAGGCTATTTAAGCCAGCAAAACGATATGAAAATTCGTGAGTCACGTCACTCGCGTCGCAGAATAAGCCCCAATGTTTTTTTTTCCTTGTAGGGGAGAGCCCACTGCGACCAGTAGTTGATCTATTGTGGTAATTACCCCGCGTTAATATATTCTATCAAGCTCACCTGCACTATGGGTTGAAGTGACAGTTGATTGCTGACTAAGCATTTTATCCCAATCGGGTATGATATCAAAGATGTATGATATAACCTTCTTAGGGCTGACCCCTGTTGCTGTACTGTCAACTGAATTAGAAACAAAAACCAGCGAAGATTTTGTTTTGAACTTCTGTACGTTTTATTTTAAAGGGTCAAAATCTTACATCAAAAGGATTAAAAATCTTGCTTGAATTTGATATTTTTACTTTGAAACATGATTTAGGCGGAAGTGTTCCCAAATGCGCAAAGCTCAATATGCGCATAAAGCCGATTGACTCAATGGCTGAAAAAACAATATATCTTATCAGTCCGGTTTGGGGAAAAACCAACTTCTATCACATGCCATGGACAAATTTTAATGAAATACAAAGTCGATTTTATTATTCACACAAGGTTTTGCAACGTTTTGATGTAATATATTGAACTTTAAAAATCATGTTAATAGAATCTCTAAACATAAATGTTTGTGATTTTTCTTTCTTATTCAGTTAAAAATCAGAAACTCAACAAATTGAAACTATCAGAAACGTTATAAATCATAATTTATTGAAATAAGAGGATTTTGAATGCCCGCATCAGGCAAGTTAATCCTCATCTGTCCCTGAAATTTTAACCCGTTACAGTCCCTTTGACACTTAAGAAACGCAAGCACCAGCGTAAATTTTCTGGATTTACTTTTTGTTTTATATTGAAATTTACTTTCTGATGAATATAAATTTATTGCGAAAATCTTGCGTGAATATACATAGGTACTCAAAATCCAGTGCACAGTTGAATTGAAGTGCAAAAAATCTGAGAAATAGCAAATTGACAAAAAGTTCTAAAAACAGGTACTTTTAAAAATTCGTCAAAAATTCTGTGTTTCGTATTTGGAAAATCTAAGGAAGCGAAATTGTGCCAAATTAACCCTCATCCGCATTAGATTTCATTACCCTAATCAGCACTTGTGGTGTCAATTTGACACCACAAGCTCAAATCGTTATAACTTTTGGCGTGTTAGACCGATTTAAACAAAACTTACATCAAAAGAAACCTTGTAATGTCAGTAAAATATGTTTAGAACATTATATACAGCTAAAGTTACAAGTTTTCTCGTTATTCAGCATGAAAGAAAAAAAATCCGAAAAAACATGCCTCACGAAAACTGCTGTAGTTCATATATTACACGTCCAAAAAAATATTTGTCTTATGCATATGAAAGCTGAAGTTAATGCCTACATCATGAAGACAAGAAATTTTTTTTGATTTTTTTGAATGAAATGGTCACAAAAAGTTCAAAAAAGTGGTCTAAAAAACCTACTTTTCATTCGATTACTAGTAAATACTGTTTGAGTGATGGTAGAGTTTTGAAAAAAATATGACTACAAAATGTATTAAAATTCCAACATTTTGCTGTCTTTAGATTTTTTATGCAACAAAAATTGAATTTACTAGAATTTTTCACAGACGACAGACGAAGTAATGATGCGTGTCGTACGTTTCTTGGTTGGAAATTTTCTATTGATAGTAGTTCACGTTTGCTTGTCACGACACGCATCATTATTTCGTCTGTCGGCTTCGCTCTCTGCCCAAATCACCACCCACCGTACCTACTCGGAGAGCAAACAAACACGTTTTGCTGGACCGCTGCTTGTAGTTCTAGAAATTCAGGAATGATTTTACGTTTATAATTTTCATATTTTTGTGAAATCTCACAGCGTGAATTGTAGCACCTCACTAGAATGTAGATTAAATTTGCTTTCCAATGAATATACTCTTGATTGGTCCAAACAAAGCAAAAGCACTGATAATCCGGGTACAACCTGACGGTGGACCACAAAAACAGATGAAATTTCAATTTGTTAAAAAATTGCGCAAAGTAGTGAACTTTGGAAAATTCCAGTAAATTCAATTTTTGTTGCATAAAAAATCTAAAGACAGCAAAATGTTGGAATTTTAATACATTTTGTAGTCATATTTTTTTCAAAACTCTACCATCGCTCAAACAGTATTTACTAGCAATCGAATGAAACGTAGGTTTTTTAGACCACTTTTTTGAACTTTTTGTGACCATTTCATTCAAAAAAATCAAAAAAAAAAAATTTCTTGTCTTCATGATGTAGGCATTAACTTCAGCTTTCATATGCATAAGGCAAATATTTTTTTGGACGTGTAATATATGAACTACAGCAGTTTTCGTGAGGCATGTTTTTTCGGATTTTTTTTCTTTCATGCTGAATAACGAGAAAACTTGTAACTTTAGCTGTATATAATGTTCTAAACATATTTTACTGATATTACAAGGTTTCCATTGATATAAGTTTTATATGAAGTTCATAATAATTCAAACGACTTAAATAGATTTTACTTTTGTGGTGTCAAAATGACACCAAAAGTCGGAAAAGGGAGTTTTTTTGTCCAGGCTTCCAGGGTTCGTCCATAAAAAAGTAAAGATGCAATATTGAAGAACTTTTGAATTCATTTAGGGTCCCCGAAAAAATTTTTGTATTTTGAAGCTTCTGAAAAAAGTTACAAGCCTTCAAACTTGCAATGGTGTCAAAATGACACCCTAATGCGGATGAGGGTTAAGTCAACTTTCCAATCCTCTTTGAAAATTTATCTGGTGTGACTTAATAAATTTTAACGGTTTATTGATCGAAAAGTACGGTTTTAAAAACACTTTTTTACATTTTTCTTGGTCATGATCTTTAAATTAAAAAAAAATCTTTATGTGCAAAGTATAACCACTGATCACACTGACAGGACACTTATAAAAAAATTCAACCATTTTCTGTCTAATTTTTTTTCTCAGATGTTGTAGGTTCGCAATACCGACGGCAGGTGGCGAACCTGAAAAATTTGACAAAAAATGCCCAGTAGGAAAAATGTACCTGTTTAGACCGATTTTATCGTAGAAATTGTCTGTTTTTTCAAAAGTTGGGTGGAATTTCCTAACTGGGATAGCATTTCTTTAATTCGATCGATGCGCACTCTAGAGTCGATAATGCGTAATGTTGGAAAAATTATCCAGAAAACGAAATCGAGTGTCCAGTCAGTATAGTCAGTGGTATAACTTCGAACTTCAGCTTTCTTGGACACTAAGTGAAATTTTTCTGTAGCTGATCTACAGTCTTTTTTCCGAATCCTTCGAGAAAGAAATCTTTTTTCCGAAGTTTGTTTCTTCGGATTTTTTTCATGACTTAAATAACGGAAAACTGAAGTGTTGTAGGTGAATATTGTCTGAATAACATATTTGAGTTACATTACAAGGTTTTCAAAAATTAAATTGGGTAAAAATTGTTTGAGAAGCCAGTGTACTAATCATATTTACGGAGGATATCATGGATGTTCACTTTATCTTTTTGCTAAATAATGGCATGATTCATGCACCAGGGGAAAAATTGGAAGGAATCTCCAAGAGAAAGAATTATTTTCCGGAGGGGTCAGGCTATAATTTAGCTCTGAATCCCATTTAAAATCTTAGAAATTCCTTTGCCAAATGTTAAGTTTGGATCAAGCCATGAGTTGCAAGTTGCAAACATGTGAAAGATACGAAGAAGCTTAAAGATTCACAAATTTTAGCCGGCCAAATGGCTCAGAAACCTTTGGTAATCCAATTGACTCAATGCCAAATCAATTATTTGACACTAAAGCTTAGTTCTTTTAGAAATGGGACACTTTCATTTACTAATAGCTCGTTAACTAGTTATTGGATATTAAAAATTTTGACAGCATTTTGTTGCCTGTAAAAAGTACTATTCGACCTATTTTTTTCAAAATTTAAAATTTATGCGTTTTTGAGATATGTACGATGCAAGAGAAAAGGAAAAAAATAATTTTGCACAGTTTCCTTTAAAATTCGTCATTATCAAATTGATAGCTGACAAAACCGTTGATTATTCAATGAATTACTGAGTTTTTGTGGTGGATAAGTATGCAAACACTGTTAATAATGTCCGCAAAGTTCAAATCAAGCATTGAAGTGAAGCACATGATCGGCAACAACGGTTAAGGATCATCAAGGAAGTCAAGTCTCATACCAGCATTTTTAATTTTCAATAAACGAAAAACCAAGGGTAGACCGCTGAAATGTCCAAAACCATTTCCTCCGATAAGCTGAAAGTGTTGCCTAGTGATGACTCATTTAAATCCAACCTCTAACAACCATTTTTTGATAGTTCCAAAGCTCTTAAGCTGTAAAACCGGTACCGAAAAAAAACGTTCAAAAATGTGGTCAAAAATAATCAAATTTGTTAATTTCGAAACAACTGTATCCACTAAAATGCTTCCAGTTTCCACTTTCCAGAGAAGTATTGGACCAAAAACTATCAGAAATTGAAGATCTAGGGTGAAGCCACCTAAATTATAGATTTTACGAAGTATAAGTTGGAGAAACTGATCAATACCATGACTGAAAAAAGTGTGCGCCGGCCAATGGGAGATACCAAGAATAAAGTAGGAATTTCTTAAACAAAAAACCGTAAATATTTTTTTTCAATTTTTTTCATGAAAGATAATAACATTACCTTCTTTTTCTTCATAGAAAGTATTTCGTTCAAACGAATGGTTTTTGAGATACAGGCATTCGTAACTGTCCCATTTCTAAAAGAACTAAGCTTTAATTCGTAGAAATTTTTTTTTATCGAGTAGACTAATAGTGTTTTCGTTTATTGCCAGTGGCAACCTAGTTATCCACGAGTTTTGCCCTAACTGCTGTTATTGTGTTCGTTTATTAATTCAGAAGTCCACTAGTTTTGCCCGAGGTTTGAACCTCAAGCAGGTGGTTGCAACCCGTAAAAGTTGTCAGTGTTGGGGGTCAGCATAAGGTTGACTATAGCAACCATATATTTGCATCGTCCCGGGTGACGATTCTGTTTGTTTATTCTGAGACAGTTTTGCCCTGCGCCAGTGGAGAAAAACGAAAACGGCATAAGTTTGCAGCTGTCAGTTTATCGAAAATTTTAGGCTTTTTTCTTCTGAACATTCGCTGATTTTTACCATACATAGACTAGGTAATTTTTTTCTATAAGATGATAAAATGAAGAGTTTATTTTGCCACATATAAATAGGCTCGAATGATAAAATTCCCGAAACCTATGTATAATTTCCAATGCTGTTGTTTAAACAAACCGTTAAAAATTGACAAGGAACAGCGCCATACGCCGTACGAAAGGATGCAATCTTATAAGGAGTGTAAAAAAAATGCTACACTTGGTTTTATGAATATTTTTTGAATGCATGAATGTAAATTGACGAAATTTTCAGTGAAGTTACCTGGCAATGTTATGTTTACACATGCAAATTTTTGTGTTGTTCAGTCTAGTGGTTTTTGATATAGCGTCCATTGAAGAAATTTTTCAACTTTCATTCTTGGGCAACACGTGCGCCATCTATAATGCATACTATGAACACCCTTTTTTTCAAATCAAGGCTTCTTTTGATTATGTTTGCTGTTTCTTGAAGCTTGACCTTAAAAATAACTCAAAATTTTAAATTGGTCGAAGTTATAACAAATAGGTATTTGATTTTTATCACCCTACTACTGTTTTTGCGTAATGGCACGATTCCAGATCCAACTTAAATTTTGTGGGACTCATTGAAGCGCTTTGCAGAGAAAATGGTCGCACTTGGAGACAGTCTTCTTTGTATTTTTTAGCCATTCATCGTGTCAATCGTTATGAAAGACTGAGTAATCTGCAGTTTCCACACATCGTTAGCCTCCTCCAGTACTAGACATTAAATCGTTCTATTTCTTCTCCTTGTTTATCTTCAAAAAATAGAAGCAGGACTAGTCAACAAAAAGTTTCCGATTGGAAACTTGCCAGGTTATCGCTAAAGAGTTCGTTTTGCTATCAATTTCGAATAATTTCAAAATATCTCCCCACAAGCAGTTCAAATATTTTGCGCACGATTTGATCACCGTATTTTGTTTATTTTAGCGGTGGGAAGCTTTTTTACCTTGTAGGAATGAAGTCAGGCCTGTTTACAAGTCAGCTAGACGAAGCAGTCAGAAAAAATGACTTTTTTTTTTATCACTTCTTCTATTCATATTTTCGGATGGAGCTTGAAAAAACCTCTCACATTCCTCCCGCTTCATGGAATCAATTATCTTCACTTCTATTCAAATTGTAGCTCACTATCGGGTCCTCTAGAATTTCTTAAACAATTTACCATGTGAGCTCTGGCCAAAAAATTGATTTCCAACTGTTTTTGGGTCGATCCTGCCCAAAAAAAAATTCTCAACGAGCTTCAGTATTGGACGGTATCTCAAAAACTACTAGACATATTGTCACCAAATTTTCAACACGTATATCCTACATTAAAGGTAAATGTTGCATTTTTTCGAATACACTCCTTACGTTCTCAAAATAAATAAACTAACTTCTTTGTCTTTGTAGAAGGGACGTATACTCAGAATACTTGAACGCTATCCTCTACGCCAATGACGGCGGCTAAACCATGTTACTTGTGAACTGGTAAACTTGGTAAATTTATCTGGTTCATTTTCCCTTAATTTTTTTAACAATAGAAGCTAACTAACAACTTCGGATAAGTTAGGGGAACCAATTGTTTTATGAAGTTGAGTTTAAATTTAAAACCCTCCCACACTCCCAAGCAGAAATATTGATTATATGCGTCTCTAAGCAGACATTTTCACGTATCATATTTGTTTCTATAGTACAAAATTTAGTACTTTATACTAGTTTGAAGCAATTGGCAAAACAGCTTTAAGCTGAAAATATTCGATAAGGTAACATCACAAATATGTTAAGAAACTTCAACATCGATTTGCTCGAAACTTGTCAAAAAGTAATACGAACCCTTCAAAACTGACTACATTTTTGTTATTGTGGTGTCCTCGAAGACATCTGGTGGCTCAACCAAAAAAAATAATTTGAACTGATTCTAAACGGTCATTGGGGCTTTACACATGTTTTAAGGCTTAGCTAGCACATCTTTGGTTTCACTGATTTCGGTACGTCAGACACCACAATTGACAAAGTTCTGTGAAACATTAGATTCTAGAAATTATCAAAATTATGTTACTAATGACTGAAATCGAAAAAAAATCAATCATTTCTTTTGTGAATAACTTTGGGTGGCCTGGATGGAAATCAATGAAATTTGCTGTAAATCTACCACGTTCACAGGTACACATGTTTTGTGACGACCAGTCAAATGATTTTTTGAGATAACGTCCAATAAAGGAATTTATAGACCACAATTTTCGGGCAGGACCTTGAAAATCCAGAAAAGTCCCAACGATGGACCCCAAAACAATCAAAGTTTATTTGGTCAATCGTTAGAGGAGAACTTATAAGCTTAAACCTAATGAGCTAAAATTTGAATTTAAGTAAAGTGGATCAATTCTATGAATGTAAAGAAGGAGTGAGTTCATATTCAACCAAGCGAGATCCAATGATTTCAACTAGAAAAGTGGTAAAGCAGGTAATTTTTTTTTCAGTTGACAACGAAACATGTCATGTCGGGCTTTATGTCTTCAAGGTAAAAAGGCGATCCACCGGAAAAGTATACATAATACGGTGGTCAAACCGTGCGCAAATTAGATCTAAATATCCACAAAGCAAGTATAACGTGTAATAACCCATAAGCTTCAGTATCAGCTTACCAGATAAAAAAATACGTTGTTTGATAACAGAAACACGCACGCAGAAAACTTTTTAGCGATCATCTGTTAGTTCAACAGCCAGAAATTTTTCGTTGACGCGGCTCAATGTTCCAAAGAAAAACGAGCAGAAAAAGTTGAAAAATTGAAAGCCCAAAATTTTAAGTCGTTCAACATGCTTTCTCAATCTCAAGAACCACATAGGAAACTCCGCACATGTGAACATTAAATTACTAATCTGAGCGTCACTAAAAATTTAATTTCTATCCAGGCATTCCAAAGTTATTTACAAAAGAAAGTGTTGCATTTGTGTTGATTTAAAATAACATTCATTCAAATAAAATTATCACTGAAAGGTTTTTCATAATGTTTAAATTAAAAATAAATTTCCTGTAATATTTCACGCTTTGATAGAAAAAATCTTAGTGTGATGTCTGTTAATACCATTTTAAGTTTTTCTATTTTTGCTAATTTTGGATTTATGTTTTAAAGTAGAAAAAAGTTATCCAATCATTTCGTCAAAGATGCACTTAACATTTCACATCACACGTGGTCTAATATTGACCCCAAGATAAGTTCCGTCTTTCTTCATCGCTATTTTCTGCTGAACAACAACACTCACCTTTTCAGTTCGGCCCGGATGTCCTCGGGGCTCATCTCCGAGATGGTGACCTCGCCAACTTCCGGATCGCCGACGCAGATGCCGGCATAGGTTCCAAGGCCGCCTCCGTGGTGGGAACTGTCATGGGCACCCTTGAAAGCATCCACAGGTAAGCGGAATGATACATCGTGGGCAAGGGAACGAACCTGCGAAGCTAGTAGGATGCAACAGCGAGCCAACAACAACTGACAATTTTTTTTTGCTTTGCGTTTGCTTTGCTTCTGTTTCAAGTCCTCTCAACTTTACTTACAAACAACTTACAGTGAACAGCGAAAATGGACAACGACAATCACAAGTTTACCGGACAAAGTTTAGAGCGCGAAACAGATAGATGATGTATAAAGAACAGAGAGAGGACATAAACATAACCAATGCACACACCAACATTCATATAGATATGTATACAAGAGATTTTTCTTTTTCTGATTTCCGTAAACACAGAGATGAGGAAAGCGTTCCGGAAGTAGACAGTGAGAGGTAGAGATATCTTGACAGGGATTGGTCGAGGGTACAGATACATGAAGAAAAATACATCCAGGATGGTCGAATGGGAGGAAAAAGGTCTAAGAAATTCAGTAGGAAAAATTGGGAAAATACGTTTCTTAGACTAGTTCAGTATGAAATGAAAAATGTATGACCTTGGAGTGTTTTATTTAATTACAAATTTTCTAATTGTTAATAAAACCTAAGTTTGTTATTCTACTACACTCAGTAAAATTAAATGTGTTTCCTGATTCATGAGCCATTCCCCTAATTTATTAACTATACTACATGTGAGGGTTAAAGTGGTCCGTTCGGAAGTTCGATAAGCGACATGCGGCGGGACATCTTTTATATTTACATTAGGGTGGCAATGAAAAAAAAACAGACCATATTCATTTTGTTAATTGGCCCAAAAACCTGCCTTGTACAAAATTTTTCTTTAATAAAACTCGATTTGCGCTCAAAATTTCGATTTTTGACCCAAAAAAAAATCATAGAAGGGAGAAGTAAAAGAAATCGGGGTAATCGAAACTTATTTTTGCAGCCAAATGACTAAACAAAATTGATGTTTTTGTTTTTTTTTCTCGATAATTAACTACTTTTTTGTGTTTACCCGCCTTTCGAAAAACCGATGGAATGTTCAAATGATGTTTACGCATTGACATGTAAAAATAATAAAACCTGTTCCAATCCTCATGTATAACATTTGAATGTAAAGCATCTTTCACTTTATTTTTTGACAACTGCCAAAAAAGACAACAGTGACCAAAATTGACAAAAATAACAAAATAGCAAATAGTGACAAAAATGACAAAATAAAAAATTATAAAATTACGAAAATTACAAAAACTAAGAAAATGATAGTTATGGATAAAAATAAAAATGACACAAAATACAAAATTGACATAATTGGAAGAAATGGAAAAAAATAATAGAGACTAAAAAGTTAAAAATAAAAGAAAATGAGAATATTGGCATTTTTGTATTATTTTTTGATTGTATTGTCATTTTTAGCATTTTTTTTATTTTTCACATTTGTCATATTTCTCACTTTCGCCTTTTTTTAAATTTTGTAATACCTATATGTAATTTTTGTCTTAAGCATTTATGTCATTTTTGACATTTCTTTTGTTCTTACAACAAATAAAATTGACAAAAATGGCAGAAAAGGCAGATATGACATGAAAATTTCAAAATTGAGACAATAAAATAAATTATAAAAATGACTAAAATGACAAATATAACAAATGCAAAAGAAAAGAATGCATGAAAACACAATATTGACAAAAGTAATGAAAAATGCAAAAATGACATACTTGTTTGTGACTTGTCATTTTTGGCATTTCTTTAATTTTTTAACAAAGAGAATTGACAAAGGTGACAGGAACGGCAGATATGACATGAAAAAAATAAAAATGACACAATAACATGTATGACAAAAATGAGAAAAATGACCGAAGTGACAAAAAAAATTACACAAGTCACAAAAATGACGAAAACGATAAAAATTACAAAAATTACATACATTTTTGAAATTTAAGTCTTTTTGTCATTTTTCGTAGTTTTTGTCTGTTTTGTCGTTATTGACATTTTTGTCAATTTGTTATTTATGCTGATTTTGTCATATTTTGGCACTTTAGTCATTTTTGTCATTTTCGGTATTTTGTCATTTTTATTATTCTATTGTTTTCTGGTTTTTTGTAATTTCTGTTTTTATTTCTCATTTTTATAATTTTAAAATTTTTGTCATTTATGCCATTTTTATCATTTTTGTCAATATCGTCATTTTTGTCGTTTTTATCCTTTTTCACAGTTGTTTATTTATATGTTTTTTGCATAGTAGATGTTTTTATTAATTTTACAATTTTTACCATTTTTGCATTTTTGTCATTTTTGTCGTTTTTGTAATTTTTATTATTTTTGTACCTAATAGGTAGGGGAGAATGAGGATACTTGATCCCTGGGGATACTTGATTCCTTAGCTATATCTCGAAACTGGAATGTCTTACAAAGATCAAATGTTCTAGAAAAATGTGTCAAAATGAGCAAAATAACAATGCTTGTAGTTAAAAAAATTTTAACAAAATAATTGTTTGAGTAATTGAACTTTGTTTGGAAAATTTCACAAAATGTAACTTGAAGATCATTTTTCATCACTTTAAAATGTTCCTTACAAGGGAAAATTATGAAAAAAATATTTGTTCCAATGTATCAATCGTTCGTGCGTAAAATGAACTTCATAATGCCATATTTTCAAAGCAATGGAAAGCTCTCAACTTTTTTTAGGAAAAAGTTTTCTAAAATGTTGATTATGGGTACAATTGATCCCCTAGAGTTGGGTACAATTGATCCCCCTTCCAAACGGCATATTCTTCTTCTGAATTGATCGTTATGATTGCTGATTACGAAATTACTAATATTTATCCAAAAACTAATATTTATCAAACAATTGTCTGAAAAAAAGAGCAAAAATAACTAATTTTCTCTTAGTTATAAAAAAACGCCTTTAAGTATGCAATGTTATTAGCGTTGTGACAAAGTTATAGAATTTTCTTCTTATGTCTGCTATTAATTGTGAAATGAGAACAAACATGACAAAAATAGTCAATTAACATTCTATCTTGGGGTTTTGTTTGATTTTTATACAAGGATTAGGGCTTCCTGAATAAAAGATCAAGTCTCCTTCAATAGGGGATCAAGTCTCCCATAACTTCAGAAAAATCGCAATTTTTTTACTCCCACGAAAATGCTTCTAGGTCATCAACGGGTTCAAGTATCGTTCTAATTTTTGGAGCATAGAAACTTGAAGTTCAAAGCTGTCAGAAAATGTCAAAGACGGCGAGTTGCTGAATTTTTCCAGAAAGATATGGTGAAAATAAGAAAAGGGGATCAAGTATCCCCACTCTCCCCTATTGGTAATTTTTTCATTTTTTTTTCATAAGTGCCTTTTTTGTCTAAATAGTTATTTTTGGCGTTTTTTTTTCATTTTTGTCACTTTTGTCAGTTTTGCCAATTTGTCATTTTCGTCATTTTTGTTAATTTTGCCGTTCTTATCATTTTTGTCATTTTTCTCATTTTGGTGATTTTTGTCATTTTTGTCATTTTTGTCATTTTTGTCATTTTTGTCATTTTTGTCATTTTTGTCATTTTTGTCATTTTTGTCATTTTTGTCATTTTTGTCATTTTTGTCATTTTTGTCATTTTTGTCATTTTTGTCATTTTTGTCATTTTTGTCATTTTTGTCATTTTTGTCATTTTTGTCATTTTTGTCATTTTTGTCATTTTTGTCATTTTTGTTATTTTTGTCTTTTTTTCATTTTTGTCATTTTCGTCATTTTTGTCACTTTTGTCAATTTTGTCTTATTTTTCAATTTGGTCATTTTTGTAATTCTTTGTCATATTTGTCATATTTGTCATTTTTGTAATTTTTGTCATTCTTGTCATTCTTGTCATTCTTGTCATTCTTGTCATTCTTGTCATTTTTGTCATTTTTGTTATTTTTGTCATTTTTGTCAATTGGTGACTTTTATCATTTTTGTCATTTTGTCATGATGACAATTTTGCCATTGTTGTCATTTTTGTCATTTTTAAATTTTTTGTCATTTTTTTCGTTTTTTTCGTTTTTGTCATTTTTGTCATTTTTGTCATTTTTGTCATTTTTGTCATTTTTGTCATTTTTGTCATTTTTGTCATTTTTGTCATTTTTGTCATTTTTGTCATTTTTGTCATTTTTGTCATTTTTGTCATTTTTGTCATTTTTGTCATTTTTGTCATTTTTGTCATTTTTGTCATTTTTGTCATTTTTGTTATTTTTCTCTTTGTTGTCATTTTTGTCATTTTGGTGACTTTTGCCATTTTGTCATTTAGCCATTTTACCAATTTTTGCAATTTTTATAATTTTTGTCATTTTTGTCATTTTGGTCAATTCTGTCATTTCTGTCATTCTTGTCGTTTTTGTCATTTTTGTCATTTTTGTCATTTTTGTCGTTTTTGTCATTTTTGTCATTTTTGTCGATTTTGTCATTTTTGTCATATTTGTCATTTTTGTTATTTTTGTCATTTTTGTTTTTTTTGTCATTTTGGTTATTCTGGTCATTCTGGTCATTTTTGTCTATTTTGTAATTTTTGTAGTTTTTGTCATTTTATCATTTTATCATTTTATCATTTTGGTGACTTTTGTCATTTTGTCATTTTTGGCATTTCTGGCATTTTTGGCATTTTTGTCATTTTTGTCATTTTGGTGACTTTTGTAATATTTGTGATGTTTTGTCATTTTAGTCATTTTTTGTCATTTTTGTCATTCTTGTCATTTTTGTCATTTTTGACATTTTTGTCATTCTTGTCATTTTTGTCAATTTTGTCATTTTTTAAATTTTTTTCATTGTGGTCATTCTTGTCATTTTTGCCATCTTTGCCTTTTTGTCGTTTAAATCATTTTGTTATTATTGTCATTATTGCCTTTTTGACATATTTGTCATTTTTGTCATTTTGGTGACTTTTGTCATTTTGTCATTTTGTCATTTTTGTCATTTTTGTATTTTTTGTCATTTTATCATTTTGGTGAGTTTTGTCATTTTTGTGACTTGTGTTATTTTTGCCATTTTTTGTCATTTTTGTCCTTTTTGTCAATTTGGTAATTTTGGTCATTCTGGTCATTCTGGTCATTTTTGTAATTTTTGTCATTTTTGTCATTTTTCTCATTTTTGTCATTTTTGTAATTTTTGTCAATTTGGTCATTTTGGTCATTCTGGCCATTCTGGTCATTTTTGTCATTTGTGTAATTTTTGTAATTTTTGTAATTTTGGTGACTTTTGTCATTTTTGACATTTGTCATTTTGTCATTTTTGTCATTTTTATCATTTTTGTCTGTTTTGTCATTATTGTCTTTTTATCATTTTATCATTTTGGTGACTTTTGTCATTTTTATCATATTTGTCATTTTTGTCATTTTTGTAATTTTTGTCAATTTGGTCATTTTGGTCATTCTGGTTTCATTTTTGTCATTTTTGTAATTTTTGTGATTTTTGTCATTTTTGTACTTTTGTCATTTTTGGTCATTTTTGGTCATTTTTGTCATTTTTGTCATTTTTGTCAATTTGGTTATTTTGGTCATTCTGGTCATTCAGGTCATTTTTGTAATTTTTGTCATTTTTGTCGTTTTTCTCATCAGTGTCATTTTTGTCAATTTTGTTGTTTTTGTCATTACTGTCATTATTGTCATTTTTGTCAGTTTTGTCAGTTTTTTTCATTTTTGTCAATTTTATCATTTTTGTCATTTTTGTTATTTTTATCGTTTCTGACTTTTTCGGATCAAGTTATGTAGCGATGCGATGCGGAATGCGATGAAAGTAATTATAGTAAATATTGTCATTTTTGTTAGTTTTATTTTCATTTTTTTCATTTTCATCATTTTATTCATTATTGTCTTTTTTTTTTAAATATGGTCATTTTTGTCATCATATTAATTTTTGCCATTTTTGTCATTTTTGGCATTTTTGTCATTTTTTCTGTTTTATCAGTTTGTCATTTTTATATTTTTTGCATTTTTGTCGTTTTGCCATATTTGTCATTGTTGTCGATTTTATAATTTTTAAATTTTTTTTATTTTTATCATTTTTGTCTTTTCTGTTGTTTATATTATTTTGCCTATTTTGTAAATTTTGTGTCATATAAAGTAAACAAAAGTGAAAATGGAAACTTAGTTTTGTTTTGTAGCTTTCTTAATAATTGTTTTTCTTACATTTTTGTCGTTTTAGTTACCTACTCTTGTTTTTTCTCTTTTGGATTGTTTTTGTTTTTGACAATTTCAACAATTTTGTAATTATTTTTAAATTTGTAATTCTTGTAAAATTTCTTTTGATACTGACATTTTTTAATTTTCGGTATTTTAATTGCTTTTGTTATTTTTGTCATTTTTGGCTTTTAGTGATTTTTGTCATTGTCAAAAAGGTAAACATATGTGAAAATGGAAAATATGGATTATTTTTTTCTAGTTTTTTCTTATTATTGTTATTCTGTTATTTTTGTCATTTAAGTTACTCTTGACTTTTTCTCTTTGGGTTTGTTGTGATTTTTAACAGTTTTGACAATTTTGTAACTTTTATGTTAATTTGATTAAAATTTGCCATTCTTGTAAATTTTGTAAAGTTATTGAATTGTTTTTTCTCTTTGGGATTGTTGTGATTTTTGATAATTTTGACATTTTCGACAGTTTTGTAATTTTTATAATTTTTTTTAATGTGTCTATCTTGTTTATTTTGTTTGGATATTAACATTTTTGTCTTATTGTAGTATTTGTCATTTGTTACATTGTGCCTTGTTTGTTATTCTGTTATTTTTGTCTTTTCTTATTTATTTTTCATATTTGCCATTTATGTTAGCTTATGCCTTACTTTTTATTTATGTTTTTTTTGTAAATTTTGTCATGTCGTTTTTGTTATTTTTTATTTTTTAACGTTTATTGAAAATTTTAGTCGTTTTTTGACATTTTTATGAATTATGTCAGTTTTATAAATTATGTCGTTTTTTTAATTTTTTTAAAATTATTTTATGTTTGTTGTATTTTTTATAATTTTTGTTTTTTGAGCGCTTTGAGTTTTGAGCGCTTTGAGGCACCTCAAAAAAAGTCCGAGTGAGCTAAAATTTTGCACAGGTCAGTTTTCGTTCTTATTTTGAAATTTTACTTGACCATTTCACTGCCACCCTCATGTTAAAATCTCTTGTCTCTGCAAGAAGTTGAACCCTGTTCCTGGGGACCAGGATCCAAAAGTCCCTCCAGGAACCAACACTCAGGTTAGGTCTCGAACGCATATCTCTATGAAGGACCTACATTTTTGGTACGCTTGACTAGTTCCGATAGACAGATATTTAGGATAGGTAGGAAGATAAAGTTTCAACAAGTTTGAGGTCGGTAACTTTGAAATGGGTCCCATGTGTCCAACTTTCGAGCTATGATATTCTTTGATGATGCTGGGAAAAACTTTTTACCGAATAGTAGGAACTAATCGGAACCGGGTAAATGCGTTCAAAATTTCTCGAATATTGAGTCGTTATAGAGAAACAAGATGAAGATGATCCATCAAAACTTCTCGCAGACCTGCTTGTTTGAAGTTTCACTCTCAAAATTAAAAACATTCAGTTTCAATTCCAAATTATCTGAGCAATCATATTAAAATCTTAAAAAAGAGTATCAAAATGTATTAAAAATTTAAAATTTTAAGAAAAATCGGAAGAGTCTCAGAAGAATCAGAGGGTCCCTTTAGCCAACAATGTCAAGCGGAAGTTTGAGTTCTAACTACCGTCTGTGGCACAAATTTATGAGAGCGATGAATTTTAATGATATTCGAAACCGGAAGGAAACCCAAATGAACTTTAGCTGGAATTGGTACACGTGCGTTTGTACTCAGTACCGTAATATGGATGGGGAGAAAAAGTTGTCGGCTATGGTAGGGGGTGTACCTAACTGTTATCGTATGACTTTGAATCTGTGGGGGTGGGGGAGGCCTGAATTCATGAATTGTTCTTCGGTGGGTGGGTGGTTGTTGGGATGTTGTTGGTGAACAACTTTTCTCACATTGGTGTTGGTTTTTTCGCTCGAGTTTGTTTTGTAGCTGGTCGGCGAATCAGCTTCCGAGAAGCTTCATCATCAGCGAGCGAGAGGGCCCGCAATGAAAAAGCGTTACCATGGATAGGCTAAGCGGTTTCCTATTGATTGTTTCGTAATTGATTTGAGTCTGTAAGCGGCGTTTTAATCAGCATTGGTAATTGAAAGCGCTAAAGAAGCTGTTGCTGGGAGCTTTAAAGGGAGGCACTCAGAAACTTTTATATTATATTTATTTGGGTTTCCCCTACATTTGCGATGGAGTGTGGAGGAAAAATAGAACACATCACATCATCGCTACTGAGCCATTTATCTTTTCGCTGGAAAACAAGTCTTTCAACTTTTCCGTCTACTTTAAGGAGCAGCATCGTAAACTGGTTCGCATTTTTCTTTCCCGGTGAATAGTGGGTAAAACCGGGGAAAAATCTTTAAAAATATTTTTGGGTTTGCAGGAGTTGTGAGCTTTTCTAAGATTCTCGTGGGATTCATCTATTAACATCAATATTGAAAAATACTCATGTTTGAAAGAACATCGAATAGTCTTGCTGATTTTAATGCGGAACCTGATTCTGATACCAATCCTGTTCCCTAACATTATCCTGATCCTGATATGGAGCTCCTGACCCTCTGATTTCTGATTCTGATTCTGATCTGAAACATGATTTGGATTCTCATTTCTTGATTCCTTGATCCCGACCCCTATCCTGATCTTGATACTGATTTTGATTTTGATCCCTATTTTAATCCCGATCTTTATCTCGATAATGTTCACGATAGCAATCCTCATCCCGGTCCTCGATCCAAACCATGGTTATATTCGAAACAAGCTTGGTTCAGTGTTCTAATCCTCATCCTAATCATGGTCTCATCCAATGGTCCGAAAATCAATCAAAACAAACACTCAGGATGCGTTTCCTGTTGGAAACATTCCGATTGTATAATGGGATAGCGCCTCTCGCTACTGCTTCGCCTGGCTGGTATGCAATCTCGATCAGCGCTCCTATCAGCTATGCAAACCGAGTCGCATCATTCAGAATCATCGGTTCAGCAAACATCGCATATCGGAGATGAGTGAGATACAAACTGATCCATTCTGAATGTAGCTCACTCAGTATCTGCCTGAATTATATGAAATTCAAAATTATTTTTTGCAGGACGCGAAAAATCAAACAGTTGTGCGGGACACCATAAATTCTCAGTAGTTTTAACGTGACGTACGAGATTTTAATAAGAGAACTTGTAAAAATTGAAAAACACGGCGAAAGTGAACATCTTTCCCTCACAAACACAACTGCAATTTGATTTTGATCATACTGATGTTAAAAAACGTTATAACAACAAATAAATTTATTAATTTGCTTTATATCAAATCAAACAAAATACGCTAATGATCGGCTTCATGTATCATTCACTCACTGCCTGATCCATTCACTCCTGATCGAAGACCAACAAGATTCGCCATATGCATTGCGCATTGGTGATATTCCAATTTGATGATGGTGCTGCACTGTTTTGACAGCAAGCATCGTGCGAGGTGATCTGTATTTTAGCGATGAATTGAACGATCGATGATCGGGTAGGTCCAGTAGCAATCAATAACGAAACCCGACCGCTGTACGTTCAGCTGCGAAGTGCAATCAGAAACATTCATTGAAAATGAGTGATATTCAGAACACTGGTCTCATCACGGTCCTGATCAATTCATGGATTATTCTTGATCCTCACCGATCCCCGATTCTGCTTAGAATTTTCGATTTTGATCTTGGATCTTAATTATGAAGCTGGATTCGGATCTTTAAATCAGCTTCCTGATCCTGAATTAAACTTCCTGATCCTTGATCCGGATCCAGGTACATATCCTGCATCCTTGTTTCGAAATTTTGGTCCAAAAAACGGATCAAAATTCAGCCAAAAACGGTTCAAAATTCCAGATTCTTAACTTGATCTGGATCATTATTCTGAATCATGATCTCGATCCTTATCTCGGATCCTGACCCTTGATTTGATCCTAATCTCGATCCTGATCTTGATACTTGATACTTGATCTGGGTCCTAGTCCTGGATCCTGATCTTGATGCTTATCCCAGATCCTTGGTCTGACCCGCTTCTTAATACCAATCCTGATTAAGATTCTGGATCTCAGATCTACCCGTTAAAACTGGTAGTTGTTGCTTAGTTCCAGTGTAGGTAATGGGATTGTTCGATCTTCTATAAAAGATCGATTTCCAAGATCGATCCAGTTGAATCGTTCTAGGACCGATCCAATTTGAAAATCGAAGCGAAAGAATCGATCTCTACAAGATTGATCTTTTAAATTTTTGTGAGGGTGAAAAAAGACAGGAAAATTCAACATCAAAATGCCTTTCCATGACTTTGGTTTAGTGTTATTGACATGCATGCATTACTCCGTACAACATTCTTTCAAGTTCAAATTATAAACGCGTTAGATCGGTAAAAGTCAAAATGTCTTAACTTCACTTCAAAAATTTTAAGTTATTTAACTTGGTGAAATGCTTATTTTTAAAAGCCCACGAATGTTTATTTACGCTGGTGTTTTAATACCATCAGTTCAGCCACAGGTCCTGGTACAAAGGTAACGTTTTCAGTTATCACTTGGAAGTCTCAAGTTCAATATTTCAAGCATCCAACTTTTCCAAATAGAATTTTCATTAAAGTAGAGGCGTTATTAAAATACTAATTTGAGGAATATAATAATTCAAATGTAGATACATATAAAGTAAACGCTTTATTGTTCTAAAAATACTTTTTATTGTGGTCTCATTTAAAAGCTGAACAGCCTTCTACCGAGTTTAGGCTATGAAACTCGAAAGTTTCGATAAGAACTTGAATCTTGAGTGGAGTAAAATGCTATAGAATATTAGAAAGCTGAGTAAGTTCAAGTGACCATTCAATGGAACTTTCAATTACTTGAGCATTCAATAAAAGTTTAGGTTTTCCTCTAGAGTATAGAGGTAAAAAACGATATCTTTCAAGTTGGCCTCTCTTTTATTAGTGGCATGGTAGCACCAATAATGAAAAGCAGTCTTTAGAATGGTGCAGGTATAAAAATTGTACACGAAACTGAATCTAAAAATCTCCGGAATAAGTAGAATATAAACTTCAAAAGATCCAAAGATTGGATCGTAAATAAGCAAAATCGAAAAAAAAAACGAAAATTTGAAAGATCGATCTCACAAAGATCGATCCAAGATCGTCCAATACTGGTAGGTAATATCGAAAAATGTTTTTGAGTTAAGATGTCTTTTAGAGAGACGCGTTTTCGGGACACGAAATTCGCAAAATTCTAATTTTTCTCCTATGGAGGTAACTTCAGTGACTTTCCTTCTTCAATGGCGACCGTTATTTTTTTTAAATAAATTTAAATGTGCTCTTTAAAAAGTTTACTGTTGAAAGTCACAGGTACCACAGATGAAAACAGTCACTTTGCGTGTAAGAGCGTTACATTCAAACTATGAGCTAGATTAGACCAATTGCAATGCACAGTGGTTCAGAAATAAAATTTAGCAGGAAACAATTATTAGTGTGTTCCCCTTGAATTTGATGCATTTGATGTCTTAGACAAACTTTTACAACAACTAAAGGCGGTCAATTTGATTGGAAAAGTTTTGGGGTTGTGTATAAGATTTCTGAGATCCGAGAATTTTTCCTAACTGTGATAAGATAGAGGACTACATTGTTCTACAACATTGTAGAACATAATAATTCATTATACTTTGTCGAGGATACAAAACATAGAGATAGATGACTGAAAGTTTTATGACAACTTGTTTTCATGAAGTTAGGGTGGTACAATAAAAATCATGGTGATATTTCATCATAATTATTTATTCAGCAACATTTAAGATAATTATAATGCGCATCTTTTGTTGAAAACTTGTTCTTGTTTTGAAGTTATGAGGTAACATATGTTGAAAAATGACTCTTTTAAAGCTTCAATAACTCCAAACGTAGCAAATCGAAAATTTTATTGTTAATTGCATTTGAAAGTTCATATTACAATCTTTACAATATCAAAAAACTGAAGAAATGTTTTTTTTATTTAGACGTTTGATTGTTGTATAAAATTTACTAAAAATCGTCAAAATCTCAATATAATTAGGGAGAATTTGGGCATTTGTTCTTCAAGAACTCAGAAACTACAGGACCGTTTGATGTGAATTTCGGCAAAAAGGAGGTTTTTGAGTGAAGAATGGTATCTTTAGAGATTTGAGTACGCCGCACTTAAGGGAGGGAGGGTTCCCATACAAAATAATCGTAACATACGATAAAAAGCGGTAAAATTCAATCTATTCCCTAGTGAATCTTATCAAATGTTGTGAAAATGTTTACATTTACATGTTCAGATAATTTTAGTACACAAAGGCTTCTGCCGTAAAAGCAAAGGGGGATGTTGTAAAGATTATAACATGAACTTTCTAATGCCATCAACGATAAAATTTTCGACTTGCTCCATTTGGAGTTATTAAAGCTCCGAAAGTGTTATTTTTCAACACATATAGCTTCAAAACAAGAACATGTTTTGGCAATCCGTTTTCAACAATAGATGCGCATTATAATGTTGCTGAATAAATAATTATGATAAAATATCACCATGAAAAGTTGTCTGGGAAAGTCTGATTTTTATTGGACTACCCTAACTTCATGAAAACAAGTTTTCATTAAACTTTCAATTCAAGAGATAGATGTTTTGAATCTTCGACAAAGTTGAATAAATGATTATGTTCTACAAAATTATTCTACAATCTTATCTATCAGATCTTATCGCAGTTAGGAAATAATTTTCGGATCTCAGAAATCTTTTGAACCACCATTAAACTTTTCCATTCAAATTGATCGCCTTTAGTTGTTGTGAAAGTTTGTCTAAGACATCAAATACATCAAACTTAAATGGAAGACGCTAATAATTGTTTCCCGCTAAATTTCATTTCGTTATATGATTTCAATCGCCGTAATTTTTATGATTATAATTTTAATGGCATGTGCGGCGGAATGAAAACTAGAGAGAATTTATTTATAGAAATTTGAAAGAAAGGTGGATAGACAGGCATTAGTGCGCCAATAGGAGAAAGCTTGATAGGTGTTGAAATTTTAGGCTAGAGGGCATGTTAATGAAAAGCTCCCATGAATTGTCCCGCCTTTGCTCTACACTAACTAACTATACATGAGAGACTGAGAAAGAGAATTCACAGCCACTGCCCGGCAATGTTATTCAAACCGTGAGGAGCACATCTCTCAGATTTCCCATTTTTTCCCTTTTTTTGACAGATTTAAGCTTTTTTCCTCAGATTTAAGCTCTCGTCTCCTATGCTCTCAAGGCAAAAAAAGCTTAAATCTGAGGAAAAAAAATCTTAAAAACGAGATTCACGAGCACATATTTAAAAGATGTTGGTCACACGATACATAGACAAATCGTATAACGTTGCAGGGATCTGTGTAGAGCAAAGGCAGGACAATTCATGGGAGCTTTTCATCAACATGCCCTCTAGCCTAAAATTTCAACACCTATCAAGCTTTCTCCTATTGGCGCACTAATGCCTGTCTATCCATCTTTCTTTCAAATTTCTATAAATAAATTCTCTCTAGTTTTCATTCCGCCGCACATACCATTAAAATTAAAATCCTCAATTTCATTTCTAGACTACTGTGCACTGGAATAAGTTGTGCAATGATCTTGAAATAAGTTTAGGTACCGTCGAACGGGGCATCTTGCAAAAACGAGGTAAAATTAGACGTTGGGATATTACGATGGTTATTCAATTTTTTATTGAATGTAATCTAATCGATTACAAAATTTGAATGGTATAGATTGTCACAACTTGAGTTTTTTTTCTAAACTTTTATAAGTTCATTGAATAAAAACACGAAACAGGTGTTAAAATTTGACATTTTTAGACATTTTTATCCTTACGCTAGAATATAATTGTATTGCATCCTGCGTTTGTTAACATTAGTTTTTTATTCATCCAAAAATTATTTTTAAGATTTAAGTGAGTAGAATTTTTGTAAAAAAGTTTACCCCTGGATCTCACCTCAGACCATTTTTATACCCTTTTGTATTTTTCTTATATCAACTTTAGGAACAGAAAAGATTGAACATAGTTCGAACGAAACCAAAAATTACTGCAATTGTGGCTTTTATGCCTTCTGGCTTAAATTGCATCACAATTTTTTTAAAAGCTATAGATTTTCTTAGGTTTTCATTAGATTTTTCATTCACAAATATGTTTGTTGCAAGTTTCCCCTTCCTCTGAGTAAGGGTAAAACACATGTTTTCGGTTTATTGAAAATAACTGAAGATACTATTTTTTTTAACTACGTCAATGTGATTTCCCATCAACTTTAAAACATTTGATGCATAAGCTTTATGAATATCTGTGGACATCTATTTTTAGAAGCCATTGAAGTTGAAAAATGTTGCATGTTACCCCAGTAGACGGTACTGACGTCTTTCCTTTTGTCTTAAACTGGCGATTTCTTTTGATGAATGATTTTGGAGCTAAGAATTTTCAGCATATCTGTACCGACACGTGAAAAGGATCTATTTCCAAAAGTAAACAAAATCCATTATCAGTATCTCATGATAGGCCAACATTTGCACTACTCAACGGTAAACCCCTTTTGAGAAAATAATATTCCTTTTTCTCAAAATGGTTTTACCGTTAACTCAATTTGAGTAAAGGATCTATTAACATTTTAAATCCAGAACAGCCATCACATTGATACAATTTTTCGCTACTACTCCGCATACACACTTAAAATGATCAATTTGACTCTTTATTCAACATAAAAACATAGTTGCAAATGTATGCGGGCTTATAACTAAAGCTAAAAATAAGAAAAAAGTAAAGGGTGTATAAACACGTTAGACGAAATATTACGTGAGCTAGGTACGATCTACGATAGCGCGTTGTTTTTTCATGAAAATTGATATTCCTATATTCTAACATACAGGGAATGCTTCTAAAAATCGTTTGTCTTTCATAAAATGCAAAAATTTCAAGTGATTTTTAAATAGCGATTGAAAATAGGTTGTATTTTTTTCAAACGCATTTTTTCTCGATACGCCATATGTGAAGATACATCCTTTTCATGTGTTGGTATAGATAGATATAGTTTTCCAGTTTTATTGCTTCGATCAAGAAATGTTCCAACCCTTTTAGAAATTCTTTGAAATGACAAAAAATAACATGGTAAAGCTTAGTTCATTTAGAAATGGGTACTTTTTTTTGCTGATAGCTAATTTCCTAGTTATCGGACATGCAAATCGAAATTTGGAATTTTGTTGCCTGTTTTAAGTGCTATCTGACCTATTTTTAAAATTTTGAAATTGGCGCGTTTTCGAGATTTCTACGATGCACGGGAAAAAGAAAAAAAATTGTACTGTTTCCTTCAAAATTCATGATTTTCAAATCAATAGTTGGCAAACGGTTGATAATTCAAAAAAAAAAAAAAAGCTGTGCGTGAGTGGTGGAAAAAGTATACAAACACTGTCAAAAATATCCACCAAGTTTGAATCATGCGTTGGAGTGAAGAACATGATCGGCAAGGGGTACGGGTAAGGGTCATCAGGGAAGTCAAGGCTCATACTAGAATTTTTAATTTTAAATATGCGAAAAATTTAGTGCAGATCACTAAAATATCCCGAAAATTTACTCCGATTTGCTGAAAATGTTCCCTAGCTTTGAGTCATTAGAACCTAACCTCAAACAACATTTTTTTTTAAAAAAATTAGCGTCCTTCGTAAGGTGGCCATTATGCCATTATCTCCACTACCTTCATTTCCTCCGTATAAAGAATTTCAATTAAACGAATTGATTTTTAAATACACGCATTCGTAACTGTCCCTTCTCTAAATAAACTAAGCTTTAAAAGTATTTGTAACGGCTAGACTTTTTCTTAATAAAAGAGCATGATTATGCATCTTTATGCAAAACTCACGTAAAAAATGTTTATATATGTTAGTTGTTAAACTAACATTTCACGGTCGCCATGAAAATAGAAAAGTCACCGTACTGATCTTTTAAATGCTCTTTGATTTCTTCCTGAACCCTAATCACTGAAAAATAGGAATTTTACATAAAATTCAAACATTAAAGTTATAAAGTTAATTTTTTCAATCATTTGCGATTTCCCGAATTTTGTTTCTGCCCACTGTTCGACATCAGTGGGCGCCCCCAGGCAACTTATTTTAAGCAATAACGACGACTGTCCGGCATCAGTAGGGACCGGAAACGGACGAGATTTAACCGGCGAAGCACAGAAAATTGTAGATAATAAAAGCACATTATGGGATTGTTTCCATCCGGGTAACGAGGCGGCACACAGTAGCGCAGTGATACTCTCCAAAAGACAGTTATCGTTTTCTGCTGCAGTGCTCCCAACACTTCCCTAGCAGCTACCGAATCGCATTTGGAGCCTGATATTTGCAATAACGGAAAACGGAAAGCGAAAGCCATTTTTAAACCAAGCTGATGATGACCGGGACAAGGCAGAAGCATACTGGGAAACTCAACTGAAATGTGGGGTGTTCTACGCCCCCTAATGGATGCGCTTCAGTTATATTTTATTGGGTCAACTGACTGTCTCCTTGTTTATTTACTCGATTTTGCTTGAGCAAAAATAATGAAACGTCACAGAGCTAATGGAGCCACACATGATTAAATAGATGGTCAGACATGTTTTTGCAAGCTTCGCTTAAAGGTTCGATCAATACCTATTTTTTGAAAAGATTAGGTCGAATCTTACTTAAGAGTCTCCTGAAAAGCTTAACATCAACAACAAAACCAAAACAAATAAAAAAACAAGAACGAAAAACATTTCAAGTTGATTTCACATAGTGCATATACCAACTTGACTAAGCTGGATTAGAATTGACGTGCAGAATGGGGAAATTATTTACTGTTCAGAACATGCTGTTGGGTGTTGTAGGTTCCTACTGAAGATATGCCAGGGGAAAAGGAACAAACAGCAGCCAAATCTAGGGCTGATAGAAGAGCAAAAAAAAATGTACAAAAATAGCACCGTGTAGGTTACAATCTCATGAATATTCGTTCGAAAAATTTTCGAGAACTTGATTGATAATTCTTTCGGGATGGTCCATAAACAACTGACAAATATTTTGGAAGGTTTTCAAAAGATTACATTTGAGGTGTTTGGAGCAAATGCTTAAAATCAGGCTATAAACAAAATACGTGTAAAATATTAGACTTAATTTAATAATAATCAATCAAGGAATTATTTTCAAATCGGGTTTCAGATTTCGGCTGAATTTTTAGTTTCAGATATTGGAATTATTTGGTAAGCTGATAGTTTAAAATTTGGTAAAATTTTGCGTCTACATCTCATGTTTATAAAATTTTTACTTTTCCGAGATGCAGTAGAAACATCGCTTATCCTAGCTCCGGTTGTCCGAGTTTCCTCATTATTTGAGTAACCATTTTCATAAAAAAAAATCATGTAAAGTTGTCATTTTTTTCCAGCGAGTTTGAAGTCTAAAAGTACAGATAACGTTGATAAAAATAGCATATTAAAATCCATATATTTACTGAGCTTTGTGCCTGGATGATATGCCAACCAGAGCAAAAGAAAAGGTAATTCGTGTAATCCGAGGTTTTACGAATTCGACGTGGTCCTTTCCCCGACAACCTCGGATAAGCGGGATTCTATTGTATTTGAGGTTAGAATTTGTTTTTTTGTGCAAAATATTTACCCATATTTCAATTCCACATAGTTTTGTCGTTTGCCAATGAAAACCATAAAATCATGAACATCAAAACGCATTGAAATTTTATTAGCTTTTGCAACAAAATTGTATAAAATAAAAATTTATAGTTAACTTACGTAAATATTGAAAAGTGTTAAAAACTACCGTCTACAAAAATTGGTAGGCCCATTGCTATGTGCATTTTAAATTTAATTTAATATTTTTATCGAAAAAATCTTACCTCTATTATCTCGAAAAATAAAATTAAAAAAATCTGAAAAAAATGCATGAGTTTTTAAGTTGTGATAATGAAGCAAATTTGAAATTTTGGAGACAATCTAATCACCCCTGGCGCAAACTCGTCAGATAATAAAAAAAAACTTATTTGTAACCCATTAAAGAAATACAAATCTATAATTTTCGGAATATTCAAGATGCAAACTCATGTTTATTTCAGCATAACTAATGAACGTTTAGGAGCTTTCTTAATTAATTTTTTTTGGATTATTAACTACACAGTAAACGAAAATTACCGAGTTCGGTAATTATTTTACCGAAATCCTAACATGTGGAGATCGTTAAACTGTTCGGCAATTTTTTCATGACTGAGAAGTGACAGCTGTCAAAGATTACGGATCTTTTTCGGTAAAAAATAAACAAAACTCGGCTGATCATCTGTCAAAATATTGACAGTTGTCAACATGACAGCTCGTTATATAACCGATCAATCGGTATTGTTGAACCGAAATGTCTTTAATTATTACCGAAAGGTCGGTTATTTTTAACCGAAAAACTAAAAAGCTCGGTTATGTAAACCGAACAACTGGTAGACTTAACCGAAAAACCTGTAACGATTACCGAAATACCTAAAACTATTACCGAAATACTTGAAATTTTTACCGAAATACCTGTAATTATTATCGAAATACTGATAACTTTTACCGAAAAAACTGTAAAAGTTCGGAAATATTTACCGAACAATCGGAAGAGTTCACCGAAATATCTGTAATTAAAACCAAAAAACCGGTCAGTTTTACCAGATAAACTCAAAAAGTTCGGAAATGTTTACCGAAAAACTGGTAATTTTCACAAAATTCCTTCAATTTTTACCGAAGATTCGGTTGTTTTTACCGGAAAATTGATTCTTTTTCGCCGAATTATCTGTTATTGCCGCAATGCCAATAATATTAACCAAAAACTAAATTTTTCACTAATTTTTATCGAAAACCGTAAAACGTTCCGTAGTTTCGGTGTACGTACCCAGCATACTACACGAGATGATTTGAGTCTCGAATATCATCTCATGTAATATGCTGTGAATCATAAGCTGAAACTACCAAACGTTTTACGGTTTTCGTTAAAAATTACCGAAAAAAATATTTTTTGCTAAATACTATCGCATTTCTAGAAGACGCCTCAATAGCAGAGGCTCAATCTACAAATAAAAATGAGGAGCTGTATCAAATTATTTTAACTTTATTTTCTGTGTTATGGCAACATGGTACCGTCTCGCGGCTTTTCAAGATTCGGTTGTCACAGCCACGGGAGCTGGAAGTAAAATTTATTTTTTACTATAGTGCGGAAAATAAACTCATCCGATGTACCTTTACTGGAGCTGCGATCAAATCAGCAATCCATTCCATGCGAAGCGCCGCGGTGCTGGTGATGTCCCAAATCCGATCGTTTATGTGCGTTCAAGTGGAGGCCATCAAAACAAAAAAAACTGCTGCTTCATTGCACAAAACACGCGAAACCGAAAATGCCGAGCAATGGCGACGACTGGTCGGTAAAAAGATACCCATCACACTCGAGCACACGAAAGTAGTCGAAACGATTAATTTCGGTTGCAAGAATGAGAAGGAAGACCCGGAGTGCGAAAAAATGACAATCGAATTTTGACGTTCGTCTTGTTTGCAGTTTAATTTCGGTGATTTTTTACCGAAAATTGATGGCATTGAGATTTGTTTACATTAAAATATAAGAACTTCGGTAAGTCAAGAGCCGATTTACTGAACTCGGTAAAAACTAAATGTCAAATTGATCAATTACCGAAAATTTTCTAATTACAGAACTAGTTCTGTAAAATAAATTACCGAACTCGGTAATTTTAGTTTACTGTGTAAGCCCATTTGTAAAAGGCCCCAAACATACATAAATATGCTTTAATAAATACCGTAAACTGGGATAACTTTGATCAACATGAAAATTTTGCAGATAATTATTATTAACTTAGTGAAAAGTTAAAAATCAGAAAACTGTTGAGTTACAAATAAGCAAATACAAATAAATTTGGTTTTTATTAGAAGATTTTTGATATTACTTAAAATGTTATTTTAAAATTTTCAAATGTCTGGTTTTTTGCAAGCTCACAAACAAACATCTCTCCTGATCAAATTTAAGCATTTAGGAGCAAATGGGTTGCGTATGTGAAAGTTCAAGTTTTTTCTTTGTTTAGGTTTAGTTTAAGTGTTAATTTTATGGTAATTTAGTAAAAAAAATCGGATTTTGAAAAAAAAACGGTGAATTTATATGAGAAAGCCCGTATAATAAAAATGACTAAAACCTTATCAAATGGTTCAAATTGATGAGAAAAAGAACATGGGAACAATGCGAGGACCTAGGATATTGCATGAAGGCAAATTTTCATTTGTTTTAAGGTAAAAAAATTGAGAAATGTTTATGATTTTTACCCCAAAATGTATGCAGCCACATTGTCCATCTTTTGATTATAAATGCTTTTGAAAAAAAAGTTCAAAAAATCAGCTTAGTCCTAGCAAAAATTACTGATATTAATGTTTATGCCTTCTGTGCTAAATGACTTCATAAAAGTGGTTTTGAAGATGTTGAGCTACCTTAAAAACCATAGTGATCAAACCCAACAAACATTTTGGCTGATTAAAAACGCCAACTCGCTGAACAAAAGCTGAGGTAAAGCGTGATTGCTGTTTCAGCTTGCTGGCTGAATAAAGGTAAACTGAAGTGTTGTTTCAGCGTGAAAAGAAGTTTTAGTGCAGCTAATGGGAGAAGTTGAAGAGTAGTTTACGTATCATTTTTTCAGCCTTTGTTCAACCATTCCTGCTACCTTTGAAATTTGACAGACTGATATGAACTGTGGTAAAACTGCAATGCATGATGGCGGATTTTTTGACCTGAAATTATTTTTGTTTTTCTTATGAAAACCATTTTTCATAATTTCTCACTACCTTAATTGTAAAAAGTAGAATGGTTTACTGGGAGGATTTCATGCTCGATTCGAATAGATGAAAAAAGACCATTCCAACATTAAACATTTCCTTTCCGCAGAGTGGCATTTTGGTCGTTTAAGAACGACCAATTTTCGTCGCACCGAAGACTTCATGGTTGGTTCTGCGTACTGCGGCTTGCGACTAGTAAGCCGGAGGTTAAAAGTTCGGGACAGGTTAAAAACAAAACAAAACATAGAGGGGAAAAGTGAGTGCCAAGCATCGGGCAGACATCGATCATTTTATTTTTTAAATTTTTTTTTCGGTCACACTGTCAATTGACGTTTGATGACGTTGGCTGGATAATTTCTCCAAATCCAGATGATTAAGGGCTGAAAGCACGCTTTTTGTGAATTTTTCTGGCCTTCTTTCAGCCAGATTGCTGATTTAAAAAGTAACCAAGATATTTTTTCAGCCCTTTTTCAGCAAAAAATGTTTGTTGGGAAGTTACCCCGAAACTCGAAATCTGGTTTTGTAACAAACATTTGATCATAACCACCAATGTCGTTTAAATTTACTGCAATCAATGATCATGTTTCAAACTCCCCACTTCAGTAAGTATTTTCAAACTTTCAGGTATCACGAAAAAGCAAGCCCTTTTAGAATATTCAAAAATGAATTAAAAAAGTGATCAAAGTTCCCCCAGTTTACGGTACCTAACACTGATTAAATTTTTGTTTTAACATTCCTTCAAAAGTTCATCAATATTTTATCAAAACGGGGCAAAAACGTTAAACCGTTCTATAATTTCTTTCGCGTAAGCGGAAATTACTCACGACCTTTGACAATGTCAACTTTTAAATTGAAATCTTCAATTTGAATAGTTTAAAATGTTTTGTGTTAAAATGTGTGTTTTTTTTTAAGTTTTCACCTATTTTCAAAAGCTTACTTTGGCGTCTCAAAAATAGTTGTTTGTAACTTTTGAACGACGCAATTGATGGCAGTGTTCCAAGTTAATTTTTAACGCATTTTTGAGTGATTGCATTTACATTTTACACACTTTTCTTAAGATTTTTTTTTAAAGCTTGTACGTCTGTTCTCTGAGTCGAAAATTTGAAGTTCCATCTTCAAGCTGATAAGAAAAAAAAATACAGATTGTTAATAAAATAATTTAATAAATTTAATAAAGTGTTAAGAATTTTACTTAAATTTTGTGTTTTGGAAAGTCTCCTTTCTCCTATTTTTTTATAATAAATTTTTCTAATACTGATCTTGAGACTATTCTAGAGATTCAAACATTAAAAGGAATCGTTTTTGGTATAAATCGAATTGTGAATAATTTTAAAAAGCTTATTTTAAAATCGTCTACACTTATTGCCCTGAACTCGTTCTAAAACACGATTTTTGTCTAACATCAGGTAAAAACTTTGGTTATTTAAGGCTCCTTAAAATTAGGTCAGAATTAGCTGAATTTCTTCACTTGAAGTTCCAGGCCCAAAGGGGTATAAGCAAAAATGGAGGCAAAATTTGAGTAGTAAATGATTGCTGTTTTCGTCATTAGATGGAACTAATGCTGGTTAACTTAAGTTTGTTGAAAATTATAAATAAAATCTAAAGAGTAAAGTAATATTTTTTGTAGAAGTTTTTAAAAAGTGTTTTCTAGGAAACGCTCTTCCAAGTTTTCGTTTTGCTTGTTTTAAAAAGATTTTTCGGAAAGTTGCATTTTTGTTCAGTAGAAGTATGAAGTTTCAAAAATCTGAAATTTGCTCCTGAAAAACTCAAATATTTTGCCGTATTGTAAGAAATCTTTATGATTTTTTTTAAATGGAAATATGCATTTAATAAAAATCTCAAGAATTTGTTCTTCTTTTGACAGGAATGAAACAATTCAATTTAGAAACTTAAACCTTCAAGGGTTGTCTTGTAGCGGATAATTCTCACGTCAATTTTGTACACTTTCTTGTTTGGATTTTGGTTTACAAATCATAAGTTGAGAACTCCAAAGTGTTAAACTAATTTTTACTCAGATAAAGGAACAATTGAAGATTGATGGAAAAAGTGATAGTGAAATTAGAATTGACTATTACTGTTTCGTGTTCAGACACTAAAAAAGTCTACTTCCTAACTTCCATTTTAAAATTTTTGACCGAAAACTAATAATCAGTCACTGTAGGAGCATAATGAAAACCATTAATCGGGGTACGATGAGCGTTTTTTGCATAAAATATAGTAGCGAATTCACCATAAGCAACGAACAACGAACCTTCACCCTCGGATTTTTACTAGAAAACCTAGATTTTTAGTATTTTTAAAGACTGTACATGTTAGTATTTCTTATTTTAGACATATTGACAAACATCAAATTCACCGTGCAGTGTCAAACGTCAAAATAAAAAACAAAACAATCCGGAGTGCCGCTGATGCACAATCGAGTGTAATTATCCGCGGATGGAATTTAATGTTTAATTCGTGAAAAAAGTTTCCAATCCGTTGTTATTGGTGTGCAGTTGGTATCTTTTCTTGTTGGTTATCGCTGAAATTCGAGTTGAAGTAAGTTAAATCTTTGAAGTGGTATAAATTTTAGTCTTGAAAATGTGCATGTTGTGGGGGTAAAACTGTAACTCTTTGAGAGGAGTAAGCCCGGCATAGTATGTGGATAGTTAAGTGTTACTAAAATATATTTTCTCCTATTTCTAATGCCTGGCGAATACCAAATGAAAACGACCCATGGTAGTTGGAACCAACCCTTGGGAAAGAGGCTATCACTTGTGGGGCTTCTGTCAAAAATGCCTCCAAGACTTTTGGAATCCCCAGGACTACATTACAAGATCATACATCGAGGAAGGTGGCAAGCTCGAAACTAGTAAGTAGAGGTGTCGTATGAATTAAGAATACAAGTCAGAAACCAAGCCATTCCATGTTTTTTTTGTATTAAGACAATAGAAATTCCATGTATTCAAGATATATTTTCCTGTTCGATGGGATGAATAAACCCAAGAGGCTTAAAATCTCAAATAAAACAACAAAACAAACAAAAATAACTAACTTTCCTGTTCAATGGACAAGCATCGAAAAAAAAAATCTTAAAAAAATTTTGGACTTGTAACACCACTCCCCTTCTACCTGAAACAACTCCCTCCAACTTAACTGTACACGAGGAATGGGGACGGTCTCCTAGAACATTTAATTTCACTTGAGCTAAATAGTGTGTCACATCAAATAGCATCACGAAAAAAAACGCTGTAGAAGTTTAAATTTTAGGAATTATATCTTCAGCTTTCGCTTATAATCAGGTAAGAGTTTTTAGATCACGTTTGCCGTGCTACACTGTCAATTTTTCGAAAATTTGGAAAAATGTTGTGGAACGAAAAAGAGCGTCGTGAATTAATCCTGCACACTCATCTCCATTTCGAAAATCTGGAGTTGTCACATTGGGACATCGGTAAGATGCTGGGAATCGTCCATTCCACGGTCAGCAGAGTACTAAAACGATACTTCGAGAACCTCACCAAAAAGCTGAATTTGTCAAGTTCATTCGTCCAGCGGACCGCAGCGGGAGGGCCTGCGTACATACATGGTTCAGGAGGCTCCTAACCGCGACGAAAGGCAAAACATGGTGGGGGAGACGCGAGCCCGGAAGCTGTACACCGAAATGCTGACGAAGCCGCATTGCCTGGTAATGGACGACGAAACCTACGTCAAAGCAGACTTTTTTCAGTTGCCGGGCCTGTTGTTCTTTACCGCAGAGGACAAATTCAGCGTTCCGGAGGAGATTCGCAAGCAGAAACTGTCCAAGTTTGCCAAAAAGTACATGGTGTGGCAAGCGATCTGCTCTTGTGGAAAGCGGAGCGCCCCCTTCGTGACGACCGGCACAGTAAACGGGCAGGTTTACCTTAAGGAGTGCCTACAGAAGCGCTTACTACCACTATTGAAGCAGCACGAGGGCTCGACCATCTGCTGGCCGGATCTCGCTTCGTGCCACTATTCAAAGGATGTGTTGGAGTGGTACGAAGCCAACAGGGTCACCTGGTACGAAGCCAAAGGAAATGAACCTGCCCAACGCGCCGGAGCTTCGCCCAATAGGGAAATATTGGGCGATTATGAAGCAGGCCCTCCGGAAAAACCCAAAAGTTGTCAAATCGGAGGCGGACTTCAAAAGAAAATGGATTTCTGTTTAAAAAAAACTAAAACCTTACGTTGTACAGAACCTTATGGACGAGGTAAAAAGGAAGGTGCGAGCATACGGGTTTGGGCTCGAAGTATGAATAAAAAGAAAATGCGAAAAGTTGTTAATAGTTTTTATTTTACTGTCTAAAATATTCATAAGGATTGGTCTACTGTGCAAATTTCTACAGCGTTTTTTCCTTGATGCAATTTGATGTGACACACCCTTTAATCTTTCTAATTGAAGACAATCTAAGCAACGATTTTGTGAAGGAAACAGAACAAACTTTGCTTTCAGTTCTTGCAAAATGATCATTTTCCTTAGGGGGCTTGGCTTACCCCTAGAGGAACCTATATACATAATGTATATGGTATTTTTACATGTTGTTATTTTTACATGTTGTTATTTTTACATGTTGTGTAATTTATTTTTAAACCAATCGAACCACCAAAACTAGTATTTTGTTTTCGTTTTTTTTGCATTAACTGATTTAAGGAAAAAAGATATTTCCACTGACAACCGAATTTTAACTTCTTCAATAACTCATGCTGTAATCGATTAAAACTAATACAATAATAGTTTTCTACAAGCTTTTTATTCGATAAAAAGGCAGTAAGTTAACCAGTGTATATACTTAAAAAAAGGATTAAAAAAACAAAGTTTACTTATTAGGAAATTAACCGACAAAATTGGCCGCTTCTTGATGCAAAAAATTGAATAAATAGCAGTTGATTTGCTAGACCTCAGGTTATTTATCAAATCTCTTTAAATCTTAGATGACTTTCGCCAGTTTGTTTCAAAAGTTAATTTTTTTCGCCGATTGATTTCATTGGATTTATTTTGTTTTACAGTATCCTTTTTTAATTTTAATAGGTTTTCTGGCACGCATAACCATTCAATGATTCGTAAAAAAATGCAAATTTTTGGAAAGGAGACTGGATAAATATGTATGAAACTGGGTTTTCTGGTGTACACAAGTGGTTGATCTACGGCTCAAAAGGTCGAAGATAAGAAAAAGTTAGTTCAAGAAGCTGATTTACAGTATATGTGACTATTTAGCTACTTTGTCAGCAGCAGCTTTAAATTTTGTTTTTTTTTCCTGGGGATTCCGGAATTTTTCCCGGGATTTGGGAATTTTCGAAATTTTCTGGTTCTCGGAAATTCTCGGAAATGGACACTCTAACCGAAATTTACACTGAACCTTCAGCCTATGTAGGAAATAGTTTTAGTCAAATTTAAAGGAGCTTGAAGAATGTTAAGTGTTATTCAATATGTTGGTTCCTTGATAGCTAGAATGTCCAATAAAAAAGTACTATAGCTTAAAAATCATAATATTTGCATTATAAATTTCAAATCTGAAGTCTGCTTAAGGAATTTTGAGTCTCCATTTATGAATTCAAATGGTTCAGTTGTTCATGGACCAGCCCCGGAATTGTTTTGTTTTTGTTTTTTTTTTTCGAATGGTTCTCGGCAAGTTGTTGTTGGGCTGACATCCAATGGTGCCGAAGGAATTCGCAAAGGTTCCATACGTTCGAGTGATGAAGATGATGATGTTGATGACGGCAACTAAGTACAACAACAGTAGGAACTGCAAAAAATGCTAAGCAGCATGCAGGCGCAATGGCAGGTTTTCTCGGTTTGTTCCCTTGGCTTTGATTGAGATTATTCTATCACTTTATTTATGCGTTTGGTGTAAAGATGCGTGTATGTTTCTCGGATTATGGGATGTTTGTGTATGTGTGTTTAGGACCGGTATGTGTGATTTTGGAGAAAGCACCAGAATGTTTACCGAAAGCTGGCAGCAGCTTTAGTAGTTTGATGCATATTGATTGTAGGATTATCGGACTGGGCATTGGATTTGTGGATCTGACACAGGACCATGGGGTGTCTGGGAATTCCGGGAATGGGAAATTGGATAGGAACTGGCATCATGTGGATTTCGGTTACGCTTTCCAATTTACCTGCTTATGCTGGTACCATAGTTTTGGCAGAAATATGAGTCCTAACGTGATGGTATTGGTCAACTGCGAGCGGATGAAGAGAGCCAAGAAGAGCGTCGAAGGACTGAACTCCTCCAGATACCAAAACCGCAGAATGTAGAAGGTGGCCGAAACGAGAAATTCAATCATAATTGAGGCGACAAGGAATTGCCGTTCCTGTGGTGAAGAAAAGAAATCGCCATATCGATGACGGATATCGATTACATGTTTCAATCATTTTTGGGTTTTTTTTTCGATTTAGATGGTGAGTAACTTTATGCATAACTTTTGTGATGAAAGAAAAGATGATGCGGGTCTTACTCTGAATTGAGTGTTTGCGTTCCGACTGGCGATGGCTAGCTGCAGGCCGAAGCCAAGGATCAGCAGTTCCCCGGCCTCGGTCACGTAGTCCCACTTGAGCGGCCGGCACATGTTCGACGTGACCTGGTCGTCGGTGTTTTCCACCTTCCAGACCAGCTCGCTGTACCGCAGGAAGTCCATACTGGTCGCGGTAAATGCAGCCAGATAGCACAGAACCGCAACCGTCATCGCGCACAGATAACGCAGCAAATCTAGATCTCTCACAACCCATCGATGAGCTTTCCTGGTGCGAAATTCCACCAGGTGTCGGTAAAGTTTGAGCACGATTGCACCGTAGCAGATGATGAAGCCCAGCTCCCGGCACCAGGGCTCCAGCAGGCAGCGCAGAGTTGACGCTTGCAGGAAGTGAAGGGCAACCTGGAAGAGAAGGGAGAACGTGTTCCGGTATAGTAAATGGAAGGACTAATTCGTGATTCAATTTTAGTTCAATCGATTCTATGATTTGAATTTTCAATCCCTCATTTGTGATAGATAGTGGTTTGACAGGAATTAGTGCTAAGTTTATACATTGAATGAGGCTGCACTTTTTTGTTTAAATTAAAGAGCACAATATCGTCAGAATGGAAGTAAAATGATTTTTTTTTGTAATAACAAGCATTTATTTTTTTTAATTCACCCCTATGTCTTCAACTTATTAAATTTTTCAACATTTGTAATTTTTGAAAATTGATTGTCATATATATATATATATATATATATATATATATATATATATATATATATATATATATATATATATATATATATATATATATATATATATATATATATATATATATATATATATATATATATATATATATATATATATATATATATATATATATATATATATATATATATATATAGATATAGATATATATATATATATATATATATATATATATATATATATATATATATATATATATATATATATATATATATATATATATATATATCTGTATATATAAAAATGAATTTCTGTCTGTCTGTCTGTCTGTCTGTCTGTCTTTCTGTCTGTTCCCTATAGACTCAGAAACTACTGAACCGATTTACGTGAAACTTGGCAGGTGGGGGTATTGGAGGCCGGGGAAGGTTCCTATTATAGTTTGGGACCTCTCTCCCTAACATGAAGGGGGGGAGGGGCCTCCCAAACGAAAGACAATTTTTTGCATAACTCGAGAACCAATCAAGCAAATGGTATCAAATTTGGCATGGGGTGGTATTTGGGAATGAAGAATACTTCAATGAATGTAAGGTACCCCTCCCTCCTCTCAGTGGGGTGATAGAAAGTGGGGAGGGGGGCTACCTTACAATTTTTCATGTAACTCGAAAACTTTTCAAGATATTAGATCCAAATTTGGCATGGGAAGGTATTTTGATACGAAAAATATTTCAATGATTAATTGAGACCCCTCCCTTTTTGCAGTTGAAAGGGGGAGAGGCCTCTTCAATATTTTTTTACATAACTCAAAAACTTATAAAGCAAATGGAACCAAATTTGTCATGGGAAGGTATTTGGATACGAAAAATATTTCTATGATTATTTGAAACACCTACCTCTTTTCAGTAGAGAGATAAAAAGGAGGGGCCCTTCTTTTTAATTTTTAAATAACTCAAATACTAATCAAGCAAATGGAATCAAATTGGGCATGGGCGGATATTTGGGAACGTGACATGTTCTAATAAAGGCTACTGCGGGATCCTCGGTTCGAGACTCAGAATAATTCATTAAGCAGACATAATCCTCCTTCATTCAGCAGGTTGATTGATGTTGCAGATATAATTTATTTATTTAATGTGTTACTTTGATTTATCGGCCTAGCGGTGAAAAGTGATGTCCTTTTTAGTAGGGACATCTAAAGATTATGAAATTTTTATACAGATGGATAGAAGGTTAGAAGAAATGAAAGATGGTGAAAATGAGCGGGTAGAATTTGTCTAGAAGCATTACCATCACATACCAAATTTTTGTTCCTCACGAGCCTACTACCATGAAGTGGTAGATACAGATAGAGTTGCATCTACCACCACACATTAGTAGGCTTAGCGTGGTCCGCCCCACAAGCGAGAACTTGTAGTGCGGACGAACAAAAAGATGGTATGTGATCGCTCAGATAAGCTCCCTTTAACTCAGAAACGCATCTATCGATGTTTAAGTCTTCTCAGTTTGTTATCTTCGCATTCGTTACATGCGGGGTTTGCATGCGAAACGGTACGGTCGATAGTCTGATAGTGACCAACCACCGATGCTATGATGTCGTGTTTTTATTTCTTTTTGGCCAAAGTTATTTAATTATTTTCACCATCTTTCATTTCTTCTAACCTTCTATCCATCTGTATAAAAATTTCATAATCTTTAGATGTCCCTACTAAAAAGGACATCACTTTTCACCGCTAGGCCGATAAATCAAAGTAACAAACAAAAATTACGGTGGTTAATCTCTTCATAATATTTATTTAATTTTTGTTCATTTTAATTATTCAAAAAATAATAATTAAATAAACAAAAGGTGTTCTAAGTATGCATCGTTAATGCTTTTATACGGCTTGCGAAAAATGACGTTTTGATGGTGCTCTAATTCAGCATTTGTAATGCTTATTAAAGGCTATATTGTGATAGCATTTAATCAGCCCGCCATTTCGCCTTTTTAGCATTAAATCTGCATTATATACGCATATAGTACAAAACAAATGTGGGAATATAGTGTTGATTAAGGGCTATGTTTTAGTGCTTATGGTTACTTGGGTAGGTCAAATATCAAATATTACAACAAATTCGTCATCTGAAGCAATAGCGTAAAAATTGGGCAGAAAACCCTCTTTTTAATTTTTAAATAACTCAAATACTAATCAAGCAAATGGAACCAAATTGGGCATGGGCGGATATTTGGGAACGTGACATGTTCTAATGATTGTTTGAGACCCCTTCCTTCTTCCAGCGGGGAGAAAGGAAAGAGGGAGGGAACTTCCATACAATTTTTATTGCATAACTCAAGAACTACAACAGCAAATGGAACCAAATTTGGCATGGAACGATATTTGGGTACGAGAAATGCTCCTTTGAATATTTGGTATCCCTTAATCCTTCAAAAAGGTGGATGAAAAGGGGGAGGAGAGGTCTCCCTTACAATTTACAGTATAACTGGAGATCTGATCGAGTAAATTTGAACCATGTTTGGCATGTGAGGGTATTTGGATACGAGAAATGTTTAAATGGGAAACTTTAAATGGGAAAGCCGTACAATTTAGATTTTCAAAAAATTCGATTCGCGAGCACGATGCAGTTAAGGACTTGTGGATGAAACAAAACATTTATTACGATTAATTAATTTAAAGGTAAAACGAAGTTTACCGGGTCAGCTAGTATATATATATATATATATATATATATATATATATATATATATATATATATATATATATATATATATATATATATATATATATATATATATATATATATATATATATATATATATATATATATATATATATATATATATATATATATATATATATATATATATATATATATATATATATATATATATATATATATATATATATATATATATATATATATATATATATATATATATATATATATATATATATATATATATATATATATATATATATATATATATATATATATATATATATATATATATATATATATATATATATATATATATATATATATATATATATATATCAATATTTTAAAATTAAAAAGGCGCATATATGAAGTTAATCATGTGAAGAACATTGGTTCAAAGATTCAATCAGTTAATTTTCGGTAAAAAGAAATCATTTAGGTCAATGTTGAAATAAAATAATTGAAAATAGTGGGTTTGAACCCTCATCTTGAACCTCTTTGGAGCCCACACCGATATATTTAAAGCCCTTAGAGAAGATGGGGTATAAGAGTTGGGTTGGATAATAATTGCAGAGAGTTTGTTGTTTTTGTAGTGTTCACATCGAATGGTTAACTTTTTGGCAAAGCGATTCGACTTTCGTTCGATAGATCGGCATTGGAATCGAACCCATGCCATTAGTGAACTAGCTATTCCCTTTTTACCACGCTAACCACCATCGACTTTTTGGCCTGGCAACTGGATCTTAAACGTTGAACTTCATCGCCGGTGTCATCAAAAGGCGCTAGAAATCGAGATTCGGGAACGTAAGTGGAGATGGATTGGGCACACGCTGCGAAGAGATGAAAACGAGATTTGCAGAGAGGCGCTTGACTGGAATCCAGATGGGCATCGAAGAAGAGGCAGGCGCAGAAGCTCGTGGCGGCGAAGTCTAGCCGCTGAAATCCGCACAGTTGACGAGAACCTCGGCTGGCAGCAAGTGAAGACGCTGGCTCCGGATCGCCAGCAGTGGAGATCTTTTATCTCAGCCCTATGCGCCGGTCAATCGGCGCTGGACCCTTAGGTAGGTAGGTAACCACCCGAGACGTACAAATCTGCTCTTTAAAACTGCTTATTGGATTTTTAATGGCAACTCCACAGAATTTTTCGACTGGCAAACTTTGCCTTTGCTAAAACGAAGTAATAAACTAGCGCATTTTAACTGAACTAAAGTTTCCAACTGGCAACTTTGCCATTGATGTTTCTCGACTGGCAGTTATGCCTTGACTGGCAACTTTGACTTAACTGCACCGCAGTCCTCCACTGGCAACTTTGACTTGACTGGATCGAAGCCCTCGACTTGCGATTTCGCCTTCATTGAACTGAAGTCCTCAGCTGGCTACTTTTCCTTGACTTGACCGAAGTCTTCGATTGAAGATTTTGCCTTAACTGCACCGAAGTCCTCGACTGGCAACTTTACCTTGATTGGACCGAAATGATTGACTGGCCACTTTTCCTAGACTGGAGCGAAGCCCTCCGTTGGAAAAATTTCCTTGACTGGACCAAAGCCCTCGACTTGCGACTTTGCCTTGACCGTACCGAAGTCCATAACTGATAACTTTGCTTGACTGGATCAAAGTTCTGAACTAGACTGAAGTCCTCGATTGGCAACTTTGCTTTGATTGGACCGAAGTCCTAACTGGAGTGATGTCCTTACTGGACTGAAGTCACAAGGGATTGCAGAGGAGAGAAAATTCTTTGCATTTTGAATGGTAATGATCAACATTCCACAACAGCTTAACAAATTACAATAATTTGCAACAATTAGCACATTTTCACTCTCTCTGAGCACTGGTTTCTCTCTTTTTAACTTAAACCTTCTAATTCTCTCTAACAAACTGCCACAAGTTACCACAAATTCAATCATTGGCAGCAAAATTTGTTTGATCTTTGACAATGATTCTCCGTTTATCTCAATCCCCTGGTTCTGCACATATGGCGACCGTGACCGGCAATGTCTTGTTAACGTTATAAAAAAGTCGAACCGAAAAAGGTAAACAAACGCGATTAACGATTCACGTTTAATTAATTTTCATCGAACTAGATTAAAATTCAAACAGTTCATTAACGACCCGTCTGAGAAAAAAAAACTGATAAATGAGTGAATGATCTGAAATGTATATTGTGACAAGTTGAAATGAAGGAAAAAGGAAAATATAGTGCCGTATATGATAAATTACTATTAGTGAAAATAAACGGGTAATGAAATAACACCGAAACAAAAATCTATAAGAAAAATTAACTGAGCTGAAATAAGAATGAAAATGACAGATTAAGCGAGTCGAGAGGAAAGCTTGATCATGTTCACAATTTCAAGCGAGTTGAGAGGAGAGCTTGAAACTGAAAGGCGAGTTGAGAAGACAGCCTGAACGTATCGATAGAAGTTCCAAGCGATTTGAGAGGACAGATTGAAATCGAAAGGCGAGTTAAGAGGACAGCCTGAAAGAATCGTTAGAAATTCCAAGCGAGTTGAGAGGACAGATTGAAATCAACAGGCGAGTTAAGAGGACAGCCTAAAAGAATCGATAGAAATTCCAAGCGAGTTGAGAGGACAGCTTGAAATCGAAAGGCGAGTTAAGAGGACAGCCTGAAAGAATCGATAGAAATTCCCAGCGAGTTGAGAGGACAGATTGAAATCGAAAGGCGAGTTAAGAGGACAGTCTGAAATAAACGATAGAGATTCCAAGCGAGTTGGAGGACAGATTGAAATCGAAAGGCGAGTTGAGAGGACAGCCTGAAAGAATCGATAGAAATTTCAGCGAGTTGAAAGGACAGCTTGAAATCGAAAGGCGAGTTGAGAGGACAGTCTGAAAGAATCGATAGAATTTTCAAGCGAGTTGAGAGGACAGCCTGAAAGTATCGATAGAAATTTCAAGCGAGTTGAGAGGACAGATTGAAATCGAAAGGCGAGTTGAGAGGACAGCCTGATAGTATCGATAGATATTCCAAGCGAGTTGAGAGGACAGCTTTAAATTGAAAGGCGAGTTGAGAGGACAGCCTGAAAGTATAAATAGAATTTTCAAGCGAGTTGAGAGGACAATTTGAAATCGAAAGGCGAGTTGAGAAGACAGCCTGAACGTATCGATAGAAACTTCATGCAAATTAAGAGGACAGCTTGCAATTGAAATGCAAGTTGAGAGAACAGCCTGAAAGTATCGATGATTTCAAACGGGTTGAGAAGGCGAGAGAATCAGAAATCTACAGCGAGTCGAGAAGACAGCTTGAAATTTGTAAAAAAAAAAGTTGGCCGAGCTGGAATATCTTATAAATTTGAAAATCAAGCGAATTAAGAAAACAGCTTAATAAAAGATTCAACTATGATACAAGTGGAGAAGAAAGTTTGAAATTAGGAAAAGGCGTGTCGACAGGAAGGCTTCAAGAAAGCTTGAACTAAACAAAATCAAATTTACACAGATTTAGTTATAGTTTTTTTGCAGGATTTTTAATTAAGAAATGAATTGTAAGTGATGATTTTTTATGATAAATGATACTTATTTAACATTATTTATATTGTAAATAGTTCTAAAACAATTTTAGTCTTTGTCAAATTTTAATCGAGTACACTATTAAAACTGATTTGAACCTTACTTAATCTCCTAACTTTATTTACAAATATTTTACAGATTTTCACTGATGTTTTTTTTTCAAATGAAATTTTCAAGACCCCTCATTTAAATCTAAAAGATTTATAAAAAAATGGAAGCTTTCAGGATTTATTTTAGAAAGTTATGATATTAAATGGAAAACTTATAATGTAAAACCACTAAAGGACGAACTCGAGTAGGCGTTGACACGCGCGGATGTCAAAATTTTTCCCTCCGTGAAAAGTTGTTCCAACTTAAGAACTAAAAAGTATAAGATTTGAAGATCTAATATCAAATCAAGTTTAAAATAACTGCTAGCTTAGGTGTGCAAAATTGTGAAGTGTGCTGTAGCAAAAAAAAAAACAACAGGATTTGGGAAGAAACAAATCCATTGCAGAAACTTCGGTTGCAGTAGGTTCCGATTCCGGATTTCGAAGCGACGGTTTCGAATCAGTATACAATACGTCTCGTCGATGATAACCGATTTGAGGAGATCCAACCTCTTCCCCGATTTATGACTATTACATTGGACGATTTTTATTTAAAATAATTGAACATTAAGCACATTATTAATATGCATAAGAAGCGTTTTGTAGGGAGCTCCAAGCTTCCATCCTCTCCTTTTTCCAATATCTTTCGCGATATTTTCCACATGGTTGGCCTGGACGTAGTAATATCTGCAGTTGATTAATGTATCAGATATTATGCTGAAAAGAAAAATGAAGGGCGCAAGTCTTTCATTTTCAAGGATGCTTACATTTTTTCCCAATATTGTTCAGGTATCCATTATTCAAGCAAAAATTTTAGAAAAAAATTTTTGTCACCAAATCACCCCTCCCCCGAGGCAACTACGGCCCTGGCTTCCATTGCTCTTTAAGAAAGTTTTCGCCAAGTTTACTACGCTGCTACTACAGCAGAGCTTTTTTATATTTATATCGACACCAGGCTTCCGAAAAGTACAGCATTGCTATGACAGCCTTTTTCTTGCCTAACAAACTGTCTCGGTTTTCCTTACAACTCGGTTTGCTGCTGTACCGTCGGTAACGAATCGAAACGTTTCGGCTACATCGCACACGTGCGAGAACCCAGGCTGTTTCTGAACAATCGGCTCGAAGCATGCGTTACCGAAAATGTTGTGCTTTAAGCTGTAGCGAACCCAACCGACAGTTCGGTTTTCATCCCTTCATGCCTCCTGTTCTGAAAATAATTTCATCCTAACTGTCGGCTGCAGGGCGTGACAGTTTTGGGCAGGGCTGTCACGGGTGACTGTCGTGCCTATGTATATCGTACCCATGCCCGATCGTATGTGCTGCTGCTCGGTTCGAATAGATCGAACGAGCCATCTATTCGCACCGAGCAGCAGCATACGATCGACGCGTAACGCGATGTGTGGTGCCGGTGCAGGTTAGGCGAAAAGGGAAGGGAAGCGTGATTGGGGTGATCACCACCCGCAGCAGCTTCAAGCAAAAGAAAAATTCATACGTTCGTTCAAAATTAACTCGGCCCGAGCGAATCTCGGCTACAGTCGGACGGAATAAGCAGTACTGTCATGCGAAATTCAACGCATTGAAAACTGTCACGAAGATATTCCCAAAACTGTCACGAAGCTTCAAAAACTTTCATACCCACGAACAAATCTCGCATGAGGTAAAACAAGGCATCGCTGTACATCGCACGACCGCTCCTTTTAAAACTGTCGGGGAAGAAATATTCGGGGAGCTTTCATCGAGGTGCATGTGCGACGTTCTCAAGAATACTGTCGTTCGCCAGTACTTTTCGGAAGCCTGATCGGCACAACGGAGTTTATTTTGTGTAAAAGGACATCAGGCGGAATAATATAGATGTTTAGGCTAGCCAACTACGATTAGTGGTATTCGAAGAAAAGCTTGGAAATGAATAATTTGTCGATGGTTACGTAATTTTATAACTGTCCTTATTTTTTTATTTAGTAAGATGATAAAGATATGAAGTCCTCTCTCACTCCTCCATACACACCGATACTCTTTGATATGTTGTACGTTGTTTAACATAGATAATCCGATTGTTGGTCCAATCAGTACCACATGTTAATGGGTCGACATAGTACCCCTCGTTAATTTTATTAACTCAAATAAATTTAGCAGTTTGAAGAGGCACAGATACTCGAATGGGTAATTGCACTATTTATCGTTTTTCAAGTGGCACAGTTTGGTTGTTACCCTTTTTACCTACATTTTGTGCATCAAACAAAACCAATTGAAGGACCATACTTAAATAGGCTTTGAACAAATTACCACATGGTCTAGTAATAAATCAGATACCCCAATCTAAACTAGGCTGCAGAATATTCCTATTTGGTGCTAAAATGGAACTGCGAATCCATGGTTGAGATTGCGTTCACATGATAGCACCAAACCAACTCCGACCGGAAGCAGACGTCAAGTGGTTTGGTGCTCTTTTTGTCCTGCGCCGCCGTCTCGTCCTTCGTAGGTGCGTCTAGCCCTTAATTGCGCGTTTTGAATAATTAATTACACCAATTACTGTTTTAATTATCCATTTGAAATATTCATCGTGTGCTCAGAAAACTGTGAAGTGCGCCATCGAAAATCACACAATGGGCTGCGCCGATTTGCTGATGGTGTCCTTCTATACGAGTCGTCGTCGTTGTTGGTGGCACTTTGATGGAACATTCCATTTCGGCCAACCATTCAACGGATGAACTCGGAAGCTGTGCCCCAGTCGAGTCGGAACGGAAGCTTAGTTCCGTTCAAGGTAGGCACCAACACACAATTTTGCGCTCGGAAGCAAAGGCTGTCTCCATTAGCCGTCATGAATATTTAACAACTATTGTAGGTCGTATCGTTCTCCCCAAAAGTTTGCCTTCATAAGAATGCACAAGTCAATCATTAGCGGATTTGTGACTCGAACAAAAAACTGAATCTAACTTTGTTGATCCCGAACGATTTAACTGCTCTTGGGATCCGGGGATCAAGATTTTAGTGACTGCTACCCTTTCTGTTGGGGAAATCCTTCTGCTAAAACTACGAGAAAAAAACCATCATCGAAGCTCCGTTGCCATGTTGCTGTCAATATAAACTCTTTTACAGAATTTATCGCGACATATCTGCTCGGAAACCCTCCCATCCCGGATCGAATCGAATCGTTACGCCGGATCTGTCACATTCCCTGCCGTCAACGGGACTTTCATTCAGCACTTCGTAGGCCAGGCACGGGAAAGATTGAACGAACGAAATGTGCAAATGCAAAGAATTTTTATTGCTCCCGTTTTGTGATGTCACCAGGCGGCGCGCGGATTCGAATAAATATAAATTGTCAAAGCAATATGAATCCCAGAGAGATCTCGATACGCCTGTTGGATCCCACGTTATCCTCCACGGTGATTGTTGAGCTGGCATTCTAGAGTTGTATTCCGGTGGTGTTTCTCGGAAACCCATACGCTTTCACAGATTTGTTGGGCAAATTTTTTTTTAACTTATGACTTAAAGCTAAAGTGGTTTAACAGCATAAACACTAATTTCAAGAAACTATGCTTTTAGGTTGTTGTAATTGGCCGATTTTTGTAATTTTTGTCATATTTGTAATTTTTGTCATTTTTGTCATTTTTGTCATTTTTGTCAATTTCGTCATTTCTGTCATTTTTGTCATTTTTGTCATTTTTGTCATTTTTGCCATTTTTGTCATTTTTGTCATTTTTGTCATTTTTGTCATTTTTGTCATTTTTGTCGTTTTTGTCATTTTTGTCATTTTTGTCATTTTTGTCATTTTTGTCATTTTTGTCATTTTTGTCATTTTTGTCATTTTTGTCATTTTTGTCATTTTTGTCATTTTTGTCATTTTTGTCATTTTTGTCATTTTTGTCATTTTTGTCATTTTTGTCATTTTTGTCATTTTTGTCATTTTTGTCATTTTTGTCATTTTTGTCATTTTTGTCATTTTTGTCATTTTTGTCATTTTTGTCATTTTTGTCATTTTTGTCATTTTTGTCATTTTTGTCATTTTTGTCATTTTTGTCATTTTTGTAATTTTTGTAATTTTTGTAATTTTTGTAATTTTTGTAATTTTTGTAATTTTTGTAATTTTTGTAATTTTTGTAATTTTTGTAATTTTTGTAATTTTTGTAATTTTTGTAATTTTTGTAATTTTTGTAATTTTTGTCATTATTGTCATTATTGTCATTTTTGTCATTTTTTTCATTTTTTCATTTTTGTCATTTTTATCATTTTGGGCAGTTTTGTCATTTTTGTCATTTTTGTCATTTTGGTCATTTTTGTCATTTTTGTCATTTTTGTCATTTTTGTCATTTTTGTCATTTTTGTCATTTTTGTCATTTTTGTCATTTTTGTCATTTTTGTCATTTTTGTCATTTTTGTCATTTTTGTCATTTTTGTCATTTTTGTCATTTTTGTCATTTTTGTCATTTTTGTCATTTTTGTCATTTTTGTCATTTTTGTCATTTTTGTCATTTTTGTCATTTTTGTCATTTTTGTCATTTTTGTCATTTTTGTCATTTTTGTCATTTTTGTCATTTTTGTCATTTTTGTCATTTTTGTCATTTTTGTCATTTTTGTCATTTTTGTCATTTTTGTCATTTTTGTCATTTTTGTCATTTTTGTCATTTTTGTCATTTTTGTCATTTTTGTCATTTTTGTCATTTTTGTCATTTTTGTCATTTTTGTCATTTTTGTCATTTTTGTCATTTTTGTCATTTTTGTCATTTTTGTCATTTTTGTCATTTTTGTCATTTTTGTCATTTTTGTCATTTTTGTCATTTTTGTCATTTTTGTCATTTTTGTCATTTTTGTCATTTTTGTCATTTTTGTCATTTTTGTCATTTTTGTCATTTTTGTCATTTTTGTCATTTTTGTCATTTTTGTCATTTTTGTCATTTTTGTCATTTTTGTCATTTTTGTCATTTTTGTCATTTTTGTCATTTTTGTCATTTTTGTCATTTTTGTCATTTTTGTCATTTTTGTCATTTTTGTCATTTTTGTCATTTTTGTCAATTTTGTCATTTTTGTCATTTTTGTCATTTTTGTCATTTTTGTCATTTTTGTCATTTTTGTCATTTTTGTCATTTTTGTCAATTTTGTCATTATTGTCATTATTGTCATTTTTGTCATTTTTTTCATTTTTTTCATTTTTTCATTTTTGTCATTTTTGTCATTTTTGTCATTTTTGTCATTTTTGTCATTTTTGCCATTTTTGTCATTTTTGTCATTTTTGTCATTTTTGTCATTTTTGTCATTTTTATCATTTTGGGCAGTTTTGTCATTTTTGTCATTTTTGTCATTTTGGTCATTTTTGTCATTTTTGTCATTTTTGTCATTTTTGTCATTTTTGTCATTTTTGTCATTTTTGTCATTTTTGTCATTTTTGTCATTTTTGTCATTTTTGTCATTTTTGTCATTTTTGTCATTTTTGTCATTTTTGTCATTTTTGTCATTTTTGTCATTTTTGTCATTTTTGTCATTTTTGTCATTTTTGTCATTTTTGTCATTTTTGTCATTTTTGTCATTTTTGTCATTTTTGTCATTTTTGTCATTTTTGTCATTTTTGTCATTTTTGTCATTTTTGTCATTTTTGTCATTTTTGTCATTTTTGTCATTTTTGTCATTTTTGTCATTTTTGTCATTTTTGTCATTTTTGTCATTTTTGTCATTTTTGTCATTTTTGTCATTTTTGTCATTTTTGTCATTTTTGTCATTTTTGTCATTTTTGTCATTTTTGTCATTTTTGTCATTTTTGTCATTTTTGTCATTTTTGTCATTTTTGTCATTTTTGTCATTTTTGTCATTTTTGTCATTTTTGTCATTTTTGTCATTTTTGTCATTTTTGTCATTTTTGTCATTTTTGTCATTTTTGTCATTTTTGTCATTTTTGTCATTTTTGTCATTTTTGTCATTTTTGTCATTTTTGTCATTTTTGTCATTTTTGTCATTTTTGTCATTTTTGTCATTTTTGTCATTTTTGTCATTTTTGTCATTTTTGTCATTTTTGTCATTTTTGTCATTTTTGTCATTTTTGTCATTTTTGTCATTTTTGTCATTTTTGTCATTTTTGTCATTTTTGTCATTTTTGTCATTTTTGTCATTTTTGTCATTTTTGTCATTTTTGTCATTTTTGTCATTTTTGTCATTTTTGTCATTTTTGTCATTTTTGTCATTTTTGTCATTTTTGTCATTTTTGTCATTTTTGTCATTTTTGTCATTTTTGTCATTTTTGTCATTTTTGTCATTTTTGTCATTTTTGTCATTTTTGTCATTTTTGTCATTTTTGTCATTTTTGTCATTTTTGTCATTTTTGTCATTTTTGTCATTTTTGTCATTTTTGTCATTTTTGTCATTTTTGTCATTTTTGTCATTTTTGTCATTTTTGTCATTTTTGTCATTTTTGTCATTTTTGTCATTTTTGTCATTTTTGTCATTTTTGTCATTTTTGTCATTTTTGTCATTTTTGTCATTTTTGTCATTTTTGTCATTTTTGTCATTTTTGTCATTTTTGTCATTTTTGTCATTTTTGTCATTTTTGTCATTTTTGTCATTTTTGTCATTTTTGTCATTTTTGTCATTTTTGTCATTTTTGTCATTTTTGTCATTTTTGTCATTTTTGTCATTTTTGTCATTTTTGTCATTTTTGTCATTTTTGTCATTTTTGTCATTTTTGTCATTTTTGTCATTTTTGTCATTTTTGTCATTTTTGTCATTTTTGTCATTTTTGTCATTTTTGTCATTTTTGTCATTTTTGTCATTTTTGTCATTTTTGTCATTTTTGTCATTTTTGTCATTTTTGTCATTTTTGTCATTTTTGTCATTTTTGTCATTTTTGTCATTTTTGTCATTTTTGTCATTTTTGTCATTTTTGTCATTTTTGTCATTTTTGTCATTTTTGTCATTTTTGTCATTTTTGTCATTTTTGTCATTTTTGTCATTTTTGTCATTTTTGTCATTTTTGTCATTTTTGTCATTTTTGTCATTTTTGTCATTTTTGTCATTTTTGTCATTTTTGTCATTTTTGTCATTTTTGTCATTTTTGTCATTTTTGTCATTTTTGTCATTTTTGTCATTTTTGTCATTTTTGTCATTTTTGTCATTTTTGTCATTTTTGTCATTTTTGTCATTTTTGTCATTTTTGTCATTTTTGTCATTTTTGTCATTTTTGTCATTTTTGTCATTTTTTGTCATTTTTGTCATTTTTGTCATTTTTGTCATTTTTGTCATTTTTGTCATTTTTGTCATTTTTGTCATTTTTGTCATTTTTGTCATTTTTGTCATTTTTGTCATTTTTGTCATTTTTGTCATTTTTGTCATTTTTGTCATTTTTGTCATTTTTGTCATTTTTGTCATTTTTGTCATTTTTGTCATTTTTGTCATTTTTGTCATTTTTGTCATTTTTGTCATTTTTGTCATTTTTGTCATTTTGTCATTTTTGTCATTTTTGTCATTTTTGTCATTTTTGTCATTTTTGTCATTTTTGTCATTTTTGTCATTTTTGTCATTTTTGTCATTTTTGTCATTTTTGTCATTTTTGTCATTTTTGTCATTTTTGTCATTTTTGTCATTTTTGTCATTTTTGTCATTTTTGTCATTTTTGTCATTTTTGTCATTTTTGTCATTTTTGTCATTTTTGTCATTTTTGTCATTTTTGTCATTTTTGTCATTTTTGTCATTTTTGTCATTTTTGTCATTTTTGTCATTTTTGTCATTTTTGTCATTTTTGTCATTTTTGTCATTTTTGTCATTTTTGTCATTTTTGTCATTTTTGTCATTTTTGTCATTTTTGTCATTTTTGTCATTTTTGTCATTTTTGTCATTTTTGTCATTTTTGTCATTTTTGTCATTTTTGTCATTTTTGTCATTTTTGTCATTTTTGTCATTTTTGTCATTTTTGTCATTTTTGTCATTTTTGTCGTTTTTGTCATTTTTGTCATTTTTGTCATTTTTGTCATTTTTGTCATTTTTGTCATTTTTGTCATTTTTGTCATTTTTGTCATTTTTGTCATTTTTGTCATTTTTGTCATTTTTGTCATTTTTGTCATTTTTGTCATTTTTGTCATTTTTGTCATTTTTGTCATTTTTGTCATTTTTGTCATTTTTGTCATTTTTGTCATTTTTGTCATTTTTGTCATTTTTGTCATTTTTGTCATTTTTGTCATTTTTGTCATTTTTGTCATTTTTGTCATTTTTGTCATTTTTGTCATTTTTGTCATTTTTGTCATTTTTGTCATTTTTGTCATTTTTGTCATTTTTGTCATTTTTGTCATTTTTGTCATTTTTGTCATTTTTGTCATTTTTGTCATTTTTGTCATTTTTGTCATTTTTGTCATTTTTGTCATTTTTGTCATTTTTGTCATTTTTGTCATTTTTGTCATTTTTGTCATTTTTGTCATTTTTGTCATTTTTGTCATTTTTGTCATTTTTGTCATTTTTGTCATTTTTGTCATTTTTGTCATTTTTGTCATTTTTGTCATTTTTGTCATTTTTGTCATTTTTGTCATTTTTGTCATTTTTGTCATTTTTGTCATTTTTGTCATTTTTGTCATTTTTGTCATTTTTGTCATTTTTGTCATTTTTGTCATTTTTGTCATTTTTGTCATTTTTGTCATTTTTGTCATTTTTGTCATTTTTGTCATTTTTGTCATTTTTGTCATTTTTGTCATTTTTGTCATTTTTGTCATTTTTGTCATTTTTGTCATTTTTGTCATTTTTGTCATTTTTGTCATTTTTGTCATTTTTGTCATTTTTGTCATTTTTGTCATTTTTGTCATTTTTGTCATTTTTGTCATTTTTGTCAATTTTGTCATTATTGTCATTATTGTCATTTTTGTCATTTTTTTCATTTTTTCATTTTTGTCATTTTTATCATTTTGGGCAGTTTTGTCATTTTTGTCATTTTTGTCATTTTGGTCATTTTTGTCATTTTTGTCATTTTTGTCATTTTTGTCATTTTTGTCATTTTTGTCATTTTTGTCATTTTTGTCATTTTTGTCATTTTTGTCATTTTTGTCATTTTTGTCATTTTTGTCATTTTTGTCATTTTTGTCATTTTTGTCATTTTTGTCATTTTTGTCATTTTTGTCATTTTTGTCATTTTTGTCATTTTTGTCATTTTTGTCATTTTTGTCATTTTTGTCATTTTTGTCATTTTTGTCATTTTTGTCATTTTTGTCATTTTTGTCATTTTTGTCATTTTTGTCATTTTTGTCATTTTTGTCATTTTTGTCATTTTTGTCATTTTTGTCATTTTTGTCATTTTTATCATTTTGGGCAGTTTTGTCATTTTTGTCATTTTTGTCATTTTTGTCATTTTTGTCATTTTTGTCATTTTTGTCATTTTTGTCATTTTTGTCATTTTTGTCATTTTTGTCATTTTTGTCATTTTTGTCATTTTTGTCATTTTTGTCATTTTTGTCATTTTTGTCATTTTTGTCATTTTTGTCATTTTTGTCATTTTTGTCATTTTTGTCATTTTTGTCATTTTTGTCATTTTTGTCATTTTTGTCATTTTTGTCATTTTTGTCATTTTTGTCATTTTTGTCATTTTTGTCATTTTTGTCATTTTTGTCATTTTTGTCATTTTTGTCATTTTTGTCATTTTTGTCATTTTTGTCATTTTTGTCATTTTTGTCATTTTTGTCATTTTTGTCATTTTTGTCATTTTTGTCAATTTTGTCATTATTGTCATTATTGTCATTTTTGTCATTTTTTTCATTTTTTCATTTTTGTCATTTTTATCATTTTGGGCAGTTTTGTCATTTTTGTCATTTTTGTCATTTTGGTCATTTTTGTCATTTTTGTCATTTTTGTCATTTTTGTCATTTTTGTCATTTTTGTCATTTTTGTCATTTTTGTCATTTTTGTCATTTTTGTCATTTTTGTCATTTTTGTCATTTTTGTCATTTTTGTCATTTTTGTCATTTTTGTCATTTTTGTCATTTTTGTCATTTTTGTCATTTTTGTCATTTTTGTCATTTTTGTCATTTTTGTCATTTTTGTCATTTTTGTCATTTTTGTCATTTTTGTCATTTTTGTCATTTTTGTCATTTTTGTCATTTTTGTCATTTTTGTCATTTTTGTCATTTTTGTCATTTTTGTCATTTTTGTCATTTTTGTCATTTTTGTCATTTTTGTCATTTTTGTCATTTTTGTCATTTTTGTCATTTTTGTCATTTTTGTCATTTTTGTCATTTTTGTCATTTTTGTCATTTTTGTCATTTTTGTCATTTTTGTCATTTTTGTCATTTTTGTCATTTTTGTCATTTTTGTCATTTTTGTCATTTTTGTCATTTTTGTCATTTTTGTCATTTTTGTCATTTTTGTCATTTTTGTCATTTTTGTCATTTTTGTCATTTTTGTCATTTTTGTCATTTTTGTCATTTTTGTCATTTTTGTCATTTTTGTCATTTTTGTCATTTTTGTCATTTTTGTCTTTTTTTCATTTTTGTCATTTTTGTCATTTTTGTCATTTTTGTCATTTTTTTCATTTTTGTCGTTTTTGTCATTTTTGTCATTTTTGTCATTTTTGTCATTTTTGTCATTTTTGTCATTTTTGTCATTTTTGTCATTTTTGTCATTTTTGTCATTTTTGTCATTTTTGTCATTTTTGTCATTTTTGTCATTTTTGTCATTTTTGTCATTTTTGTCATTTTTGTCATTTTTGTCATTTTTGTCATTTTTGTCATTTTTGTCATTTTTGTCATTTTTGTCATTTTTGTCATTTTTGTCATTTTTGTCATTTTTGTCATTTTTGTCATTTTTGTCATTTTTGTCATTTTTGTCATTTTTGTCATTTTTGTCATTTTTGTCATTTTTGTCATTTTTGTCATTTTTGTCATTTTTGTCATTTTTGTCATTTTTGTCATTTTTGTCATTTTTGTCATTTTTGTCATTTTTGTCATTTTTGTCATTTTTGTCATTTTTGTCATTTTTGTCATTTTTGTCATTTTTGTCATTTTTGTCATTTTTGTCATTTTTGTCATTTTTGTCATTTTTGTCATTTTTGTCATTTTTGTCATTTTTGTCATTTTTGTCATTTTTGTCATTTTTGTCATTTTTGTCATTTTTGTCATTTTTGTCATTTTTGTCATTTTTGTCATTTTTGTCATTTTTGTCATTTTTGTCATTTTTGTCATTTTTGTCATTTTTGTCATTTTTGTCATTTTTGTCATTTTTGTCATTTTTGTCATTTTTGTCATTTTTGTCATTTTTGTCAATTTTGTCATTATTGTCATTATTGTCATTTTTGTCATTTTTTTCATTTTTTCATTTTTGTCATTTTTATCATTTTGGGCAGTTTTGTCATTTTTGTCATTTTTGTCATTTTGGTCATTTTTGTCATTTTTGTCATTTTTGTCATTTTTGTCATTTTTGTCATTTTTGTCATTTTTGTCATTTTTGTCATTTTTGTCATTTTTGTCATTTTTGTCATTTTTGTCATTTTTGTCATTTTTGTCATTTTTGTCATTTTTGTCATTTTTGTCATTTTTGTCATTTTTGTCATTTTTGTCATTTTTGTCATTTTTGTCATTTTTGTCATTTTTGTCATTTTTGTCATTTTTGTCATTTTTGTCATTTTTGTCATTTTTGTCATTTTTGTCATTTTTGTCATTTTTGTCATTTTTGTCATTTTTGTCATTTTTGTCATTTTTGTCATTTTTGTCATTTTTGTCATTTTTGTCATTTTTGTCATTTTTGTCATTTTTGTCATTTTTGTCATTTTTGTCATTTTTGTCATTTTTGTCATTTTTGTCATTTTTGTCATTTTTGTCATTTTTGTCATTTTTGTCATTTTTGTCATTTTTGTCATTTTTGTCATTTTTGTCATTTTTGTCATTTTTGTCATTTTTGTCATTTTTGTCATTTTTGTCATTTTTGTCATTTTTGTCATTTTTGTCATTTTTGTCATTTTTGTCATTTTTGTCATTTTTGTCATTTTTGTCATTTTTGTTATTTTTGTCATTTTTGGCATTTTTGTTATCTTTGTCATTTTTTTTTAAAGTTAGCATTGTTGTCATGTTTGAAATTTTAGTAATTTTATTCATGTTGACATTTTGAATATTTTTTGTTATTTTGTCGTTTTGATATTTGTTATATTTTTGTCATTTTTTCTTAATTTATTCATTTCTTTGTCTTAAGTGGTATTTGATATTCTTGTCGTTTTTGTTATTTTTGTCAGTTTTTTCATTCATACAATTTCGACGTTTTATAGGTTTTGTGATTTTGGTAATATTTGTGATTATTGAAATGGTTGTTATTTTTATCATTATGAAAATTTTGGTAGTTTTTAGTTATTTTATTATTTTTATCAATTTGACAATTTTTACTTTTTTTGTTATTTTTTGTTTTATTGATTTTTTTATATCATGTTATCATTTGTAATTGTTGATGTTTTTGTGTTTATTGCCATTCATATAGCTTTGTCAGTTTTAATTTCTTTATTAATGCCTTCTTGATCAAAATTTTTACATTTATTATTTTAAGGCCAACAAACGAAATGCAGATTTGGGTAGATTTTAAAAAAAATATTCGACAATTTTCGCGAGCACCTCGATGCATATTCTTAGCAATAGAATTTCTCACTGGTAAATGTAAAAAATAATGAATATAAAAATTTGTTTTAAATTTTCGATCGATGATGTTTTTTTAGCAAAAACAAATTCCCGCTTCAGCTGTTTATAATTCATCTACCTATGTCATTTAAGATAAAAGTAGTCGAAGATTCTCCTTTTCATAATCATTTAAATTACTAATATTTTTAAGAGATTTTATCCTTGAAATATATTTCAATAAACGATAAAAGTATGTATTTCAAGAAAAAAGTGACAGAAATGTTCAACATTATTAGGTATAAGGAAAAACTTTCAAAATCTCACGTAACAAACCAAAAAGGGGATTTCGTGATCAAAAGCTCGTTTCCCATCCCAAAGTAACACAACATCGTCCGTGATATAACTCACGACTAATGAATTATGATACCCGTGAAATGATGAATCCAGCATCGAAACCGCAAAGTTTTCTCCCCGCTAATCCTACATGAGTTTTCTTATCACGGAAAAAGCGAGGAAAAAAAGATTTAAAACAACTATTCAACACCTGTGCTGCTGCCGCTTAATAAAACATTGATATCAGCTGCCAAAACTTTAGCCTTTATTCGGGCTAAAGTAGCGTAAATTAATCATGCCAAGATTTGTGCCTAATGGCGAACACATTTCATCAATCGATAAACGATTGATGGCGTGTGTGTCAGTCAGTGTGTGGAATTGAATGAATTGAACGCAAACTTGGGGTGGGTGGGGAATCATCCACACAAAGCTTCGAGGTTTTTTTTGTTGGTCCCGGATCATCGGAATCATTGGGATTCACGCTTTTCTTCCCACACACTGCTTGCTGCTTGCTTTTTTGGTGAACGAACGAACGTCAAAGCAATTGTGGGCTTCCGGCAAAAGAGCCCATGCTGCTTGGGGCGCACCGACGACGACCGGATGCCCGACATAAATTGTGCGTGTGTGGTGAGTTGTTTATGGATTTGGAGAAAGTTTACTTTCTTCGCTTCCATACACTGAACGCAAACATGCGCACGGATCCACGCGAAAGAGATGTTTTGGGAGGCTGGAATGTTTACGAGCAATTCTGCGGTAGCACTTTGGTGTATTCAAGTCGAGCTCTTCTAGGCGGCACCAGGCGCTTAAATTTGAAAAATTCCACTTTAAAGAAGTTGGGAATCCACCGTATCCATTTTATGACTGTTTACTGAAATGTTTGATCTTGGCACGTGTTCGGTGTGGGGAATTGCTTTCCCATCACCACCGCCATTGCTTATTTATTTACACGTCGTTTGTGTAGTGATGGAAAGCGATATACCACTGATGATTATAAAAAATCTGCACACATTTGAATAAGTATGAAGGTGACGAGAGAAAATATTTTCGCGCAAATATTTATCACGCTGTCTGCATCGCTCTTGGTATATCATTCAAAAATAATTTAAGCGCATCTCCGGATTTTGCACGTCTGGATGTAAGCATGTACAATATGTGTCATCGTAAGCAAACCCTTCACAAATCAAATTATGTTTACACCCTTCATGGGGCACCCATTTTCCAGTCGTTCAACCATGTTCCGAATAAACAGGACTCTGCGCTGCAGCTCAACAAGTATGAATGCTCAGCACAACATTTCCGGGAAACAGGGATTGCGAGGATGGAGCCAGGATATATGCACGTATCCAAGCTTGCTGCTACTCATTGGCAAGCTGCACTGCACAATTTCCGTCCGAGACGAGAGGACTGCCGTCGGCGGCAGGCGGATTCATCTCTGCTGGATAGAAGATGGACAAGTAGCGGTCTCGGATCAGTGAACTGAACCAAGTTTAACAAATTAAATTATATGTTACTGTCGCGAATGCTGCCCAACAGATGCCACACGTCTCGTGTCACTCGTGGTGGTGATATCCCTATACTGGTTGGTTTTCGGGAGCCTCCGGTCCCTGAATATATTCGACATTGTATTTCACAAACGTGATTATCGTAAAGCAAGGAAAAAATATTGAAACTGAGTTTGGGATTTTTAACATGACCTTTTAACAGATATCGATGAATAAAATGGTCCAGTGTTACGCCAACTGACGTTGCCAATTTCCAGAAGGAAGGACCGTTTTACAGACAATTGAGCAGCGTAGTTGAGAAAATTCCGAAGGGTGACATTCAAATCCACTTAGGCGACTTCAACGCAAAGATTGACTCCGATAATCAGAACTTTTTAGAGCGCATTATTGGGCGCCATGGTCTAGGACAGATGAGCGTAAACGGAGAGCTGTTTGTAGAATTTTCCGGTAACAACAACATGGTGATCGGTGGATCTTTCTTCCTGCATCGACCAGCACATTACATAAGGTCTCTTGGGTATTTATCCCGAGATGGCCGATCAGAAAATCAAATTGAGAACATCGGTATCAGCCGAAAACGGAGAAGTAGCCTTCTTGATGTCCGCATCAAACGTAGCGCAGACATTGCATCTGACCATCACCTCGTCCTTGGCCAGATACGACTGAGAGTTGCGCAGGTCAGACGGCGCGAGGAGACAGTTGAGTGTCGATACGACGTTCGCCGGTTGGGGAATCCAGAGGTGAAAAGTGCATACGTAGAAAAGCTTGAATCCGGAGGCTCGGAACTGCCGACAAACGAGACAGAACAGTCGAAGAACAGTGATATGGAATCAATGCTTTTATCACGATGAGCCATGGTGACCTCGAGAAAGTGTGTGGAAGAAGAAGTGAATGGATGTCGGATGAAACCTGGAGGATGATCGATAATCGGAGAAAGGCGAAAGTCGGAATTGAGCAGGCATGTACCGGGTCAGCCAAAGCAGCCGCCCTCTTACGTTATGCGGAGCTGGAAAAGGCAGTTAAACGAGCTTGTAGACGAGACAAGAGAGCCTGGACAAACTCCCTAGCCGAAGAGGGAGAATTACTTTATGACATTTCTCGCCGCCTCAGTGGTGCAAGGACTAATGCGAGAATGCCTCTGAAAGACCGAGCAGGTCAGTTATTGACCGATCGATCAGATCAGCTCAAACGATGGACTGAGCACTTCGAACAACTCTTTCGAGTCACGAATAGCGATGACCAACAGAACCCGCAGCTCGAAGCGCCAACAGTAAGTCGCATCAATGGCGTCAACTCAGAAGCGCCCTTACTGGCTGAAATAGAAGAGACAATCAAAGACATGAAAAAATCAAAGCACCTGGGATCGATTGCATCCCTGCTGAAATGCTGAAAGCCAACCCTGTCAACACAAATGTGGTACCTACATTCTTTTTGCTGACATCTGGAATACTGCACATTCCCAGCCGACTGGATTCAGGGTATCCTTGTAAAGGTCTCGAAGAAAGAATACCTTACCGAGTTCGGTAACTGGCGTGGCATAACTTTGACCTGTACAGCTCTCAAAGTACTTTGCAAAGTGATACTGAACAGAATTCAGGAGAAAATCGACGCTACACTCCGACGGTAACAAGCTGGATTCCGATCCGTACGATCATGTGTAGACCACATCACAACGCTACGAATAATACTGGAACAAATCAACGAATTCCAGAACTCTCTTCTGCTGGTGTTCGTTGATTTCGAAAAAGCATTCGACCGACTTAACCATGAAAACATCTGGGCGGCTCTAAGGCGACGAGGGGTCCCAGAGAAACTAGTCCATCTCATCGAAGCACAATACGAGGCATTTTCGTGCAAGGTCTTGCACGGCGGTGTCTTGTCCGAACCAATCCCGGTAACTGCTGGAGTGAGACAAGGATGTATCTTATCACCGCTACTTTTTCTCATCGTAATGGATGAGATTCTGACTGGATCGCTCGACTGTGCACCGAACCGAGGATTGCCGTGGAATCCTTCAACAATGGAGCAATTGAACGACCTTGACCTGGCTGACGATATTGTTTTGCTCGCCCAAAGAGAACAAGACATGCAGAGCAAACTCGACGACCTCACCGAAAGCTCCAAGGCAGCAGGTATCAAAGTCTATGTCGGAAAAGTCAAGTCGATGGAAAGTCGTTCCAATTTCGTGGTAGCTTGACAACAGGTTAAAAAAGTGAGATGCTTCCAGTATCTTACAAGCCAGATTACGCCTCATGGTGGTACAAAGATAGAAATCGAAAACCGGATCAGAAAAGCCCAATTTACGTTTGCGAGTCTCCGGAACATCTGGGCGCTAACGCCAGATCTCTCTACGAACTAAGATCCGAATCTTCAACTCAAACGTCAAATCCGCATTGCTGTACGGGTGCGGAACTTGGTGCACGTATGCGATGTTAACGCGAAAACTGCAAGTATTTGTGAATCGCTGTCTATCATCCGCGCTTGGTGGCCTGGCAACTGGATCTCAAAATGGGGAACAACATCGCCGTTGTCATCAAAGGGCGCTAGAAATCGAAATTCGGGAACGTAAGTAGAGATGGATTGGTCACACGCTGCGTCACCCAGAAACTCGTGGCGGCGAAGCCTAGCCACCGAAATCCGAACTATCCACGAGAATCTTTACTGTGACCAAGTAAGAACGCTGGCTCCGGGTCGTCAACAGAGGAGGTCTTTAACCACGGCCTGTGCGCCGGAGAATCGACGTGGGACCATTAAGTTAGTAGGTAAGTTTGATAAACGTTAGTTCTGAGCATTTGTCAGTTATTGATATATTTATAAAGTTATGAAAAAGTGAAAATAGAGTGAAAAACCTTCCCCCCCCAATTTTATAGTGAGAGGGTCCATTATATTAAATAAATAATCATAAATCCTTCATTTATTACTCGATGCAAATTACTCTGGGTGTTTAATGGCAAATTTTGTTTCTTGTTTCTTTATATTGAACTAGCTGACCCGGTATTAGGGATGAATAACACGATAGTGTTAAAATCTCAGACAAATAAACAAACAAACAGCTGACCCGGTGAGCTTTGCTACACCTTTAAAAACAAATCTAGAGTTTGCTTTGATTAGGTCGTATGAGCCACTCAACCAGTTTCGAGAAAATCGCTGTACAAGTTTCGAAACACCTTTTTAATTCTAGTTTTTAAACTATCGTTTAGAAGTGTATGAAAATTTGGCGGCCAACCTAAAAATAGATGAAGAATAAGCCTGTGTATATGAGCATTAGTTTTGTTATTATTAGTCAATATGTACTTACAACCTTCTGCATTGATTGATTGGCGCCAACGTCCTTTTGCAAATTGATGAATGCAATCATGCAACACTACTGCATTGGTCCAAAACTTATCTGTTTCTTTTGAAGTTGTTTTTAAAACAATCGCAAGCACACATATTACTTGGAATTGTCCGCATGAAGGTTCCTTGAACCGGTGTAGTGGGGGACTGTCCATCTCAGCTATGTTTCTATTGAACTCTACACTGCTTGGTATCACCTGTGAATCCCGTATTTCCGTTGTACGATCGAGAACAGCGTAAACCTCTCCAACGCTAACAAAGATTTGGGGTGAATCTGTTGGTTTAGAAAAAGAAGCTTAATGTCTCAGTTAGTTAAAAGTAATACTTGTTTTACTTACCCAACAACAACTTTGAGACGTTCGGGATACTAAGATAGCTTAAGTCACTCTTATTTAAACGAACTTCGTTCGAGTTGATAGCAGTTTTCACAAAATTCCAATTACTTCTAAGCATTTTCTGCGAAGATGCAAAAGGACCGATCAACCAACTCGCCAAACTTTTTTTTAGCGACCTTTTGCATGCACGGCAAAGCAGTGCAACTTAAAAGGTCGTTAAAACCAATTGCACTCGAAATTAAGTTAATCGTTATACGTCTTAAATTTAAATCATAATATAAAAGTTATTCATTGCCTAAATGAATCCAAGTTTTTATCTTACATATAATACATGTTAATCAATCGTCTGCAGTCAATATCTCAATTTTGTTTATTATGGTTCTTACGACCTAATCAAAACAAACTCTAGAAATGATATTTTCAAAAATTATTCAATTTTTTTTTGTTTTGTTGGCATTATTTTAAGTCAAATTATAACATAATTCAAAAGCAACCGCTATAAAATTAGAGCTGCGGCTGGAGTTTAGAATTGCAAAACAAAGATGACTAAAACTAATTTTCTGATTCTTGATCAATAAATTTGTGTTAAAGATCTGATAATTTTAATCTGTTTCTTAAAGCTTCGACCTGAAAAAGGAGGGTCTCAAATTATTCGTACGCAAACAACCTAACCTATAAAATATGGTTGTTTTTGCTTGATATGTTCTGAATTTATGCTAAAAATTGATAAGAGAACCCTCCCTGTTCTTCCCTTCACCACCTGCTGAATGGTGGTCGTGGTTTTGAATAAACATATCCATTTTTTTCGTACCCGAAAATCATCTTATATCAAATATAGTTCCATTCGTTGATAATTTTTTAAGATTTTAAACAAAATTTATATGGAGCTCCCTTCTTTCTTCTTCTCTCTACACTGTTAAACATAAGGGTCTGTAACAATAATAGAAACATATCTCGTAACCAAATATCTTTCCATGCCATATGTTTCCATTTGTTAGCTTCGTTAGCATAAATTGAGAACTTATGCTAACGAAATTGTATAGATTACACCCTCCTCTTCCTATGCACCTAATCACTGCACTGGAAGGAGTATGGTGTCAAATAATCATAGAATCATACCAAAACTATTGTCCATAATAACTTAATATTCATAGAAATATTCATTGTACTCAAATACTTTTTAATGCCAAATTTGGTTTCATTTGCTCGATTAATACTCAAGCTATGCGACAAATTTGTATGGAAGCCCCCTTTCCGCCCTTTATATCTCTCCGCTTCAATTTATCATAGAAACTTTTCTTGTAACCAAATACCCTCACATGCCAAATATCCATCCCTCCCCCTTTTCATCCACCTTTTTGAAGTAGTGAGGGATACCAAATATTCATAGAAGCATTTCTCGTACCCAAATATCGTTCCATGCTAAATTTGGTTCCATTTGCAGTTGTAGTTCTCGAGTTACGCAGTAAAAATTATGTGAAACTCTCCTCCCTCTTTTCTTTCTCCCTGCTGCAGGACGGAAGAGGTCTGAAACAATCATTAGAACATTTCTCCTTTCTGAAATACCCTTCCATGCCAAATTTGGTTCCATTTGCATAATTAATTTTTGAGTTATTTAAAAAAATATAGAAGAGGCCCCCTCCCCCTTTTTATCTCAGTACTGGAAACTCAAATAATCATAGAAATGTCGATGTCGACTTACATCATCCTCCTGTTTTTATGATGTTTATGTTTGAAGATGTATTGCCACCACCAATGCTGGACGAATTGGTTTTCGACTTCAGACGATGTGATTTCGACTCTCTGAATGAGTCTTTAGCTGCTGTTGATTGGCCAAGTGTTTTATATGGTTCAATCGATCATGTGGTAGAAGCTTTTTATGCAAAATTGCATGAACTATTCCGAGCTAATGTTCCTGTTAAAAAACGGCGTTCACGTATTGGAGTAAGTCAACCTTGGCTAAACCCCGAACTTCGTAACCTTCGCAATCGTTTGAGGAAAGCGAGAAAAAGGTTCCGCAACGGCCATGATATGACCGTGTCTCTTGAGGTACGTGACTTAGAGAGCGCCTACGACACATTACACGTGACAAGTTTCTGTGACTACATCAATCGCATTCAGGATAACGCTCGCACCGACCCCTTATCTTTTTGGTCATACGTTCGACAAAGAAAGGGTACTCAGAGTATACATCAAGTGACCACATACGACGATTAAACTGCCGAAACGCCGAATGCTGTTGCAATGCAATTCTCGACATTCTTCCAGAGTGTTCTTAGCACTAACACACCACCTTTATGCGAATCATACCTAAGTAGCTTGCCGAATCGTGACTTCATCCTTCCTCTGCTGAATTTCTCCTCGAACGACGGCTTCCGAAAGCTGTCTTCGTTAGATGAAACAAAAGGACCTGGACCAGATGGCATTCGTCCAATTTTGTTTAAGAAATTCGTCGATCCGTTGTCCGTACCAATATCGATAATCTTTAACCAATCGTTAACGGAAGGTACTTTTCCCACCGCATGGAAAACCGCATCGATCACTACAATCCTCAAATCCTGCGACGCGCATCGAGTGGAAAACTACCGCGGTATTTCGATTCTAAACTGTTTGCCTAAGGTATTCGAGAGCCTCGTTTATGACGTACGTTATCAATCGGTGCACCACTGTATTTCTGAAGATCAACATGGATTCATGAAACGTAGATCTACGACCACCAATCTTATGACGTACGTTTCGAAGTTGGTTACTAGGCTGGATAAACGTCAACAAGTCGATGCAGTTTATGTAGACTTGAGCAAGGCTTTTGATAGAGTACCGCACATATTTGTCATCGATAAATTGCGTCGGATAGGACTACCTGATTGGCTTTGCAAATGGATCAACTCTTATCTCGTAGACCGGACAGCTTACGTAACAACGTGAACTTGACGCTTTTTCGAATCACTTCTGAAGTTCAACAAGGAAGTCATCTGGGACCTTTGATTTTCGTTCTTTTTATAAACGATCTATGCGCTGTCATTGAATCGGATAAGTTGTTGTACGCCGACGATCTAAAGATTTTTCGTACCATCGCTTCACTAGTTGACTGCTGTGCTCTCCAAAAAGACATCGATTCAATTCTAACGTGGTGTCATCAGAATGGTATGGCTCCTAATATTTCCAAATGTAGTGTCATATCTTTCACTCGTAAACGTCAACCTTTGAACTTCGAGTACAAAATGTCATCGACTACTTTAAGCCGCAATTCCATCGTCAAGGACCTTGGCATAATTTTGGACACCAAGCCCACTTTCTCGCAGCATATCTCGACTACAACAGCTAAGGGCTTTGCGGTTCTTGGCTTCATACGACGAAACACGCAATTCTTCAACGACTACTACAGCCTAAAAGCACTTTATTGTGCCTGCTCTTGTACGCAGCATTGTCGAATACGGAGTACAAACTGGGCGCCATACCAGGTTGTACAGGCAAACCGGATCGAAAGAGTACAACGATGCTTCCTCAGATACGCTCTGCGCCAGATACCATGGAACGACGCCTTGAGCCTCCCGCCGTACGAACAGCGCTGTTTGTTGCTGAGTCTACCGACGCTGGCATCAAGGCGCATTCTTCTACAACGGCTCTTTGTCATTGATATTCTACAGAATAATGTGGACTGCCCAGAATTGTTGTCGTTACTTCCGTTTAACGCTCCTGTAAGATCAACTTGGACGCAGGAATTCTTCAGACTTACTACTAGTAACTAGACGAACCCGATACGGACAAAACAACCCTTTGGATACATGTTGTGCTCGTTTCAATGAAATAGTTAGTAACTTTGATTTTAATATTTCTAAGGCTGTGTTTAAAAGTAGAATAAGATAGTATCTTTTTGTAATGTGTAAACATCTCTAAATGTCTGCAAAGACTAAATAAATAAATAAATAAAATATTTTTTGTATCCAAATCCAAAGATCCTCACATGATATTCTTTAGTTCCGTAATTTATGATGCTTCTTTTTATTTACATCATCTTTGATGTAATTTTCTAGGTCACAAAATAAATCTTTAAGAACACTTAATCAGAAATTTATTAAATTCACACGACACGGAATGCTGGAAGGACGTTAAATTTGAATAAAATTAATATAACATTACACTGAACGCGATAATATCGTATTAAGTAGTGTACCGAACCTTGCTTTGGCTCCGGTACTTTGGAAGAGTAGCTGCGAGAAAGGTTGCCGAAAAAACTCTGTGTTTTGGCAAGGTTTTTCTCTAAATTTCTATGATTTTACTCAAAAATTATGTGATGATTTTCTATGACTCTGTTGCCATAAGTTTCATTGAAAATTCTTAAAATATTGGGTCTTTTTACTATTACTTGAGCAAAGTCAATACTTATCTTACCATATTTTTCCAATATAAAATTAGAAATTCGAAGTTTATATTGACAAAAAATTTAACTTTGCAAACACGTAAAAAATAGGGAAAACTGTGAAAATTCCCAAAATTCTGTGTTCTGTGGTACAGATTCTGTAATAAAAAAATTCTGTAAAATTACAGATTTTGCTTTGATTTCGGCAACGTTGGCTGCAAAATGTGAAAATTATGATGAACCAATGCGAAAGTGACTTTCAATGATGGATTTGTAAAGCCAACGATTTGTTTGTCTAAGTGAAATCAATAATATTTATTCTGAAATGATTTTTTTTTTCTAATTGAGAGATGAGAAATAGATATTGAATGGAAAACATAAAAAATTCAATTAGGAATGTTTTTTTTCCAAAAATTAAGTGCTTTTTAAATTTACTTTTGAATTACACGTCTGCAAAATTTCCCAGGCTCTATTCAACTCACATAGAAAATTCCGTCATATACATATGATGTTTTTTTTTCATTTACATCAAACTAGCTGACCCGGTGAACTTCGTTTTACCTGTTACTTAATAAATCGTTAGAAAATGGTTGATTCATTTACACATCTTTAACTTCTTCGTGCTCGTGAATCAGTTTTAATGAAGATCGTCTTCAAGTTGTTTGAGTTGTGTCCCATTTCTAGTTGAGTTTGTATGGGAGCCCTCCTTCCATTAAAGTAAGATCCTTAAAACTATTACACAAACCATCTTTTGCCCGAAAAGACCTCGGATACCAAATTTAACTTCATTCCAACCGTCTGTTTATACGCGATGGTGTTACAAAGAAAACGCCTCCATTTTTATATATAAGATGTGATGTAATTTTACAGTTTTTTTTCTAAGTGTGTAAAATACTGATTTTTAACACGAATTGCTTTATAACTTTGAAAAAACGATAATCCGTTTTCAACAAAAGATGCGCATGATGATTATCTACAATCTTGTTGACTAGTGATTTATTTTTGGAAAGAAATCATCCTGAAAAGATACAACGGAAAAACTGTTTTTTGTACACGGAAAATAATAAAAAGGTAAAATTAACCAGGATGGCAAGGTGAACGCTCGTGAAAGCTAAAAAGATAACTTCTACCTCTTCGAGGTGAAACTCAACTCACAGCGAGGTAAAATTAACCTGAATTAACCAGGTTTTAAAAAAGGTACAATTCACCTAAAAAAAGGCGAATCCAAAAAAGGTAAATCTTACCCCGTAGCGAGGTGAAATTCACCTGAATTGAGCTGAATAAAAGAGTATAATTCACCTAGTAAAAAAGTAAATCCAAATAAGGTAAATCTTACCTCGTAGCGAGGTGAAGTTGACCTGGACTGAGCTGAACAAAACAGAACAATTCATCTCGAAAAAAAGTAACTATTTGCCGAACCCGTTTATTGAGGTTAAGCCGTTTTGTCATTCAGGAACAAGTTTTGATTCGTGTCCAATATGTGAAAATCGGAAAAGAACGGCAAACGTTTTTTTTAGATTCAGATCAGCCCCCATATATCATTCCGGAGAAGCCGAACCTGACCAGATTAATCGAAGGAAAAGGACATGAATATTGCAGGAGGACGTAATGCAGATTCAGCGGAAGAACACGAAGAAGGTGACCGTGAGGAAGCAGGAGTATTTGTTAGGAGCAAAACGAAGATCACTGAGCCGAATCGCCACGAGCCTGGCAAAGAAAGTTACCCGAGACTTGGCTCAACAATTTTATAGTAAACGCGAAAAAGGTAAAATTGACCCTTTTCATAGACGAATGAGAAAAAGGTAAAATTTACCGAGAAAACTGGGTGGAAAAAATCACCTCGTAAAAAGGTAAATTTGACCTTTTTTTTATTTTCCGTGTAGGACCACACCAACCTCATGAAATCAAATTGCCTTCAATCGTTTAGTTTAAGAGATAAATGTTCGATGTTTTCGACAAAGTTACATGATTTATTATGTTCTACGATTTTGTATGCCTCTATTTAATCTCAGTTAGAAAATAATGTTGTTAAAGTTGGTCTAAAATATCAATTGAATCACACTTTAGCAAAAGGCGCAAATAATGGTTTCCCGGTAAATTTCAATTCTGTACAATGTACAATGGCTATGTTAAAAATGTGGTAGGAATACTTATAGGCCTTCGACTTGTAAAGTCTAATGAAATAATTGTGATCGATTATAACTTAAAGTATTTCCGTAATAGATTGAAAATTCAGATTTTGTTGCATGAAACGTTTACTATTTTATTTCCTTTCATACCGCGTAATACATGGGTAGTGCAAATCGATACGCCCTCATGCGAAAAGTGAACAATAAAGTTTTATATTGAAATTCCTTAAAATTTAGACATACTGTTTTTTACTGAACATTTAATGATGGATTCAATCGATTGTTGTGAAATCGTATGAAATTGATCGTACTTTAATTTATCAACGATTCATTTAAATGAGCGAGCACCCTAGATCAGCTGTATCGTATGCGACATATTTATCTTACCCCATACGTTTCGTCCGAATGACACGTTCCGGTTACAATGGCTATGTTAAAATGTGGAAGATCTACTTTTAGGCCTTCGACTTGTAAAGTTAATAAAATAATTGTAAGCGATTAAACTTAAAGTACTTCAGTAATAGATTGAAAATTCATATTTTGTTGCATGAGACGTTTACTATTTTGTTCCTTTTAATACCGCGTAATACAAGGGTAGTGCAAATTAATACGCACTAATGCGAAAAGTGAACATATTGAAATGCCTTAAAATTTAGATTTACTGTTTTTACTGAACATTCCATGATGGAATCAATCGATTGATGTGAAATCGTTTAAAATTGATCATAGGACTCTAATTTATCAACAATATATTTAAGTGAGCGAGCACCCTAGATCAACTGTATCGAATGCGACATATCTTGTCCCATACGTTTCATCCAAATGACACGTTCCGGTTTCGAGCATCGGGCAACGGAGTGGAAAATTTAATAAATGAATTACACATTGCAGTGGATTATCTAGCTGAGACGAAACGGAACCAGGGGTCAAATTGTGAACACGCGGGTTGACAAACCAACCGGGACATTCTTTCCGATTGTTGAATAATGATTGTTGCATTGATGCATCATCGTCGCGAATCAATTAAACTGAAGTCCTGGCACTTGATGATCCACTTTATTAGTGATTGAAAGCTTTCCGGTGGGTGGAGAACTTCATAAAACTGAATAATTTCATTGGTGGTTAAGAGTTAACATTCTTTAATCTTCAACATTTAATATGGAATCGGAAAAAAACTAATGTAGAGAAACAAAACAATTCGCATTTTCAAGTTTTATAGAAAAAAAAAACATTTTAATAAAAATTCTTCTTTCAGAAAAAACAACCACCATGATGATGGTGAAATCGTTCTGCCATGTCTGATAATAACATCTGCTGTAGAAAATGGCTTCAAATGGCTTTCATTTTGTTCCACGTCGAGGAAAAAAAATCAACTGAGCTATCGAATGAACTTTTTCCCGGTGCTGCTGTTCGCCTTCCGTAGAAATTGCCTTTAAATTGGAATGCATTAAGCTAGTTTGTTAGATGCTTTTCTTTATCGTTTTGCTTCTTCTCAACCCGCAGAAACCTAAGCTCTCAGTAGAACAGCAGAAGAAAACCGCAAAACCAACCGCTTCCATCCGATTAGAGGGGAACATCAGATACAACTTTTCGGCCTTCCACTCAGCCGGCACCGGATGGATTTCTTGTTTTCCTCATTTTTCCTTGTTTTTCGATGGCCCGCTTAAAGTTTTCACCGGGATGCGTGGGTGTGGCCAGCGATTGAGCTTATTTGCAGCTTGCCGCACCGGCCAGAACCCTGGTCTGGGGCGATCGAAATGAATATAATTACCGCATTTCGAAAATATCTGTACCAGGCGTTTGAACATGAATTTCAATTTAATATCACAAGCATAAAAATCGCACCAATTTGAATTAAATTTTGAACAATTTTGAACTCTGAATCAGGATTTTTTTTTAAAGGAAATTCTGAAATCCGAATATGAACTCTAAGTTGTTTTAATGAAATTGTTAAAAAAAAGGTGCAATATTCTTACACACTGTGCGAGGTTTAGTTGATCCAGATTAACGTGGTAGGTTTGTTTGGGCGTTTTACGGTTGAAAAATGAAGAAAATACTCCTTCTCAGCAGTTTGTTATCCTACAGTTTCAAACAAATGCTTAGCTGAAACCAGGGTAGAAGGACTTAACTGTGATCAGCGATTGGTGAAAATTGCTACATTTGGAACAGCTTTTATGGTTGATAAAAAATGACAAAAAGCATATTTGATTAAAAAAGAAAAATAGGCTTCGTCAAATTTTCTACTGTAATTTGTTTAAAATTTTTTTAATGGATAACTTAAGCATATATTAACATTTTTGATAAAACAATCGGCGCTGAAAACCAAACATATGAAAAAAGGGGGCGAAACAAAAATATATCTTCAAAATCAAGATTATTCCTGTGTATAAGTGGATAACAATCAATCAACTATTTGAAAAATAACTTACATTTTTCGGCAGGATTACATCGGAATTTTTAGGTTTATTTTTCGAGATTTTCTTCTAACACTTACAAATATTCCAAGTAAACAAAAGTTCCTCAAAAGAGTTCCTAGGGAGTTTTACCAGCCCATTCAATGTGTTGATATGCATTCTGTTCAGCCTAAAATTTTAAGGTATTATTGATACTTCAAAGTTCTAAAATCAAGCTATTAAGTCCTCTAAGAATACTCAAGATATCGTTGAACTTCCTTAAGAGAAAACTTAAAATAACACTTGAAATAAAAACGGAATAATTTACATTTTTTTACTTTCTCGCATTTTTTACATCCTTATTATCAGTTCTTTGAAAATCTACATATCTCCGATTTCCTCTGTAATTTTTTTTTTGATTTAACCAAGCATTATCGTAAACTCGGCGTAAAATTTACCCTTTATTAGGAACCGTAACGATCTGTCAAATAACGGGTCGTTTTGTCGGATTATTTTTACCCCTTGTTTTGAAAAGCTCGATTCCTTTCAAAAAGGGTTGTTTTAGATTTTGTCAAATCCAAAGCGTTACTTTTTGACCGGGAAACTGATAATCATGAGACAGATTGTAAGTATTTCATTTGAATTTTAGTTGTATTCTTTCAGAAATTATATTTTTTCGTAAAATTATTTCAGCACTGCACAGATCTGGATGAGTGCGACGATTACAAGACGATTGTTAAAACCAGAATCGCGATGGATTGAACGCTAACTTTTGGCTACCCCTTAAATTAAGGGAAATCCAGGCTATTTTATTTTAAAACCTGGCAAAATCCAGGCATTTGAATTCAAAATGTTGATTGAAAATCCGGGCAGATTTGGTCAAAACTCAGGAATAACTCAATGCAAATCTAGAAAAAAAAACTTGAATAAAAATTCTTTTTCATTAGCAGTTTTTAAATGGTATTTTTGGTATTTAGAACACAACTTGTTTTTTTATATGCTTTGGCTAATGAAATAAATAAATAAATCCGGGCAAAATCTGGGCTTTTTCAATGAAATTTTGTATTAAATATCCGGGCCAACCCTAATAAACCGGGCAATCTGGCAACCTTACCCTAAAGGCGTAAAATTGCCCCTTATTGGAACTTTGAAAAGTTTAAAGCGTTTTTATGTCCGGTAAATCTAATATATAAAGATGAGTTGGACTATATATGTTTGTATGCACCTTATACAAATCCACACCGCTTAACCGATCAGCCTGAAATTTGGTACAGTTATGTGTTTGGACCATGGTAAGGTTTTAGTAATAGTTTTGAGCCCCTCCCACCTAAGAAAAGGGATCCTCCCATACAACTTTCGTTTTTATTCACACGAATCAAAAGTCATGGCACTCATTTTTCCAACCGTTTTTCGTTTCCTTTGGCGGGGTTGTTTTCACCATCACCATGGGCTGGGCATTAGAAAAGACCATCCAGAGTTCACGTGTACTGGATAGCAAATCAATGCCTGCTAGCGATTTAAAAATTCATAGCGAAGTTTTTGGCGGGTTTTTTTTTCCTTCTACTGTTCAAAGCACGTGGTACTGGTACGAAGTATTTGATTGCAATAATGAGCCTTAATTAAGGATTGAAAAATACAATTACCCTGTTACGAATATATTGACTAGAATTTCAGGGGTTTTCAAAGTGCTCCCTACCGCCGCCCGGGGGCTTTGAGAGTCTACAAGGATACACAGTGAACCGAAAAGTGAACAGTGAATAACTATTTGGACTGGAGATGATTTATTTTCGATAACTGCAGGAAACTTTTAGTAAAACTTTCTACATTTAAGAAAAACTAATCATAAGACAGTATTCAATTAAAAAGCGAAAAAAGCACACATACAATTAAAATCATGCAAAATGAGTCTTAAGCATAGTTCAACAAGGTTCGGAAGTGTTTTATGGAAATTTTTAAGAGAATAAAACTTAAATATACCATTGTACAAGTAGATCATCCATTTTGAAAAGTGGGATAATCTCCAAAGGAGATTTTCATCGAATGGAGGATGGGAAAGATAGAAAATTATTTTGTCATTTGCATTTAAAAAATTAAAGGCCAAATCTATTCGAGCTTCTTAGAAAAAAGGTGGATTAAAAAAAGTTTTTCGTGATAGGGAAAGGGAAAAAAATTATTTTGAAATTCTATTGATAATCCTCAAAACCAATGTTCCGAATATCAATCATTTTCGATCAGCCATGTGTTACTGCATTCAGAGCAAAAAAATCGAAGCAGTCAATTTTTCCTTCTTCAACCAAATTATATAAACAATCATGCATGACAACGACGCTTCTGTATTTGAAACATTCTCGCAAAACATGATATGGTAAAGAAGGACGCAGACTATCAGCAACGAACGTCTCGATGGTGGTTGCCTTCCTTGATGGTTTTCAACCTTCTAGGATCACAACTGATGTGTATCAGTTCTGAGCGATGCGTAAAGGTTACAATATGATTTTTAATTTTTCGCTTTGCGTAGAAGAACAAAATCATTACTAAGTAACCGTAATGAACTGGCCAGCATGTGCTACGGCTTTTTTCCTGTCCGGTGGTCCTGGTATTCCTTCAGATTTTCCTTCTGATACATTCATGATCGTCTATCAATAACGAACATTATCAACAATGATGCGAGGATAGGCGTTATTGAATGATTGTGGGAACGACGTTCAAAACTTATCATCAAGTATGTCGAAAAGCCACGTGACGAATAGAAACGGTAGCCCTCGATGGGGCATAGTATTTTTTTATGTATCTAGTTAGTGTTGATGTTCGACAAATATTCAACGGATACGTTCACCACGTGCGTATCACAGCACTCGGAGGTGTAAGTATTCTAGCTTGAAACGAATCCTGATTGTTTTTCTTGAGCGATTTTCCGCACATTGCTCAAAACTATAAGCTTCATCAAAAAAAAAAAAAAAATTAAATCGATAAAAAGAGTGAATAATCTTAATAAAAACTTTCAAAAGACTTACAAAACATACGTGGCCAAATATGAGCCAAATTTCTTAAAATGATGAATTTAAAGCTTCCAACATTTCGAAAAATCAAACGACTCATTTTGATTTATATTTTTTGTGAACCCGAGCAAGGCCGGGTAAAATAAGCTAGTTAATCATAAAGAGAGATTGTGGTAAGTTTTAAGTTTTAAATTTAATTCTTTGAAATTTATTGGGTATAATTTTCATACATACAATTTTCATTCATCATGAAACCAGCAGTACGCAATCACAGACAAGACCCCAAATACAAATAAAAACACGGAGGAATCAATTTGAAGCCAGAATCTTTGTTGATTGAAAAGTAACTGGAAAGTTGTAATATTTGTTATTTTATTTTGAATTTTATCTTCTATCTTATTTCAGGGTACACTCCAAGAAATGTGGGACTTTTAATACGAACGATGAACAATAATACGAATACTAAAATTATGAGGAAAACAAGTTTTTATTTTGAAGAAAAATTATTATAAACAACATGCACATATTCCAATAAGGTCGGAACAAATTTAAATTTCTTTTTTTGTCAGTCCCCCTTCGATTTTTCAAAAATCTTGAAGGGGAAAATAAATAAAGTTCAAGATAAATTTTTCGAAAATTCAATCAATCTGAGGAGCGAAAGTCAAACTGTAGAGAATTGAAACTGTATCTGTATGAAACTTGTATTCGAGATTTTTTCTTATTTTCGATCTAGAATAACTTAAATAGCTTTTGTCCAATTTGTTCCAATTTAGGTTTAGGTTTAGGTTTATTTTTCATTTTCTCCCCCTTGTGATGTTTCAATTCCAAGTGGCAAAAGAAGGATTTCAAATTTGTTTCGGCCTAAACAAAATGAAACATTTTTTTTCATTTATCTCCTAGCAAACGAATTATCAATAACAGAATGCTCCTCCACCAAGCACAAGCATTTCTAATAAGGAGTAATTTTTATCCGCTATTGGCGCTATCAGGCTAAGTACCCCTTAAAAAGCGAAGGGACTTTATTAAGAAAAAGGAGTTTTCCCAGTCTTATTGAATAAAGGGTCAAAAGTATTCGTTAAGGGGTATCCAAAAGTTGGCGTGTAATCGCTGAGCCATAAGGGCATTTCTTTATCCAGGTTCATTTACAATTGGGAATCCGGAATCAAAAACATAGGGGCTGAAATCGTTCCTCGGCCTGTGAGAAGGCCCCATGGTCATGCCAAACTAAAGCCTATTTGTTTCAAGGGTCGCTCAATAACCTTTATGTATGAATGGAAATTTGACATAATTTGCTCTATTGAAACCGAAATATCCTTTAACTTGTATGCACATGTACCGATTGTTATACAATTAGGCAGGACCTTACTACTGATGTCGGAACCATACATCTAACACGCAGAAAAATATTTTGTAAAAAACATACAATACGAGTACAATTTTCATAATTTTGATTAAAAATAGGGGTTCGATTTCACCTTATCGTTTTGTTGAAATGATATAAACCTTTTTATAAAAATGAAGAATGTTTTTTTGCCATACAATAAAATGTTGGGTAAAAACCATATATTCTATTTGAGTCAAAATCAAAACAAAAACGGTTCTTAGTTACAAAATTTAAGCGGTTCGAAGTAACAAAAATGGATCAATTAATGAACAGCCGAAAATGTTGGTATAAATACTATTTCTAATTCAGATGGAATTTTCGAATAAAACTACGAATTTTATTATAACTAAGGTTTATTTCACAATCACGATTATTTTTTGTTGCAGGAAAGCCTGCATTGGATTGTTACCGAAATCATCTTTATCGAAACGCCCGTGCAGGTGGTAACTATACAGTTTGCGTTCTTCAGTGGCCTGAGAAACCTGATGGAAGAACGAGAAATTTGAATATATGTATTTGAAATTCAGAAATCGTTACCTTCAATATCGCAGCAGTTGGTCTGCAATTCCCCTGCTGTTATCTGGCTACTTTAGATGTTGTCCATCATCATGTTTAGTAATTTTTTCGGGAATCGACTTTTTCCTATCGTTTATTTTCATGTCCCATCAAGAAACACGATTATTGGAATAAGCTTGTTTTTAGATTAGAACAAACAAAATATTTATTTCCAGTGACTAAAAATTAGAAAGAAAAAATAACAAATTTTTTTCAATTGTTTTTTTCATCAAAACAACTGAAAAATATGCATTGAAAAGACAAAATAAAATAACAAAACGTTTTGTTAAACCAAACCGCTGTCTTTTTTCTGCGTAAACTAGTAAATCCATAAGTTTCGCTTTTTTTAATGAAAGACCGCTAACTTCCATAAATTTGTATAAAACTCACGAATTATTATTAGTCATTTGTCATTGTACGAAGGACTGCAAAGGTTAAAATCCCCTTACTCATACTGCCTCAGGGGGGGTTCTCATTATGCCTCCACAGTGGCTGGTTTTCAGCTTTTGGCAAAAATTTTTAAAATGCATTTTTTAACGTTTTCATCTAGTTTTTCACGTTTCAGCCCGTTAAGGAATAGGCTTTTCAAGTGTCTGAACACGAAACAATAATGTAACCTCCATATTATAGCTCTTTTCTATGGTTAAACAACCGTTTTCCTTAAGGTGGCCATTATGCCCCCATCTCCCCTAGAGACTAACAAACAACTTTGAATAAGTTCAATACCGGCTTTTCTGGGCGTGCATTTTCACGCATCATATGTGTTTCTATTCAGTGCTTCATTCAAGTTTGAAGCAATAAGAAAAAAACAGCGTTACGCTTAAAATTTTGGTTACGCAAATTATAAATGTGTTAAGAATTTTCAACATCCATTTCCTCGAAACTCGTCAAATAGTAATACGACCTTTTCATAACTGACTCATAGTTGGTTATTTTGTTTTGTTTACATTGCAGTTTCTTCTTGACAGTTCTATCTGGTGTTCTTGGAGACATCTGGTGGCTCAACCTAAAAAAAAAAACAGCAGTGATGTCAATTGAATTTGTCGTTCATCAATGCGAAAAGACACATCTCTGTTAAATAGCTAATAACTTTTTTGCCTAATAAGAAACGAAGTTACGGTCTTCGATGAAGTTGTTCAACGGAAAATTTCCCTAAGGAATTTTATAAATTGGCACAAAAACTGTCAGCTGGCTCGGTTCCACCGCAGAAACAAAAACGATGTTGATTTTTCAGTACTAAATATTCAATTTTTCCATACAAACCTAAAAGTTCAAATTTACTCATGTAAACGATACTTAAAAATTCTACAAAAAATCATGGATGAGTTTTGGACCAAGACGAAGCTTTTAAGACCCCAGGGTTTGAGAAATTCAAAAATAACCCCAAATCGACTCAGTCTAACATTACATTCTCTTTTTGGAACTCACATTTAGAGGTCACGTAAAATGCACATATAAACAACTTTTGCAAAGCTCATTAATAAGGACAAATATGTACGTAATTCACTAATATGAATAGGGCTTTTTAAAGTCACTTACAGTGCACAGAAAGATCCTTCTTGCAACTTTAATGTACGTTATTGAGTCCATATAAAGCTCTCAAGAGAATTGGGCAAATGTTTCTCTTTGGTCAGCTAATATGTAATTTTGAAAACCTTTATTTAAGTAAATGCGTGAATTTTTAAACAAATTGTGAGAGAAAATTCTGACGATAGCCAATCATTCATTTTTTAACATGTAAAAAACAGGGTGGTGCTAGGATATCAAATCAAATGTGAACCAAAGCCTCGGTGGCCATCTTTAGGTTCCCGTACCCTAGGCCGTTGTCGGTCCACACGTTATCAAAAAAGCCCCAGCGGACTGAAAATGGTAGCTCACTGGGTAGACCCGGGTCCCTCATTTTCATGGCTCAGTAATAAACGGGCAAAAAACATTCCAGAGAGAGAGCATTTTTAATCAAAAGTTTTCGTTCATCATTAAACTTTGTTGTTGTTCTGCACCCACGAAAAACAAGGAAAAAAGCTGCTGCACGAAGTTTTGTTTGTCGGCTTCGACAGATGGAAAAAGGTAGGGGAGAGTGCAAAAAAAAAAAACATAAGAGAATGGAAAACAGTTCCAAAGTTGAACGCTTCGATAGATCGTTGGGTATCATTTCGAGTTTTTCTTGCGAAAGGCCTCCAGCCTTCTCGAAACGCACCAACCAACCAATACACAATATGGTTGGCAGACGAAAATAAACTTAAATGGCGACCGTTAAAAGCATCAACTTTTGGCGGTTGTTGGCTGTGGGGAAAATGTTTTTCCTGGAAATTTTTTCGAAGCATAAAATAGAGTTGGGGCCGATATAATTCAAAGCATTTTTAACGAACTTCAAACATGTTCAGCACGTTTGTGTTTTGTCCCCATGGAGTCTTCCCCCTCTAGACCTCCCCTAGAGATGTCATGCACAGCTTGATGGGTTGATGGCATTTTTAACTCTTTTTTCACCTCTGGAAATGTTTGTGTTGACACATTGAGCAACATGTCATCACATAATGTTCGAAGAGGGGAATAAAAAAAGCTCATTTATGCTGACTCCGACTCGATGGTGGTTGTTGGTGTGTTGGCTGCATAAGCTTTGTCGTTTGGGGTGCTTTAATTTAGTGCTTTGGGGTCGATTTATCGTTGAAGTGAAATTTAATATTTTGTTTCACATAAACACACAGTGAAGTAGACACAAATATATCAACACATTTGTAATGTGTTTGATTAACTGTAAATGTGTTTGATGTATAGAATGTTTACTTACCGCTAGATACAACAGTAGAATTCCTAATAAAATTGTTTCTAAAATGGTCCACATCCCCGTTGCAATGGTCTGAAACGGAAGAGAAAGACAGATTATTTCTGATATTGATATTGAAAAAAAATGTATTTTTTGTCATTTCGGTCATTTTTGTAAGTTTTGTAATTGTTGTATTTTTTGTCATTTTTTTCATGTTTGTCATTTTTGTCTTTTTTGTCATGTTGTCATTTTTGTCATTTTTGTCATTTTTTTCATTTTTGTCATTTTTGTCATTTTTGTAATTTTTGTCATTTTTGTCATTTTTGTTAATTTTGTCATACCGTATCTTTTTCAGTACGCAGATGCTTCCTAAACTTTATCGCAAAACACGTTTCATTCAGTTTCACGAAGTAGATACCAAAATTTTTACACTGCTCTTATCTACCAGATAATGAAATTTGGCACGGCACTATCGGCGAGCACTTACCTTGCACTTTCGTTGACGGAACACGATTAACGCTAACACTAAACAACAAAGCATGCACGCTCCCAAAATAGCACCAATGGTGGCCTTCATCAACGTTTCCGTGCTGAAGTCCTCATCCGGTCGGCTGCAACTTCCGGCCGAATTGCATTCACACGCACTTGGGCATGGAATACAGCTGCAGAGTAGAGAAACGAGAGACACAAAATGCGTTGGTCAGAGCATTGATGATGATTGCCTCAAAAAGGTACCAAACTATCGGACCCAGTAGTTTGGTCCTTGTGGACATGGTCAAATGCTCACCTCAAGTTTGTCAGATTCGACTCGCTTTTGTCCGATGTGAAGCCTTGGAAGGACTCGTTTGGAATGTAGAACCCATCGCGACACACGCAGGTGTATTTACCTCGAACCGGACCGGCCAGGCCACTCCCAGGGTCCTCCGTTCCGGATCCGCCACCCACGCCGACGGATTCGCTCATATCGGACATCAAACAGAAGGTAGACTCCCGGTCGCACGAATGGCGCCTGCCAAATATCGCCTCCAGGGCATCGTTGCACTGGTCCACATCGGCAGCAATGAAGGCCGATGCCACAATCCTAGGGAGAGGGATAAAATGAAACAAGATAAGCGAAATTCCGAAATTTGGGATGACTTTTTTTTCCTAATTATTATTCTGGCTTATAACGAATAACACTAGCTAACAGCACCTTCCCGGAATTCTTGTTCTATTTTTCCACTCCATGTATTCGAATGATTAAAATTGCTCTGTATTTTTCCATACATCTCTGAATCTTTTCAATAATCAATTCAATTTCAACAGTTTGAAATACCATGGTCCATAGGTTATTTTCATTCAATTTCTAAACAACTCTCATAAACAAATGACTTAAAAACACCCAAACAACCAAAAGTTCGGATATCACTTTAAGAACGAGCTTAAATGGTGATACGGTAAAAATTTGGTCAATATCAACTTGACGTATTTCTTTCAATTTTGCATTTAAAAAACCTGAACACCCCTCATGTTGAAGGTGTGTGTGTAGAATGTTGCTCCTATTTTGATTTTGGAATTCACTCTTCAGTTGTTTAAATGCCGTCCAAGGAAGAAGAGCAGCGTATCAAAATTTTGCTCGCGCATCGCGAAAATCCGAGCTACTCGCACGCAAAGCTGGCAAAATCGCTAAAAGTTGCCAAATCAACCGTTACAAATGTAAATAAAGTGTTTGGGGAACGTTTGTCGACAGCCAGGAAGTCTGGATAGAGGGGAAATCAAAAACCGGAAGCCGCTGAGACGACAAAGAGAGTTGCCGGTAGTTTCAAGCGGAACCCTAGCCTCTCTCTCCGAGATACCGCAAATAAGCTGGGTGTATCGTCTACAACCGTGCATCGAGCCAAAAAACGAGCCGGACTATCGACTTACAAGAAGGTAGTGACTCCAAATCGAGATGATAAACAAAATACGACGACCAAAGCGCGATCCCGGAGGCTGTACACGACGATGCTGACGAAGTTTGACTGCGTGGTAATGGACGACGAAACCTACGTCAAAGCCAACTACAAGCAACTTCCGGGACAGGAGTTTTATACGGCAAAAGGAAGGGGAAAGGTAGCAGATATTTTCAAGCACATGAAACTGTCAAAGTTCGCGAAGAAATATCTGGTTTGGCAAGCCATCTGTACCTGTGGCTTGAATAGCAGCATTTTCATAGCTTCCGGGACTGTCAACCAAGAAATTTACGTGAAAGAGTGTTTGAATAAACGTCTGCTTCCTTTCCTGAAGAAACACGGTTGTTCCGTACTGTTTTGGCCGGATTTGGCATCTTGCCATTACGGTAAAAAGGCCATGGAGTGGTACGCCGCCAATAACGTGCAGGTGGTTCTCAAGGACAAGAACCCTCCCAATACGCCAGAGCTCCGCCCAATTGAGAAATACTGGACTATTGTCAAGCGGAACTTAAAGAAGACCAAAAAAACAGCTAAGGACGAGCAGCAGTTCAAGGCAAAATGGCTTTCTGCGGCGAAGAAGGTGGACAAGGTGTCTATACAAAATCTAATGGCAGGGGTTAAGCGTAAGGCCCGGAAATTCGGATTTGGAAAAGCAGAAGCCTAACAGAATATTTTTCCTGAATTTCAACTAATTAAACTTACTCAAAGTATTATCAAAATATCGTTAAAAAATTGATTTTCTACAAATTTGTAAAATATCTGTGTAAAAATTTCTAGTTATGTATCTGTAATCTATACATACAGATTCTTGATTTGAAAATTTCGTAAAAATATGTATGATTACAGAAAAATCTGTATATGCTGCGCTGATCATGAAGTCTGTTTAATGAATTCTGGTCGAAATAGGTCGAAACAAGTTTAAACGAATTGACCTTTCTCTTTCTGATTGACTTCGATCGATGGTCGAAAAGAATCCTGCTGCTGAGTTGGATCGGTTTTGACTAGTTTCAATTCAACTTGCTTCATTGAACAGCGACCTGACTAGTTTCGACCAAAACATTGGCTCATTGAACAACTACCAGTCGACAGAAATCAATAGAAACCAATTTCTACTTACGAAAGAAAGAATCTAATTTTGAGTATAAAGAAGCTATCTGGAAAGATATTAACTTTATTTATTTTGTTGTATGTATTTAATTTAACACTTAAAAATAACACATTCAAACTCTTTTTTAACCTGCGAACATGAAAATTGAAAAATATGAGAGGAGAGGGTATTTATCAGCGTAACGTTATTTTCTGAGGGGGGCGGGTGCGTCGCAGTGTTACGATTTGTGACATACGGGGGGTGGGGGGAGAGTGTCAAAAAAGCATTTTATTGCGTTTCGTAATTAATGGAGCCTGCTTTACCCCTACACCCAAAATAATTTTCAAGTGACATCTGTAGTAAATTCTCGCCATACGTAATTTCATTTGAATTTTAAGTGATGGGTCAAGTGAATTCACTTAAGTGACCGGTCAAGTGAATTACACTATGACGTTCGAGTGAAATTTATCTGAGTTTCTAAGTAAGTTTCTAGTTAATTATCTCTCGCGTTTTTAAATAAAAGAACATTTATAGAACAGCACTACGATTTCAAATACTTACATTACAAAATACGCCATAAATTTATGGCGAAAGGAAAATTCCATCGTAATCCCAAGGCAGATCGGATACTGCGGATAGTGGGACTTCTAAATCTTCCCTGCTGCAATCACTGGATCCTTGTTTTTAAGTGAAAAATCATGTGTATTTTAAGAGTGAATTTGGGTTCAGTGTATCGTAATTTACATTTTTTTTTGTTATTTTTAAATTTACATAAGTCATTTTCACTAAAAAAAACTAAAAAGAACCATGAAAAAGTAATAATGATACTTTGCTCTGAAATTCCTATCGAGGCGGCTGTCTTTTATGTTCTTTCAGTGATTGTGAGTTTCTTTTTAGAATCCACTTCTGTGATACCTACAATGTTTTCAAAGTACAATCAAATTGTTGTTGAATCCAATGGAATCTTTTGATTGCTTCAATACAATAGAATTATTCAATCTTGTAGCCCCAAAACACATTTTAGATTCAAAATCGAATTTTATAATCGCATTTGAGAGCCAAATGAAAAAAAAGGTTAAAAGAGTTATATTGCTTCGATGTGCGTAGAAATTAAAATTTATGCGTCCATTTTCTACTCAAACATTTTACAAAATGTATGTGGATTTGCTCAAGAATAAATTACTATTTTATTTTAGAAAGTATTGGATATTCTAAAAAAAATGTGTTTCAAATCAATCAAAATCGTACAGCTTTTTTAAAAAACTGTACTCAAACACCCTCTGTTAAATTTTATTAATAAGTTCTCGAGTGGTCCCCAAGTATTAAATATATAAAAGCCTGTCTCCCCCTTCTTCTCCTCCCATTGGGGAAAGAGAGTGGTCTCAAAACATAAAAAATAACATTCTCGTGCGTTAATCCTTTTCCATGTGAAATTTGGTTCCATTTCTTTAACACGTTCGTCGCCACGCTCATTTTGGTTCTTTTACTAGCTGGGCCCAAAGAAATCCTCGGAGCGAGAAAGCAAATACCGAAAACTCCACTATTTGCAACGTATGGCTAAACTGAGCGGCTAACTTGAGTACGAGAGCGTCACAAGTTTTTGATGTGACGGGGCCTCCCAAGAAATACACGACGAAAGTGTTAATACGTTCTTGAGTTGTGCAAAAAATTGAATGCGAGTCTCCCTCCTCCTTTCCAATATCCCCAATGGAAAAATGGAGGGGTTTCAAATAACCATGTACCCATTTATCATTTCACATGCTCTTCCAGGCCAAATTTGGTTCCATTTGCTTGGTTAGTTCTCAAATTTTGCAAAAATAATGTAAAGGAGTTCCTTCCTCATTCCTATCTCCCAATTGAAAAGAAAGAGTGGTACCAAATATCAACAGAAACCGTTTTCCTTCTACCTTTTTATTGTTCTCGAGATATGCAATATAAATTGTTTGGAAGGCAACTCCTTCCTTCCTTTCTTCCCAATGGAAGAAAGGTGGAGTCTCAAATTATCATAAAAATATTCCTTAATTTGAATTTCCTCACATGCTTAATTTGGTTCCATAAACTTGAGAAGTTTTCAAGTTATGGTAAAAAAATGTACTGGAGCCCCACTCTCTCTTCCAAGCTTCTTACTGGAAGGGATGAGGGATAACAAAGATTCACGGAAACATTTATCATACCTCTATCAAAACTCTAATACCATCCAGTGCTAAATTTGGCTCCATTTGCGTTTTTTCTTCAGATATACATTTTTTTTTAAATTAAAGCCCTCCTCTCCCTCTCCTCTTTCCCCATTAAAAAGAGAGAGCGGTCTCAAAAAATCATGAATACATTTCTCGTACCAAAATACTCTCCAATGCCAAATTTGGTTCCATTTGCTTGATTGGTTTTTAAGTTATGTGAAAAACTGTAAAAGAAGCCCTCTCTTCCCTTCCTGTTACCCTACTTGAAAAAGGGAGGGGTCTCAAATAATCACAGAATATTTTTCGTCCCGAAATATCCTCCCATGCCAAATTTGGTACCATATGCTTGATCGGTTCTCGAGTTATGCAAACATGTGTCTTTTATTTGAGAAGCCCCCTCCCCCTTTTTGTGAGGGGTTTCAAACCATAATAGGACCCTTCCGCGGCCTCCAATACCACCACCTGTCAGGTTTTATGTAAATCGGTTCAGTAGTTTCTGAGGCTATAGGGAATAGACAGACCGATAGACCGGCAGAAATCAATTTTTATATACGCTCCGTGTTCGACCAGACCGAACTGAACGCCATGAACCTAATTTAGAGATGATTCAGTTCAAAGTTCACAGCTCTACCAATCGCTACCATTTCATAAAACATTTTATTAAATCACTAGCTGACCCGGTGTGCTTTGCTACACCTTTCAAAATCAAATGATATTTTAAAAAATTATTCAAATTTTTATTGTTTTATTATTTTTGCTCATAATTTATAAGCAACCGCTATAAAATGAGAGCTGCAGCTGGAGTTTCGAATTGCAACACAAAGATAACTCAAACGAATATTCTAAATCTTGCTATATAAAGTTGTGTTAAAGATCTGATAATTTGAAGCTGTCTGGACGGTCTCAAATTAATCGTACGCAAACAATCTAACTTATAAAATATGGTTGTTTTTCCTTGATATGTTCTGGATTTATGCTGGAAAACTGATAAGAGAGCCCCTCCCCGGTCCTTACCTTCACTCCCTGCTGAATGGAGGTCGTGATTTTTAATAATCATACCTAATTTTTTCGTTCCCAAAAATCCTCTTATATAAAATATATATCCATTGGTTGATAAGTTTTTAAGCTTTACAACAAAATTTAAATGAACCCTCCTCCTTTCTTCCCCTATCTACTCTGTGAAGTGTAAGGATCTATAACAATCGTAGAAACATATCCCGTAATCAAGTACCTTTCTAAGCCATATTTGTTTCCATTTGTTGGCTTCGTTAGCATAAATTGAGAACTTATGCTAACAAAATTGTATTGGGCTCACCTCCCTCCTCCTATGTACCTACTCACTGAAAGGAGGATGGTGTGTCAGATAATCATAGAATCATACCAAAATGATTTTCCATGTTAAGTTTTGTCCATTTCTCGGATTTTGTAAAAAAAAAGTTAAATGTAAGCCTCCTCTTCCCTTCCTATATTCCCAATTCTATCATCCTACTGCAAGAAAGAAATTGTTTCACATAGATAAAATAGTTTTCGTACTCAAATACTTTTTGATGCCAAATTGGGTTTTATTTGGTCGATAAATTCTCGAGTTATGCAGGTGGGGCTTCAATTTATGATAGAAACATTTCTCGAATCTAAATACCCTCATATGCCAAATATGGTTCAATTTGCTCGACCAACTCTCCAGTTATACTGAAAATTGTAAGGGAGACCTCTCCTCCCCCTTTTCATCCACCTCTTTGAAGGAGTGAGGGATACCAAATATTCAAAGAAGCATTTCTCGTACCCAAATATCGTTCCATGCCAAATTTGGTTCCATTTGCTGTTGTAGTTTTTTAGTTATGATGTAAAAATTGTATGAAACTCCCCTCCCTCTTTCCTTTCTCCCCACTGGAAGAAGGAAGGGTTCTCAAACAATCATTAGAACATGTCACGTTCCCAAATACCCGCCCATGTCAAATTTGGTTCCATTTGCTTAATTAGTTATTGAGTTGTGAAAAAAATTGTAAAAAAGGCCCCTCCCCCCTTTATTTCTCCCTACTGGAAAGAGGGATGGGTCTCAAATAATCTTAGAAATATTTTTCGTATCCAAATACCCTCCCATGCCAAATTTGGTTCCATTTGCTTTATTAGTTTTTGAGTTATGTAAAAAAATATGAAAGAGGCCCCCTCCCCCTTTCTACAAAAAAGGGGGAGGGGTCTCAAATAATCATTGAAATATTTTTCGTATCCCAATACCTTCCCGTGCCAAATTTGGTTCCAATATCTTGATTAGTTTTCGAGTTATATGAAAAATTGTAAGGTAGCCCCCCTCCCCCCTTTCTTTCACCCCACTGAGAGGAGGGAGGGGTACCTTTTATTCATAGGAATATTCTTCGTTCCCAAATACCACCCCATGCCAATTTTGATACCATTTGCTTGATGGGTGCTCGAGTTATGCAAAAAATTGTCTTTTGTTTGGGAGGCCCCTCCCTCCCTTATTGAGAGAGGGAGGGGTCTCAGACCATAATAGGAACCTTCCCCGGCCTCTAATACCCCCACCTGCCAAGTTTCACGCAAATTGGTTCAGTAGTTTCCGAGCCTATAGGGAACAGACAGACAGACAGACAGACAGACAGACAGACAGACAGACAGACAGACAGAAATTCATTTTTATATATATAGATTTATCAACAAATTTAGACGCGTTTGAGACATTGAGGCTATACTGGTTGATTAATGAAGTCCGGTTTAGAAGCAAATTGGATTTTAATATCGATATGTTTGCACTCAGTTCCCTCTGGCCGAACCAAAATATTGAAAAATCTGCCATGCTATATTATTTGACTGGGTAATTTCTTCTAAACTCAGGAGCCTACTTATCTATGGGCGCTTTATAGGCAACACCCAACGAATATGACTGATGCTCGAAAAAATGCATTTTTCGTTGAGCCAGAGTGAACCGAGCCATACAAATTTCCAATTTCTAAAAGATGATATAGCACTAAAAATAAACTTCTTTTATCATAAAAGTTAAAAATCTCACTAGTCCATAAGGAGATATGGAAAATGAAATTCAAAAGACTCTGGCGGTCTGGCTGAACCAAAATTTATACAAATGCTGACGATTCGCAAAATGAAGTTTTTTGCCACGAGAGCATAATTCATCATTGAAATAATCAGTTTTCAGTACTTACCGAGTAAAAGAACAGTTTTGAATCGGGGAACGGAACAGGTGCTTGAATACCATCTCATGGACTCGGTAGGCTTTGCTCAAAGGTATTGGATGTATTTTTTCTGTCAGCAAATTTTCCAAAAGTGAAAAAGTGGAAAATTAGGATTTCAAGTGAAATGGATCGGCCATCCTCAGGGAATTCGTACAAACGTCATTTGGCTGTGTTTCCGGATAACGTTTTCCGAGTTAATTGGTCATCTTGCTGTTTCCCAGAAGCTGACGGAGGACCTGAGTTTTGATAGTAATCGAGCAAAGATTAATCGTTACTATCGGGACGGAAGACACCAGTTGAAGACAGTACAAACCAATAACAGGGCTGCCTATAAGAAGGAGAAAGGACCCCTTGGGTTTAAAGAACCAATCACGGAGATCGACCGTTATGCCATTCATTGGCTGGAAAGGGACGCAGGTGGACCCTAGTTAATAGCAAGCAAAATCCCAAGCTAAGTATTTTTCTATAAGTTTTCAAAATTTACTCTATCTCTCTTGTACTTACTTTCCATCTACATTTGTTTTTAATCGTTGGTTTCCAGTTATTTAAGTGCTACAAAAAAGATCGAAATTTGAACCTTTTATACTTTGGTTTCAACAAATTTAGCATTTGTAGCTTTAATCGATACACAAAACTGAAGCATCCATTTTGACATAAATTAACATCGTTAACATAATGGATCGAAGCCACAAAGGCTTAAAGATATAAATTAAAACTGATGAAAATGTAAATTTATGTCAATTAAGACGCACATATCTGTAGCATCGCATTTGCCACACATAAAATTAGATTTTCAGTTATAAAATTTTGTGTCATATTGTATGCACAAAAAAGAAAACATTGTTTGTGATGTAAAATTCAGTCTTCTTTGTGAATGCGACAAAGAATGCGATAAAAATAAATGATATAAATTATGTCACGTGATTTTATTAGTCATACGATGCTCTTAATATTCCTAAAACATAATTTTGAAGTTTCGTAACACATTTTGTAAGCATTTAATACACACTTATTTTACGCTCACAATATTGTTTCTATGATAAATACATGTTTTGTTTTTTTTTTTGTGATTTTATGAACTGAATCCGAATCTTGTATCTAAATGTATTAGAGATTATAAATTAACAAAGTTGTGTTTATTCAAACTACTACTCTCGAAGAGTTTACTATCCTTATTTTAAATATCAGGAGACAATTTTTGCGGCACTATGCATTAAAATTTTCACTCGAAATAAAAAGCAATAAGAAACAAGAACTTTTAGAGTCCCTTCATAGTTAATTTTTGTCAAGATTAAACTTAACATACTTAAGCCTTTCAATGAACTGAAAGCTTTCAATAGGAACTAATAGGAGTTAGGAAAATAATTTTTAAGGTTCATCGTAACACTAGTCAAAAGTGTCTTCCAATCAATTCCTTCAACCCCTCTCCCAACCAAAATTGTTTTGCTAGGATGCAGAGGTAACCTCGGTCCTAAAGCACAAAATAGATCTTTCATCCTTTTCTCTTTCTTCCAATCTATCTATTGACTACTAGGACGTGGCCGGCGCCGTTATTGACGTTAGAAGAGAGAGCATCAGTTTTGTGCAGTGTGAATGAGCTGCTAATCCCAAGCACCATTCATTTGACCTCTGATCAAAATTGATGGCCTCGGTCAATCACGGAGTAGCAACCATTGGCAATGTGGAACTTGTTCTACTGAGCCACGCCAGCGATCGTGGACCTCGAAGTGATTGTTATCATAATATGTTTGTGGAACCAGCAATGCATACATTTTATTCAACCATGCACTTCGGGTTTTACGGTTTAAGGTGGATGTGAGTAGTTAATCAAGCTAAGCTAAGCTAAGCTCAGTTTTGAATCGGAGAACGGAACAAACTGCAGATTATTCCGCACCAAACCAATTTTCTTGAGCCTAACGTGCTCTTGGGTTATCTTTTTAGGTACCGTAAACTGGGGGAACTTTGATCAGCGGGGTAACTTTGATCAACATGACATTTTTGCAGATAATCATCATTAACTATGTATAAAGTTAAAATATCTAAAAACTGTTTACTACGTTTGAAAGCCTGTAAATTGAGTTACCAGTAACCTATATTTGGTTTTTATTGGCAGATTTTTTATATTACTTAAAATATCATTTTAAAATCTTGAAATATCTGGTTTTTTGAAGGCTTACAAACAAACTTCTCTCCTGATCAAATTTAAGCATTAAGGAGCAAATGGGTTGTTTTATGTGAAACTTCAACTTTATTCTTGGTTTAGGTTTAGTTTAAATGGTATTTTTATGGTCATTTGATGACAATTTTTGGATAATGAGAACGAACGGTCATTTTCCTTGAAAAAGTCCGAATAGAAAAAATGGCTAAAACCCCTATCAAATGGTTCATTTTGAAGAAACAAAGAACAAGGGAATAGTACGAGGACTTGGGGAATTGCATGAAGGTGAAATTTTATTTGTTTTTGAGGCCAAAAAATATTAGGAAATGTTTATAATTTTTGCGCCTAAATGTATGCAGCAATATTGTCAATCTTTCGAGTATATTTATTTTTGAAAGAAAACGTTGAAAAACTCAATTGAGTCCAAACAAAAAAATACAGCTATCGATGTTTCGAGCCTTCTGTGCTTAATGGCATCAAAACAATAAACTTGATGATGTTGAGATACGTAAAAACCAGAGTGATCAAAATTACCCCGAAACTCGAAATCTGGTTTTGTAACAAACGTTTAATTATAACCACCAATGTCGTTTGAATTTACTGCAATCAATGATCATGTTTAATACTCCTCACCTCAGTAAGGGTTTTAAAGCTTTGAGGTATAACGAAAGAGCAACCACTTCCAAAATATTCGAAAATGAATGAAAAAAGTGATCAAAGTTCCCCCAGTTTACGGTAGCTGTCAGTTCACTTTGGCGCGACGCATTTTTGCCATATCTATTGCCTGCATCACTGAATAAAACCTATAAAAAATGTCCTGATTTTCATACGGTAGGTAGTTTAATTTGTTTTGCTGCAGCGAATGCACAACACAATTTTTTACAATTTGGTTTTCAGTTCGATCTGGTAAAATTCCGACCATATTTAGATGCATAATGTATGTTAATTTTAAGTCAAAAAATTCAATGATGGACGCAAAAGTAAGATTTCATTATAATTTTACAAGATTTTTTTTTAATTTTTCGAGTAAAGATTTTTACAACGAGCTTTCTACCACAATATTCGAGAAAATTCGTTAAAATCGGACAAGCCCCGGTTAGAACCAGACAATCTGGAGTGCTTCTTTTAGATATTTTAAAAATTTGGTTAGGTTTCGGTTACCGATCATCTAGGAATATTTATAAGTTTTCGTTGTTTTCGAAGGAGTTTTTGTCGATTACTCTGCTCGGCGAATCAAACAACAAATCGCACAAGCAGAATCAATACATCTCGTACTTCATAAAATTATACACGGATGTAGTTAGCCTGTGAGACAAAACAACATTTCGACTTTTTCTTCTTTTTGTATGCAATTCTTCAAGACTTTTTTTTAGTAGCAGTTGGCAACTCAGCTCCGTATTATTTCGTTTGCTATAAAATGGCTGTTAATGGATTCCTAAAGTGTCGCTAAAGTTACTCCACAATTGGGTGGTTGCGGCACCATAAACCGATCATGCTGCCAACCCACCTAAATATTTCTAGCCATGTCCCCTTCATTCTAAGGGGAGCTCGCTTAATCGACTTACAATTATTGTGGTCCCCCGCGCGATGATCCACTTCCCGGGCGAAAATAACATTATTCAAACGACGAGCCATTTAATGAAGATTAATATTGTTTCGCTTAATTTTACGCTCTCGATGAGACCGGAATGTGAAAACACAAGTGGGTAGGTTGAGGAGCGTGCAATTTGGAAATGGCAGTCGTAAAACAAAGCAACTAAACAACGAAGACGCATGGATGTAAGCCATAGGGAAGAAGTAGGTTTGGAAAAACGGAAGGAACTTTGCCCCGATATCGTTCTCCTGTTTCAGAGTAGGTAGCTATACATATTCTGTCCGTTTCTTCTTTGCACGCGTTGTTGTTGTTCAATGTATGCTGCCTGCCGGACGACAGGAAGCGGGATTGAAATTCAGAACCATTCCGGATGCAAAAGGTCCCATCCCCTAGGGCTCTGGGGGTGGGCGAGATGAATGAAACGCCCAAGCGAACACACATTAGCAGCCAGTCAGTTCTGTCTTGCTAAAGCTAAAGAATTTTCTTTGAGTGGTCCGAGTTTTTGAAACTATTTGAAATAATTTTGACAATTTTGGCAATTTTGAGAATTTTTTTAAGTTTTGACAATTTTGTCAATTTTGACAATTTTGACAATTTTGACAATTTTGACAATTTTGACAACTTTGACAACTTTGACAATTTTGACAATTTTGACAACTTTGACAATTTTGACAATTTTGACAATTTTGACAATTTTGACAATTTTGACAATTTTGACAATTTTGACAATTTTGACAATTTTGACAATTTTGACAATTTTGACAATTTTGACAATTTTGACAATTTTGACAATTTTGACAATTTTGACAATTTTGACAATTTTGACAATTTTGACAATTTTGACAATTTTGACAATTTTGACAATTTTGACAATTTTGACAATTTTGACAATTTTGACAATTTTGACAATTTTGACAATTTTGACAATTTTGACAATTTTGACAATTTTGACAATTTTGACAATTTTGACAATTTTGACAATTTTGACAATTTCGACAATTTTGACAATTTTGTCAATTTTGACAATTTTGACAATTTTGACAATTTTGACAATTTTGACAACTTTGACAACTTTGACAATTTTGACAATTTTGACAACTTTGACAATTTTGACAATTTTGACAATTTTGACAATTTTGACAATTTTGACAATTTTGACAATTTTGACAATTTTGACAATTTTGACAATTTTGACAATTTTGACAATTTTGACAATTGTGACAATTTTGACAATTTTGACAATTTTGACAATTTTGACAATTTTGACAATTTTGACAATTTTGACAATTTTGACAATTTTGACAATTTTGACAATTTTGACAATTTTGACAATTTTGACAATTTTGACAATTTTGACAATTTTGACAATTTTGACAATTTTGACAATTTTGACAATTTTGACAATTTTGACAATTTTGACAATTTTGACAATTTTGACAATTTTGACAATTTTGACAATTTTGACAATTTTGACAATTTTGACAATTTTGACAATTTTGACAATTTTGACAATTTTGACAATTTTGACAATTTTGACAATTTTGACAATTTTGACAATTTTGACAATTTTGACAATTTTGACAATTTTGACAATTTTGACAATTTTGGCAATTTTGACAATTTTGACAATTTTGACAATTTTGACAATTTTGACAATTTTGACAATTTTGACAATTTTGACAATTTTGACAATTTTGACAATTTTGACAATTTTGACAATTTTGACAATTTTGACAATTTTGACAATTTTGACAATTTTGACAATTTTGACAATTTTGACAATTTTGACAATTTTGACAATTTTGACAATTTTGACAATTTTGACAATTTTGACAATTTTGACAATTTTGACAATTTTGACAATTTTGACAATTTTGACAATTTTGACAATTTTGACAATTTTGACAATTTTGACAATTTTGGCAATTTTGACAATTTTGACAATTTTGACATTTTTGACAATTTTGACAATTTTGACAATTTTGACAATTTTGACAATTTTGACAATTTTGACAATTTTGACAATTTTCACAATTTTGACAATTTTGACAATTTTGACAATTTTGACAATTTTGACAATTTTGACAATTTTGACAATTTTGACAATTTTGACAATTTTGACAATTTTGACAATTTTGACAATTTTGACAATTTTGACAATTTTGACAATTTTGACAATTTTGACAATTTTGACAATTTTGACAATTTGGACAATTTTGACAATTTTGACAATTTTGACAATTTTGACAATTTTGACAATTTTGACAATTTTGACAATTTTGACAATTTTGACAATTTTGACAATTTTGACAATTTTGACAATTTTGACAATTTTGACAATTTTGACAATTTTGACAATTTTGACAATTTTGACAATTTTGACAATTTTGACAATTTTGACAATTTTGACAATTTTGACAATTTTGACAATTTTGACAATTTTGACAATTTTGACAATTTTGACAATTTTGACAATTTTGACAATTTTGACAATTTTGACAATTTTGACAATTTTGACAATTTTGACAATTTTGACAATTTTGACAATTTTGACAATTTTGACAATTTTGACAATTTTGACAATTTTGACATTTTTGACAATTTTGACAATTTTGACAATTTTGACAATTTTGACAATTTTGACAATTTTGACAATTTTGACAATTTTGACAATTTTGACAATTTTGACAATTTTGACAATTTTGACAATTTTGACAATTTTGACAATTTTGACAATTTTGACAATTTTGACAATTTTGACAATTTTGACAATTTTGACAATTTTGACAATTTTGACAATTTTGACAATTTTGACAATTTTGACAATTTTGACAATTTTGACAATTTTGACAATTTTGACAATTTTGACAATTTTGACAATTTTGACAATTTTGACAATTTTGACAATTTTGACAATTTTGACAATTTTGACAATTTTGACAATTTTGACAATTTTGACAATTTTGACAATTTTGACAATTTTGACAATTTTGACAATTTTGACAATTTTGACAATTTTGACAATTTTGACAATTTTGACAATTTTGACAATTTTGACAATTTTGACAATTTTGACAATTTTGACAGTTTGACAATTTTGACAATTTTGACAATTTTGACAATTTTGGCAATTTTGACAATTTTGACAATTTTGACAATTTTGACAATTTTGACAATTCTGACAATTTTGACAATTTTGACAATTTTGACAATTTTGACAATTTTGACAATTTTGACAATTTTGACAATTTTGACAATTTTGACAATTTTGACAATTTTGACAATTTTGACAATTTTGACAATTTTGACAATTTTGACAATTTTGACAATTTTGACAATTTTGACAATTTTGACAATTTTGACAATTTTGACAATTTTGACAATTTTGACAATTATGACAATTTTGACAATTTTGACAATTTTGACAATTTTGACAATTTTGACAATTTTGACAATTTTGACAATTTTGACAATTTTGACAATTTTGACAATTTTGACAATTTTGACAATTTTGACAATTTTGACAATTTTGACAATTTTGACAATTTTGACAATTTTGACAATTTTGACAATTTTGACAATTTTGACAATTTTGACAATTTTGACAATTTTGACAATTTTGACAATTTTGACAATTTTGACAATTTTGACAATTTTGACAATTTTGACAATTTTGACAATTTTGACAATTTTGACAATTTTGACAATTTTGACAATTTTGACAATTTTGACAATTTTGACAATTTTGACAATTTTGACAATTTTGACAATTTTGACAATTTTGACAATTTTGACAATTTTGACAATTTTGACAATTTTGACAATTTTGACAATTTTGACAATTTTGACAATTTTGACAATTTTGACAATTTTGACAATTTTGACAATTTTGACAATTTTGACAATTTTGACAATTTTGACAATTTTGACAATTTTGACAATTTTGACAATTTTGACAGTTTTGACAATTTTGACAATTTTGACAATTTTGGCAATTTTGACAATTTTGACAATTTTGACAATTTTGACAATTTTGACAATTTTGACAATTTTGACAATTTTGACAATTTTGACAATTTTGACAATTTTGACAATTTTGACAATTTTGACAATTTTGACAATTTTGACAATTTTGACAATTTTGACAATTTTGACAATTTTGACAATTTTGACAATTTTGACAATTTTGACAATTTTGACAATTTTGACAATTTTGACAATTTTGACAATTTTGACAATTTTGACAGTTTTGACAATTTTGACAATTTTGACAATTTTGGCAATTTTGACAATTTTGACAATTTTGACAATTTTGACAATTTTGACAATTTTGACAATTCTGACAATTCTGACAATTTTGACAATTTTGACAATTTTGACAATTTTGACAATTTTGACAATTTTGACAATTTTGACAATTTTGACAATTTTGACAATTTTGACAATTTTGACAATTTTGACAATTTTGACAATTTTGACAATTTTGACAATTTTGACAATTTTGACAATTTTGACAATTTTGACAATTTTGACAATTTTGACAATTTTGACAATTTTGACAATTTTGACAATTTTGACAATTTTGACAATTTTGACAATTTTGACAATTTTGACAATTTTGACAATTTTGACAATTTTGACAATTTTGACAATTTTGACAATTTTGACAATTTGGACAATTTTGACAATTTTGACAATTTTGACAATTTTGACAATTTTGACAATTTTGACAATTTTGACAATTTTGACAATTTTGACAATTTTGACAATTTTGACAGTTTTGACAATTTTGACAATTTTGACAATTTTGGCAATTTTGACAATTTTGACAATTTTGACAATTTTGACAATTTTGACAATTTTGACAATTTTGACAATTTTGACAATTTTGACAATTTTGACAATTTTGACAATTTTGACAATTTTGACAATTTTGACAATTTTGACAATTTTGACAATTTTGACAATTTTGACAATTTTGACAATTTTGACAATTTTGACAATTTTGACAATTTTGACAATTTTGACAATTTTGACAATTTTGACAATTTTGACAATTTTGACAATTTTGACAATTTTGACAATTTTGACAATTTTGACAATTTTGACAATTTTGACAATTTTGACAATTGGGGATTTTTTTTTATTATCTGACGGGTTTGCGCCGGGGGTCTTCAGATTTTCCCCAAAATTGAAAATTTGGTTCATTTTTGCGACTTAAAAACACATGTATTTTTTCAGATTTCTAACATTTTTATTTTTTGAGTTAGCTTCGGTTAGATTTTTTTGTCAATAAAAAATAACCATTTTTCAAAGCTACATAACTCTGTTATTTTTCAACGGAAATTATAAAATAGCACATCAAAATGCATTGGAATTTTATCAGCTTTCCAAATAAAATAGTTGCTAAAAAATAAATAAAGACCTTCAATATGAAAAGTTGTATATAAACTTTAAATGGCGTCTAAAAGTACCGTCTGCACCACCGAATATTTTGCAAAAAATACCATTGAATAGCTCAATTTATGATGCAACTTTCATCTGAAGACACCAAAGTGGGCCATCAACACCCTGAAGAGTTATGAAAGAAATAATGACGATAAATCTCTTTTTTTGCGACAAAAACAAACAATGGTCGAACAACTGCACTCACATATGGAGGTAGCGCGCACTTCTAACAACATGGAAACAAAAGAACTTGCCAAAGCAGGTAAAAAACACTATTTTTTGTGCCCTACTCGCATAACAGTCCCATATGAATTTTCGTCATTTTAGGTCAACATAGGGATTCAAAATAAACATTAAAAAATGAGGTTTTGTTCTACAAACTTCGAAAAAAAAAAAACATTTTGTGGCTGTCCTATATGAAATACACTCGAATAACGGTTCTATATGTGAAATACCACGGATTTGGTTACTTTTCAATGCTTCTTTCGGCTAAATAGTCTTTGATTTATAGCTTTGAATAATTTAAAAAAAGAAAGTGGCTTGGTGAGAGAAAAATATTTTGTATAGGATTGTAATGCGAGTAGATTTGAAAAAGGTTTCAAATATGGTCGATAAACAGTCCCATAATGAATAAAAATGGTGCTCTCGACCTTACCAATACCCCATTTTGGAAAATTTCAGGTCTTACGATTTATTATGACGACCGAGAAACGATTTTCGTTTATGCCGAAAGTGGTGATCACAATTTAAGAATGCATTCCAAAACAGGAAAAGCTGATTTTCTCGCTTGCTTGTTGTTGCATATGGAACTGCTATGAAAGTAGGGGCGGTAGAGTGTTGCAGCTTAACTGACTTCATGTTATATCCAAAAATCTAATAACGTATTCTTTTATACCCAGTTTTGCACCAGGTCACAATAAGTTTTGCAAATTTGGCTGTCATTTTTAGAAGTTTATGCGCTCAGTTTGGCATCCGGAATTCTCCAGATTTGATTTAAAATGGACGGTGGAACACTGAAGATTCGTTTGTGAGCGATCGAGGTAGCAAAACACTGACGACGAATTATGTTCGTTCTAGTATGGTAAACTTCAAAACTGGGCGAATGGAGAAAACAAATTCGGTTAAAAGATTATATTTTCAATTTCATATTACCTACAATGGGAATGATGCTTTTAACAGCCTGGGCTGGCCATACTGAGCACTTAGATTATTTCTACATTTGTGCCACACTCTTTGTTTTTGATCAATGGAAATGGATTTTGGTGTCCAGTGCTTAGCTCCCGATATCAAAACTATGTAAAGCACGTCTATATTTCATTTTTTAATCACATTTTTGTGATTCCAAACACAGGAACTGAACCTTATATTTTTGGCATTGATTATGCTTCACAATGATCTTTGATCGAAAAGTTAATAAGTTATATAGCATATGACCTGACCAGGTTGTAAAAGCAACATTTCCATTACTTGTTATATCGCATTAACAATACGATACTAAGAATTTTGGTTAAAATTTAAAGTCAGTTATGCTGCAAACACTCTACAAAGAACGAAAAAGTAGTGTTTTTTACCTGTTTGGCAAGTTCTTTTGTTTCCATGTTGTTAGAAGTGCGGGCTACCTCCATATGTAAGTGTAGTTGTTCGACCATTGTTTGTTTTTGTCGCAAAAAAAGAGATTTATCGTCATTATTTCTTTCATAACTCTTCAGGGTGTTGATGGCCCACTTTGGTGTCTTCAGATGAAAGTTGCATCATAAATTGAGCTATTCAATGGTATTTTTTGCAAAATATTCGGTGGTGCAGACGGTACTTTTAGACGCCATTTAAAGTTTATATACAACTTTTCATATTGAAGGTCTTTATTTATTTTTTAGCAACTATTTTATTTGGAAAGCTGATAAAATTCCAATGCATTTTGATGTGCTATTTTATAATTTCCGTTGAAAAATAGCAGAGTTATGTAGCTTTGAAAAATGGTTATTTTTTATTGACAAAAAAATCTAACCGAAGCTAACTCAAAAAATAAAAATGTTAGAAATCTGAAAAAATACATGTGTTTTTAAGTCGCAAAAATGAGCCAAATTTTCAATTTTGGGGAAAATCTGAAGACCCCCGGCGCAAATTGTCAGATAATAAAAAAAATCCCCAAATTTTGACAATTTTGACAATTTTGACAATTTTGACAATTTTGACAATTTTGACAATTTTGACACTTTTGACAATTTTGACAATTTTGACAATTTTGACCATATTGATAATTTTGTCAATTTTGACAATTTGGACAATTTTGATATTTTTTTAGAGAAATAAACAATACCTACATCCTCCTTGAAGTATAACGAATAACCATCGCATTTAGAATTCACTTCTTTCAGTACATAAAAATATGAAATTTCCATCAATGCCTCTTCACTGGATTGGCATATTTGCTCAATCGTCTTCCTGAACGAGCATACATATGTCCTAAGCCGTAACCCAAAGATCTGGGGTATCTAAACAATTTCACCCGCCCGTTTCCGGTCTGCCTGCCAGCCATCAGACTACTGCCGCCGTGATCCACTCGAACAACAAACCCGTATCCGTTTCCACTTGAGAGCTGGCGGAAGGTAGAACAACCACCAAACGGCCCAACTTTCCTCGCCTTTCCCCCGACAGTTGCTGATGTGGAATTTTGGCAGGAACCTCGCCTGAATACCGAACAGGTTAGGCTTAATTTATACAGCGCCATCGGAAGCGAATTGGTGTGTTTCCCTTCCAACTGCCTATCGTTCGCGGACGAATTTCGGGAAGGAAGTAGGTAGTGCTGCCAGAATGGTTAAAACTTGAGATGACTTTTTTGTAATAATGTCGTCAAGTATCTCTAGATTATCGAGGAACATTTTCAATTTACGCGATTATGTATGAGTGTTCTAAAAGAATTTAAAATTTTATAAACACGACTTTTTTACGAACAGGAAGTGATAGAAAATGCACAAGCAATCTGGTTTTGAAGCTTCGATGCACTTCTACCAATTTATTTTATATTATCAGATTTCTTTAGGGTTTGTTTTATTTTTTTCAACCAACGGCAATTTATTTTCAAACATTCCCAAGTAACTAACAGTTCCATTAAACGGGTTTTTGAAAGCTTACTGAATGCCTTCAACTGGGGCAACGACTGCCTCAAATTTGAATGGGAAATGTTATGCGCTGCAGGCTAAAATTGATCCTAGGGCTAGCACAGGATCTCATGCCAAATTTGTGCCAGATTGGACCACGGGAAGGAGTTGCTCAACGAGCCCTAAGTTTGTTTGGGATTTTGAGACATTTTTTTTCGAAAGAAATATGAAAAACCAATTTTTAAAATATAACTTTGGTTCCCTTCGTGCGATTTGTTTTAAATACGGTTTTTATTTACCAATCACAAATATTTCATCCGAAGACTACATTTCGATGAGAGTTATTAGGCTTCAAAAACTTCTTAAAGGTTTTTTTTGTTTTTTTGTTTTTTTTTTCTGGGATTTTAACGCTCTCGCGTTATTCATCCCTTACTTTTAAAAGGGTGGTATTCATCAATGTTAATGAGTCGGGGCGGTCGAACATATTGACGCCTCATTAACAGAGATGAATACTACCCTTAAAATAGTGAGCCCATTTTTGAAGCCTAAAAACTTTTTTCTTCTAACTCTTATCGAAATGCTTTCTTCCGATGAAATATTTGTCATTTAGGCTTCAATTAAAACCATATTCAAAAGAAATCGGCCTGAGGCAACCAAAGTTTAAAAAAAAAACATACATCGTCTTAGCCGATTTAGGCTTTACAGACTGAATAAATGACGTGGACAACTTAAGATTAACATTTAACACCCAGTACCGAGATGGGAATCGAACGCATGCCATCAGTGGGCTAGCCATTACCGTCTTACCACGCTAACCACTCGACCACCGAGACGTACACGTTTTCAAGACCATTTAATATATTTTTACCGTTTTCGTAATATTTCATAATTTACAATTAGAAATTTTCTAACATTTATATGACATGATAGATATTACAGGTTAGAATTCCAGGAAAATAAATAAAATAATTTTCAAAGCACTGCGTACTAAAATTCGATGACTATATCGAATTTTGTCAATTATACTTAAAATTATTAAACATCCCTCCATTGAAGTTTTCCATTTCAAATTTTCATTTTTAGTCACTTAAGAAAGTTTTATTCATTGATATGACGTAGTCGCGCTGATTCAACTATTTGTAGAAAAATTCTATCTCATAAAAATACTAAAGTTTCGACAGCTGCAACAGCTTATAAACAAATCAGATGTCAAAAAACTGACCGGTACATGGTGCTAAATTTATTCAAGAATCAAATAAACATTGACATAAAAGTAACCAATGGAATAAAAATTTTGAGCTTTTTGCCCAGGTTTTTGGGTTAAATACTCCTGTGTGAACCGTTACGGTTGAAATTTTGTACCATTTATCTTATTTTTTAAGATGGTTTTTTTAACAATTTTTGTATAAAAGTATCTAAAATAAGTTTGAATAGCATTTTTCTAACAAAATGTCCAAAATTTACAAAAAATCGAAAACACCAAAAATATTTTTTGCCTCCTCATTTTATGGAACTGCCCCATACATGCTCATTTGGCGGAACATTTTAAAATAGTAAAATTGGCCCTTTTTTTTGAACCGCTGAGATCTGTCAAATAATAGTAGACTATTTTGTCGGTTAAAATTTATATATATATATATATATATATATATATTTTTTAATTTTTTGCAATCGCAAATGCCTCAAGCTGGGTAATTTTTAAAGGGATTTAAACCAACCGTTCCAAGCAAAATTATCCCATGTGAGTTTTGGGACATTTTCGTTAATTTGCTGGAAATGGTCTCTTTTTGACAAATAAATACTTTGTTCTGAACTTATACACAATTTTCATCAAGTTGGTTGACTCTATGTTGATGTTTCTAAGCAAAAATGTCACACTTTACAGAATTCTGTTTAAAATGCAAATTTTATCAATTTTTTAAAAAGATTAAGTCAAACTATTGAATATAATGTTATTCACCGAAAGGAATACTAAAATATTGAGTGGGAAAGTAGCATTTAGTGAATGATTTACAAAAAAAAATTTTCATCAACATAGGCACTACTTACAAGACCTATACATTTTTATAAACAAAGAAGAACGTATATCTCAATCAATAGTTCAACTTGATTTTTTTTTGGAAAAAATGGAAATTATAAGAGCTTGAAAAACGATATAAAAGTGTAGCCGTGTGACAGTTTTTCGGAAAATAAGCATTGGTATTCGTTTTAATTCTACGCAAAATGTCTTGCAAAGCATTTTTGACTCTCAATTTTCGTTTGTTGTAGGAAATGTAATTGTGATTTGGCAGAACACTTTGCAAAATGATGAACTTGATTTGTTAACTACGAAAAAAAATGTCGGTGAATTTCTAGTTTAAGAGCAAAATTGGAATTAAAGTTGAAATTTTAGTCACGTTTTTCTCGTTCACACGTTTATGGCTAGGAACGGCAGTGAAACTTATGAAAATATGTATAAAATACTAGGGAAAATTATGCACTTTTCTGAAGGAGCTTAAAACTCAAAAAAAAAATTAAAATATTTTTTTTATGTAAACTTTCGTCAAGACTTCAAGTAATTTTGACATCTAAGAAAAAAGTTATAAAAGTTTTCTACACGTCAATTTTTCTAAATTGTGTGAAATTTTTTAACGAATTTTTAAAGAAGTATTAACTTAATTGAGTTAAAGATATTAAAAAAAACAAAAAATTAAATCTTTTTGAAGATTTCAAAAAATTTGTTATATGATATAATTTTTTAAATATTTTTCTCAGTAATATCAGAAACATTCTTCTTTCGAAAATATTATAAACTGAAGAATTTTACTTTTTTAGATCACGCATCATCATCAACGAAATATTTTTCCTTAATTGAATGTTAATCAGTTATCGACTCAAAACTGATTCAATTTTAATCTTATGAACTTCATATCACCTAATCGAGGGATGATTGACAAAATCCGACAAAAGATTCGGGTTCAATTGACCATCTACCATCTTCTATCTTTCATTAAACATAGGCCCCAAAACTTAGCTTTTTCATCTTCATCATATATTTATCTGGAACCATTCAAATATTACGAAATGCTTTTAGGGGGGTGGGGGTATAGCAACTTGTTACGCTTTGTGGATTCTGCTTAGAAATTCTGAGACTAATGTATTACGTAGGGGGAACGGGGCTGGGTCGAAAATGCTCGAAAATTGCGTTACCTTTGTCCTACAGTTACAAAAAAAATGTCCTACAGTTACAAAAGAGTCAAAAAAACCAAATATTGAAATTTAGCGGGAAACAATTTGCGTCTGTCCCTTAAGTTTGATGCATTTGATATCTTAGACAAACTTTTACAACAACTGAGGTGGTCATTTTGAATTAAATAATTTTAGGATGGTTCATGAAGTTTCTGAGACATGAACATTATTTTTTAACTGTGCTAAGATTGAGGACTACATGGTTCTATAATAAGTAAGATTTTAATAATTCTTGAAACTTTGCCGAAGCCATTGAACAATCTCTTGAAATGAAAGATTAATAGCAATTTGTTTTCATAGAATTAGGGTTGTCCTACAATAAAGAGCTTTTTTTAGTTTTATCTTCTCCAGGTGATGTTCCATCAAAAATATTTATTCGTCAAGGTTTTAGGTAATCATCATGCGTATCTTTTGTGGAAAACGAATCACCAAAATTTGTTTCTTTTTTGAACTTATTGATCAATTTGTGTTGAAAAGTAAATCTTTTGGAGCTAGAATAACTTCAAATAGAGTAAGTCGAGAATTTCATCTTTGATTGCATTTGAAATTTCATGTTACAGTTTTAACAATATCATAAAATTAATGGAATACTTTTTGTTTAAAGCATTTAATCGTTGTTTGAAGTTAAGTAAAATCCGCTGAAAACTTTGAAAAAAAATAGATATAATTTATAACTGTGTCCATCAAGAACTCAGACACTACTAGACCGATTGATGTGAAATTTTGCATGAAGTAGTTTTTCAAGTAAATAATTGTTCCAGTGAATTTTGGAGTTCCTCCCATCTAAGGGAGGGAGGGCTCTTATACATGATAATCGGAATATACGACAAGTTTTGTGAAAAAGTATACATTTCCATTGAAGGATAATTTATAGTATATAAATTTGTTTCATTCAAAATGACCCACTTTAGTTGTTGTAAATGTTTGTCTAAGATATCTAATCCATCAAACTTAAGCGAAAGACGCAAATAATTGTTTCCTGCTTAATTTCATTTCTGAACCATTGTACATTGTACGGAACTGCTCCATAGTAAAGTAGGGTGAACAGGGACAGTTGCTTGTTTATTGAGAAACTCATGTACTTAAATAGAATCGGCTCAACAACATTATTAAAAAGGCAAATCAGTGTATAGTTTGTGCCTCAATCAGTATTTTTTAAATTCATTCAAGCAACATAAAGTAAATATAATTTATCTTTGGTTTTACACAATCATTCAAGCAGTTGAATCATTGGAAGCAGATGGAATCATGTGTCGATTGCTTTTGGATCCGTTGTGCCCCGATTCATCTCCATGTCCCTGTTTACCCCTTTTTTATGGCATTGAGTATTTATCAACATATATATGCTCAAATAATTCTTTTTTGTGGGTTTATAGAGATTTCTTTTAACAACATTTAAAGCATAATTCAATTTAAAAAAAAAAATAAACTGTGACTATTTTAAAACTTCGTAAAAAATCAAAACCTAAATTTATCATGTCATCTTGGCAACCCTGCTCCCGCGGCAAATAAACTCGAACTTGTTGTAATCGCAGGAACTAAGAAAACTCGCGAATGGCATGCATAAATAATCGCCGTGTCGGTTGCACGTAGTTCCGGAATTCGATAAGGTCCTACGCGTTCCACCGAATGGGACCGAAAATGTGCCGGAGGCATCTAGAATTCAATTAGCGATAATTACTTCGACAGCCAACAGCAGGTTCGGGAGCTGTGAAACCGGTACACGGTGCTAGTTTTCTAGTGTTTGACCGGAAGTCGTGGGATTGGTTGGGGGAGGAAAGGTGTCGATTCACTTACTTGTATCCTTGCGATTCGACCGTCACGCTGAAAGGCCACAACCATCGGCCGTACAGTGGTCCACAATCACGGAACGGGGCACTCCAGAACTGAGCTCCATTGCTTTGGTTCCATGCGTTGCCCAACTCGCGCCAGTAGGTGGACAGAAAGCTTTTCGTTTCCGAGAGATTCGCATGCAGTGGGTCAATTTTATCTCGAAACTGAACGACGGCCAGTGGAAGTTTAGGTGATGCAATTCCCACTGCCAGCAAGCCATCGTCTTGTTTCAGAACGTAATCGGCCAGATCGTTGGCCTTCTCCCGGGCCACGGTAAGCTTCTGGGTGTCCTTGCTGGTGTCGATTTTCCACCTGGCTAGAAATTCCGCAAACGATTTGGCGGCCTGGATCGTAATATCCGAAACATCGTAGAACGGATCCGGTGGAAGATCCTCCAGGACTTTGTGCTCACAGGGCGGAAGTGTGGCCGCCGTTAGCGCAGATGTTGGCTCGACATCGGAAGAATCCCGCTGAAGCAGAGGAGATTGCTCGAACGCGTGACCGGAAGCACCCGGAAATGGTACCCCTATTGGCAGCAACAGAAAGCCACAAATCAACCATAGCAGGTGCAGCTGTTGTGGCCACGGGTGAGGCGAGATCCAGCGATTTCGGGGATCCACTTCCAACGGCCGTCGTCGTCTCGAGGCGCAGAATTGAAAATGATGGCGATCTCGGTGATGGTATTGATGGCACGATGAATGACCCATCACCGGTTTTTGCTGGTCGAAGGATTGCTAGAAGGGCCTACGTTGAGCATCTGCAATGGAGGATGGAAATTGAAAAAAAAAGTTAATATTTAAATTTCATTTGTTATTGTTATTGTTTTAGAATTTTTATTGGGACATTGCGTGTTCTTTTGTGTTCACTCGTTCAGTAACTGTTTTAGGCTTCAAGCTTAGTGTAAAAGTATATAAATCAGAGTATCGTTGGATGATTTTTTTTTCAAAATGATTAATTTCTGATAACTTACTAATTTCAAAGCAGAAACTTGTTTGTTTTTCTTGATGTTTCAACGTTGTAGATGTAATCAAGTAGCGTTCATTTAGTTGTACCTACGTACATATTCAACACTCATCCATCCAGATTTTTAAAACGTTAATGTTTAAGGAGTGTCAATTCGACACTCATGTGTTAAACTACTAAATCTCTCCTAATTCTAATATGATCTGTACTGATTTTAAGGTTTTGTAAATCGTGAGGTTACTGAAATCTGACCACTGACTCTTGGACAATATAGAGCAGGCATGTCAAACTCGTTTAAGTGTGCGGGCCGCATTAAACATTTCCTATGACGTAGAGGGCCGCAGCCAAAATCAGTTAGAAAACATAACATATTAGTATCGCGGAGATTAGATACAATAAAATGGAATATAGTTATAAGTAAACTTTGAATGAAATTTTGCAATTTTTATGTAAGCTTTTAATGTTTATCATTCTTATATTATAATGCATTATATCTATTGTCCTGATATCAGGTTGAAGTTTATTTGTCACTGACACTTTCATTATTGACGATAAATTTTTATCAGATAATCTCGAACGATGAGGAGTTTTATAGTTTTCATTATGGAAAAAATCTGCTCACATATATAGCTACTTGCAAACATAGCAAGAATGCTGGCAACAAATTTCCTACGTTGAGCGTTCAGGCAAATAACTGTAAAATTTTGGTACAGCCACTTCAATTTATTTCGCTTTCATTAAAGAATCGCATTGCAGCTCTATCAACTCTAGTTGCAAATTATCAGCAGCATTTTTAGGAGCAAACGAAAATGAAGATGCAAACTACGAAAGTTCTTGCTCGTATGAATTAAAGTCACGAAAACGGCTTTTGAATGATTCTAGTAACGATTCTAGGTGAAGTATGTATTTACCAAATGATGCAGCCTCATTTGATCTTTTCAGTTCTTGACACGTAGAAAAGTGCCCAAGGGTTTCTTTAGAAATTTGGTTGACCCATAACCGTAATTTCGCTAGAAAGTTTTTTACATCATCACAAGCAGTTATGATATTTTTTTTCTTTTCCTTGAAGCTTTTAGTTCAAATCTTGCAGGTGGCCAGTGAGATCAACGTCAAATATCAAATCCTGAACCCAGTCGTCTGCTTGAACCTTTTTGCTGCACCTTTCATTTGCAAGAATAATATTATTTCCTCTCGCTGCAAAAAAAATCTTTTTAATATTTTGTGGCAAGAAAACCAGCGTACTTCTGTGTAGTAGGGAATTTTGTGAAATTTTAAGACGGGGCTACGCGGGCCGCATTAACCAAAGCCGCGGGCCGCATGCGGCCCGCAAACCCCCAGTTTGACATGCCTGATATAGAGCATCAATTAAGGGAAGTTACGCCTGAAATACGTCTAAGTCACCAAATTTTCAATGGCGTCAAATTAACACTGTACACCGGATGAATTATCATAAGTCAACTTACAAAAACACTACCACATTACACAAACTCTTAAACGTTTTGGTGGAACTTTTCTCTAATTGGATCATCATCAATTAATTTGCATCAGATCAACTTGAAAATTTAGTTTGTTTTCCTTTCAAGTTTATAAAAACTTTTTTATCACATACTCAAAAAAGATTTACAAGGGTCGAAAATTATAGAAGTGATCAATCGTTTTTATTTAATAATGTGAAACTTTTGATTGCATGAAATTTTGAACTTTTACAAAAATTTATATCAAGTCGGATGATGTGAAATTGTGCGTTTGTTTTCAAATTGCTTTTTATGTATTTAAAGGGTTTCCCACTAAGCTGAGCCGATTTGGGGCCATTTTTGAATTTCTCAAACCCTGGGGTTTAAAAAGCTTCGTTTTGGTTTAAAATTAATCCAAGATTTTTTGCAGAATTTTTAAGTAACGTTTAAATGAGTAAATTTGAGCTTTTAGGTTTGTATGAGAAAATTGAATATTTTGTACTGAAAAGTCATCATCATTTTAGTTTCTTCTGTGGAACCGAGCCTGCTTATGGATTTCGTGCCAATTTATGGTATCTTTGAAGGAAATTTTCGGAAGATGCAGGCTCAGTTCCACATAAGAAACGAAAATTATGTTGATTTAAAATGAAAATTCAAAATCAATAAAATATTCAATTTTCTCATGCATGCCTAAAATTTCCAATTTACTCATGTGAACGTTACTTCCTTGTTTTTGAGGGCACGAGAAAAAAAACAAAGTCCTTTCGCGTCCGCAATTTTCGCTTGTCTGCCACTACCTTGCTTGAGAGTAGTTGTTGGGGATTTTAGGATATGGTAAACAGTGGAAGCGCAGATTTTTAAAGGTGCCGTTGCTGATTGCTTAGGTTTGGCCATCCGGTGGAATAGGACGGAATGGCTTTAAGAGCGTAGATTTTCAAGGCTGCTGCTGCTGATTGTTTCGATTTGGTCTTCTGGTGGAGAAAGACGGATTGGCTTTAGAAACGCAGATTCTTAAGGCTGCTGCTGCTGATTGTTTTGATTTGGCCTTCCGGTGGAAAAAACGGATTGGCTTTAGAAGCGCATATCTAAGGCTGCTGCTGCTGATTGTTTAGACTTGGCTTTCCGGTGGAAAAACGGATTGTCTATAGAAGCGCATATATTTAAGGCTGCTGCTGATTGTTTCGATTTGGTCTTCCGGTGGAAAAAGACAGATTGGCTTTAGAAGCGTAAATTTTTAAGGTTGACGCAGCTGATTGTTTTGATTTGGCCTTCCGGTGGAAAAAGACGGATGGACTTAAGAAACGCATATTTTTAAAGCTGCTGCTGTTTTTGTTTTTATGTTTGTTTTTTTGTTTGGCTTAAGAAGCGCAGATATGAATACTGCTGATTGTTTTGATTTGGTCATCCGGTGGAAAAGACGGATTGGCTTTATAAGCGCCGATATTTAAGTCTGCTGCTGATTGTTTCGATTTGGTATTCCAGGGGAGAAAGACGGATTGTCTATAGAAGCGCAGATATTCAAGGCTGTTGCTAATTTTTTCGATTTGGTCTTTCGGTGGAAAAAGACAGATTGGCTTTAGAAGCGCAGATTTTTGAGGCTGGCGCAGCTGATTGTTTTGATTTGACCCTCCGGTTGGAAAAAAAATGTTTTGGCTTTAGAAGCGCAGATATTAAGGCTGCCACTGCTGATTGTTTTGATTTGGCCTTCCGGTGGAAAAAGACGGATGGACTTAAGAAACGCATATTTTTAAAGCTGCTGCTGTTTTTGTTTTTAACTTGGTCTTCCGATAGAAAAAGACAGATTGGCTGATTTTTTTGACTTGGCCTTCCGGTGGAATAAGGCGGATTGGCTTTATAAGCGCAGATTTTTAAGGCTGCTGCTGATTGTTTCGATTTGGACTTTCGATGAGGATACAACACTGTACACCGGATGAATTATCATAAGTCAACTTACAAAAACACTACCACATTACACAAACTCTTAAACGTTTTGGTGGAACTTTTCTCTAATTGGATCATCATCAATTAATTTGCATCAGATCAACTTGAAAATTTAGTTTGTTTTCCTTTCAAGTTTATAAAAACTTTTTTATCACATACTCAAAAAAGATTTACAAGGGTCGAAAATTATAGAAGTGATCAATCGTTTTTATTTAATAATGTGAAACTTTTGATTGCATGAAATTTTGAACTTTTACAAAAATTTATATCAAGTCGGATGATGTGAAATTGTGCGTTTGTTTTCAAATTGCTTTTTATGTATTTAAAGGGTTTCCCACTAAGCTGAGCCGATTTGGGGCCATTTTTGAATTTCTCAAACCCTGGGGTTTAAAAAGCTTCGTTTTGGTTTAAAATTAATCCAAGATTTTTTGCAGAATTTTTAAGTAACGTTTAAATGAGTAAATTTGAGCTTTTAGGTTTGTATGAGAAAATTGAATATTTTGTACTGAAAAGTCATCATCATTTTAGTTTCTTCTGTGGAACCGAGCCTGCTTATGGATTTCGTGCCAATTTATGGTATCTTTGAAGGAAATTTTCGGAAGATGCAGGCTCAGTTCCACATAAGAAACGAAAATTATGTTGATTTAAAATGAAAATTCAAAATCAATAAAATATTCAATTTTCTCATGCATGCCTAAAATTTCCAATTTACTCATGTGAACGTTACTTCCTTGTTTTTGAGGGCACGAGAAAAAAAACAAAGTCCTTTCGCGTCCGCAATTTTCGCTTGTCTGCCACTACCTTGCTTGAGAGTAGTTGTTGGGGATTTTAGGATATGGTAAACAGTGGAAGCGCAGATTTTTAAAGGTGCCGTTGCTGATTGCTTAGGTTTGGCCATCCGGTGGAATAGGACGGAATGGCTTTAAGAGCGTAGATTTTCAAGGCTGCTGCTGCTGATTGTTTCGATTTGGTCTTCTGGTGGAGAAAGACGGATTGGCTTTAGAAACGCAGATTCTTAAGGCTGCTGCTGCTGATTGTTTTGATTTGGCCTTCCGGTGGAAAAAACGGATTGGCTTTAGAAGCGCATATCTAAGGCTGCTGCTGCTGATTGTTTAGACTTGGCTTTCCGGTGGAAAAACGGATTGTCTATAGAAGCGCATATATTTAAGGCTGCTGCTGATTGTTTCGATTTGGTCTTCCGGTGGAAAAAGACAGATTGGCTTTAGAAGCGTAAATTTTTAAGGTTGACGCAGCTGATTGTTTTGATTTGGCCTTCCGGTGGAAAAAGACGGATGGACTTAAGAAACGCATATTTTTAAAGCTGCTGCTGTTTTTGTTTTTATGTTTGTTTTTTTGTTTGGCTTAAGAAGCGCAGATATGAATACTGCTGATTGTTTTGATTTGGTCATCCGGTGGAAAAGACGGATTGGCTTTATAAGCGCCGATATTTAAGTCTGCTGCTGATTGTTTCGATTTGGTATTCCAGGGGAGAAAGACGGATTGTCTATAGAAGCGCAGATATTCAAGGCTGTTGCTAATTTTTTCGATTTGGTCTTTCGGTGGAAAAAGACAGATTGGCTTTAGAAGCGCAGATTTTTGAGGCTGGCGCAGCTGATTGTTTTGATTTGACCCTCCGGTTGGAAAAAAAATGTTTTGGCTTTAGAAGCGCAGATATTAAGGCTGCCACTGCTGATTGTTTTGATTTGGCCTTCCGGTGGAAAAAGACGGATGGACTTAAGAAACGCATATTTTTAAAGCTGCTGCTGTTTTTGTTTTTAACTTGGTCTTCCGATAGAAAAAGACAGATTGGCTGATTTTTTTGACTTGGCCTTCCGGTGGAATAAGGCGGATTGGCTTTATAAGCGCAGATTTTTAAGGCTGCTGCTGATTGTTTCGATTTGGACTTTCGATGAGGAAAGACGGATTGGCTTTAAAGCGCGGATTTTTAAGGCTGCTGTTGCTGATCGCTTGTTTTGATTTGGTCTTCCGGGGGAATAAGACGGATTGGCTTTAGAAGCGCAGATATTTAAGGCTGCTGCTGCTGATTGTTTTAACTTGGCCTTCCGGTAGAAAAAGAAGGATTGGCTTTAGAAGCGTAAATTTGTAAGGCTGCCGCTGCTGATTGTTTTGAATTGTCCATCCGGTGAAAAAAAAACGATTTGACTTAAGAAGCGCTGATTTTTAAGGCTGCTGCTGCTGATTGTTTGTGTTGATTTGGTTTTCCGGTGGAATAAGACGGACTAGCTTTAGAAGCGCACATTTTTAGCTGCCGCTGCCGATTTTTTTTTTATTTGGCCTTCTGTTGGACGGATTTGCTTTAGAAGCGCACATTTTTAAAGCTGCATCTGCTACTGATTGTTATGATTTGGCCTTCCGGTGGATAAAGACGGGTTGTCTTTAGAAGCGCTGATTTTTAAGACTGCTGCTGATTGTTTTGACTTGGCCTTCCGGTGAAAAAAGACGGAATGGCTTTAGGAGCGCAGATTTTTAAGGCTGCTGATTGTTTCGATTTGGTCCTCCGGTGAAAAAAGACGGATTGGCTGTAGAAGCGCAGATTGTTAAAGCTGCTGCTGCTGATTGTTTTAATTTGGCCTTTCGGTTGGAAAAGACGGATTGGTTTCAGAAGCACAGACTCTTAAGGCTGCAGCTGCTGGTTATTTGTTTTGAATTATCCATCCGGTGTAAAAAGCGGAAGCGCAGATTTTTAAGACTGCTGATTGTCTGTTATGGTAATGCCTTCCAGTGGAAAAAAGGGAATTCGTTGTTTATCGTCCCGTTGAAAGAGTTGAGCTTTTTTTTTTTTGAAATATTATAAACGATTCATTTCAGCCACCTTTACACAATTTTTTAAGGAAAATATTCGACGGGTTATTTTCTGCAGCTTTCGCAAAGTGTTATAGTTTAAGACATTCTTCAAATTCCTAGGTAACAAAAGCCTCAATTGAAATTTGTGTACATATTTTTGTCTTGTTTAAAATCTTTGCTTGTTGGAATGTCTAATTGCGTATAATTTTCTAAGTCACCGTTTACCGAAACGGAACAGGCAGAATCTAAGAGGCTATACCGAAAACTTACAGTGAAGTATAAAAAAAAACAAAGTATAAATTATAAGAGACCTTCTAAACAACGAAACATTATTTCTATCCAGACCATAACTTCAAAAATGTTACGAACGAAAATAATTCAAACTGGAAAACTGTTTCATAGATATTTTCATTTGCTCCTGAATTACTCGTGTTTTAAGAGAATTATGATTTAACTAAACTTCCATGGTGGTACAGCATTTAAGTACCTCTATATAAAAACTGATTTGGAAAAATTGAAACACCTTAATTGGAATCTTATTTTGAATGATTTCTATCATCTTTGTGCTTGTTTCGGAGATATTGCGTTGAGAACTCCTAAATTCATTAAATTTGAGTAAAATCAATCTTTGATGACTAAGGTTGCCAGATTGCCTGTTTTTATCCAGGTTTCCCCGGATATTTAATACAAAATTTGGGAACAATCCGACCCGGCCCAGTTGACCAGATTTTATTGAAAAATGCCCGGATTATGCCCGCATTTATTCACTTTATTTGGCAAAAAAAAACAAATTGTGTTGTAAAATCTTTTTATGTATGCCTCAAAAACGAATTTTTTTGAGCAAGTTTTATAAAAATAATCATGAAAAATTTTGTTGGAAGCTATTAATATGCTTTAAAACATGTTGATGAATTTTGACGAAAAATATTTGTTTTCTATTTTTTCCTTGATTTTTTTAAATTAACTTCTGGGTTTTGACAAAATTTGCTCGGATATTGCCCGGATTTTTGGTCGTCAATGTTTTAATCAAATGCCCGGATTTTGCCAGGTTTTTGTATAAAATTGCCCGGAATGGTCCGGCTCAGATAGGTGCAGAAAAAAATGTGGTAACCTTATTGAAAATCTTGACAGAAAATTCATTGCTCAAGATCATTATTAAAAACTAGTAATAAAAAATTTCAATAACTTTATCGATTAAATTTACTTAAAACAACTAAAATTCATTTTGTAAACTATTCCTCTTGAGTTTCTTCGATATTCTCATATTAACAGAACAAAGAAATTTACAAAAAAAAATCTGAAATATTTTCTTCAAACTTAAAGTTTCTGTGATTAGTTGTTCAGAAACCTTTAATTCGAATATATTAGTAATATTCTACAGTTTTGCCAAAAAAGTACTTCTATCCATTTGAAAGGATATAGGCCGGATCTCATAAATTAATAAAATATAAATAAATGAACGAATGATAAAGATCATTTTCATATATGTAGATTCTGACGCAAAAAAGAAAAATAGCTAGACGCTTATTATAGTCCACTAGCTTCTGGTAAGCGAATTAACTTTAACGAATCTTTTTTACCAGCAGAAAAGAAAGCATCTCTTATAATAAGTTTTGCTTACTGAAGAATGCAAAATCTTTTGAGTGTTGATCTGGATTAAACGAACTGATCATAATTTCGCCATAATTTCATTCCAAAACCTTCAATGTGAACTGGAATTTAATAAATTTTTAAATAATTAACTTTTAAAAGATTGATGCTAGAAGATGTCGATCCCATTTTCTTCTATTTAGAATCATAGGAAAATGATTTTTACATTTTTCTCATTATCTCTACTCCTGGATTTTTGCTTCACCTTAAAGCCTTCTCCGAGCATGGATTTTAGAAAAGAAACAAAAATTGTATTGGACAAAACAAACCTTATATCTGCTGAACGATAAATTTGGCATTGGTTTATTGAAAAGATAGTAATATTATAGATATATTATTATAGATAATATTATAGAATATATGTGTTTATCATTAAAAAAATGGTGACCGTGAATTTGAAATATTAAGGGTAACAAATGCATAATTTTTCTCCTGAAACAAATGAAAAAATCCGATTTTAAGGCTTAATTAATCTTCTCGGTTTACAAGAAATTCATATTGGTAGGGTAAATGATCTTGAGCGGAACTAAATGGCTCAATTTGACGCAACTCGAAACAGTTGATCAAGCGGTATGGCTGTGGGTTATATCCGAACAAAAAAAATTTCAGTTCAGCGGATAGATCTTGGTTTCTGCTTTCTAATGATGATTTTTAGAATATTTTAGAGTAAATCCTAATATCTCTAGAGCTGTTTTACTGGAGTAAGAATTCTGATCTTGAGCGGAACCATTTTCTTCTGTCAACATCTTTAATAGCTCTCATTCCTAATACTTATGTAACTGTGAAAGTTCAATTAAATTTCATCTTTGAAGATTTTAAAGGTAAAAAATTTATGTTTTTACGTAAAAAAAAGAAACTTAGCGTTCCAAAGTTGTTCTCAAAATATCCGTTCAAATTTATTGCTTGCTTAACCTTCCCAAGCTGTTCGCAAAATCTGCGTTTCGGGGAAATTTGACTTGAAATTTGTTGTTATCCCGTGGCCGCAAATGTTGACCGATTTTTATGATATTGGATTCATTGTGTAGGTTATTTTTTCTAGTTCCTAAATATTTTAAAAGGAAGTGAATTTGTTCTAGTAGGTTGTCTGTAGTTGGCTCCGCATGAAAAAAGTCCCAGAAAACAATTTTATTTTTAAATTGCTTATAATTTCTGACAACTGGGTGCTTTTTTAATTTCTGGAATTGTTAAGAATACATCTATCCGACGATGTATTAATATGTGGAGGTCCAATGAATTTTTTGACCGCTATTCTGGATTTTCCGGTAGAAAAATGTCTAACTCATAACAAAGACATCCAGTTTTGTCTTTGCATCGCTGTATCTCATTTCTTAATGAATTGATATTTCAAACTTAAATTTTAGTTTTTTTTCGTTAATTTGATAAACATTTTCATAGAACATATTTGGTCTCTCAAAAATGTCAGTTCCTCAGTATATTGTAATCATGATTAAGACCCTTTGAATCTGCGCTTCGGGTCATATTGACCCGAACGATTTTTGAAGGTAACGACAGAGTCAGAAATACATAAGAAGATGCCTTAAATTACAGACTTTGCAAAGAAAACTGTACATTGCTCTAAATCAATGTTTTTGAGAAAAAAATCTGATTTTTTGTCATTTCTCATTCCCTTAAATCCTTTAATTTCATTGGAAATTCTCGATAAAATGGATTATTTTTAAATTTTAGTTGGGAAAAATCAGTTTACGTTGAGAATCTTTTCATACTTTTCTAATTCAGAGTAAGAAACCTAAATTTAGTATTGACCAAAAAAAAATTATAATTATGGAAATCCGATCAAAGTTCAAAAATTCTGTGAAATCTGTGATGAAAGTTTCCTCAAAATTCTGTGAAAAACAGATTTTTCTGTGATTTTGGCAACCTTGCTCTAAGCAACTCATTCATAGAATAAAGTTTATTATAAATTCCAGTTTCTAATGAATCAAGATTTAATTTATTTATATTTAAAATTTATGGAAACATTAATTACTTAGCTCAATTAATAAAACAATCATTTCTCAAACCGCCTTCCAGTTCGAGCTCAAGCGTAAAATCAAACACAAGAGAATTGGATAGAGTTTCAATACCGGGCCACCAATTGAATCGTGGAGTATTATAAAATAGCTAACCCGGTGTGCTTTGCTAAACTTTGTAAAACTGAAGGAATGTGTGTTAAAAACAATTTAAATTTTCGTTTATTAGGTAGTATATCGTTTTCAATTGGAATTTGCACATATAAAACAACCTCTTTAAATGAAAGCTACTTCTTAAAGTACGAATAGTAATGGCAATGTAGATTTATTCTTATTCTGAAATAATGATTTAACTTTATTGGCATCATTAGTTCTCGAATTATGCCAAAAGTATGTATGAAAGCCTTCCTCCTCCTTCCCACCGACTTTCTGAAAGAAAGAATCAAAAACACATTCCTTGTACCCCAACAATTTAAACTTTTTGTGTGCCTAGCTTGGTACGCTATGACACCAATTAATTAATTTTTGTTCTATTCGAATTTAATTTTACATCTTTTCTTTCCCTAAAGCTGATATGATAAGGAAAATACAAAGGTGCTGCATATATTCAGGGGTAAAAATCGCGTGTGAGACATTAGGCATAAGACAGCGCACCTAGCGGTTTATTTCGGAAGCTAGTAGTTCCGCTCAAGATCAAAGATGGTTCCACTCAAGATCATATTTTACTTTTAAAAACTACGCGATTTATTGATATTTTGATGGAAAACTTGTTACTGAAACCCGAATAATGCTTCTTTAAGAATTTTTCTACCATTTTAGTCATTAAGAATCAGTTTATAACGGCCAATGGTTACATAAATTGACGTTCAAAGTCAGCGTAGATTGATGAAAATTGCAGCAGAAATGCGTATGTTTTTAAATCTTCTAATAACATTATTTCAGTTAATAAACTTTAGCAGAAATGTTAATGCTTGTTTGAAAAGATTTTGAAAAAGTGTTTTTTCAACATTTTGATAAGTATCATAAACAATCATTGCCTATATCTTAGGAAAAATAAATGGTTCCGCTCAAGATCAGATTTCGACTAGTTCCGCTCAAGATCATTTACCCTAAATGAAATTATTTTAAAATTAGGTTCTCATCCAATGAAATATTTTTTCTGTCGAGTGCATGTGATTTTGAATTAAACAATCGAAATATCACAGGCTGAATTTGGGCTCTCATACATAAAACCTTTTAAATTTTAATATTTTTCATCTTGGGAAAAATTTACTCTATTTTTTAGATTCTGTGTTTTTAGTTGGTGAGGAGTTATTTGATTATTTTATTCTATTTCTTCTCATCTTGTTTAGTTGCCTGAGTTGGCTCAACACATCGCCAATCAACAAATGGTTGTCAAAAGCATAATTTATAGACAGGTTATGAATCATTAAGCATAGTTTTGAATTTCAATGAGCATAGATACACTTGACACGAACGTGCTTCGAAAATAAAAAGAATATGACAGCCATGCACGGCTCTACTTCAACTGTCTAACGTCAACTGTTATTTGATGAAAAATTAAACTCAAGACACTAATTAAGATTCATTTGACTGACGCCCAACCCATAATCGGCCCAATTGCTTGAGACAGCTCTCAAGTCCGAAGCAGTGGAACTAATTTTACAATCATGATGGTCAACAGCAAGCACAGAAAAAAAGGAACTGTCTAATCAGCAGGATTGTAGGTACTTGTTTCCCCAAACAACCGTTTCCATTGAAACGGAATTGATTGCATTATCGGTTCGTACCACACTTGTGAGACCAACTGTCTGCAAGAACATAATCCCTGTTTCCTGCTTGGCGAAGTGTGTGTGTGTGTGTTTGTGGAAAAGTGAAAACAAGCAAAGAAACGAGTTAAAGTGGATCTTCTACCTACAAGGCAAACGACAAGAGATTTCTGTTGATTTTCTGGTCGGCTTTAAAATCAAGTTTTCCATTGGATGGGTTTTAAATGGACAATCGAGAATAAGGATTATAAAATTGTTATTTCAGTTAATATACAAAGATTTTTAAATGTTAAAAAAAGCTTCTTTGGAAATACAAACGTATACCAGACCGAAAAGATTTAATCAATTGTGGCTCCAGAGAGTCGAAAACATTCTCGAAGCTTAATTTCATATCGCTAAACCTTAAAATGAAGAACGTTTTAACGATATGAAACGACATGAAAACGTTTTGGGATATGAAATTTAGGTGAATACTTCGAGAATGTTTTTAACTCGCTGGAGCCACAACCGATTAAATCTTTTCGGTCTGGTATACGTTTGAATTTCCAATCAAGCTTCTTTTTCAACATTTTACAAACTTTTTATATTTACTTTAATAAAAAGTTTATAATTCTTCAATCGATTGAATGGTGAATGAGAAAAAATAATGCAATAAAATTTTTACTCTCTGGAGCCACTTTTCATAAATCAATTTAAAGTTTACAAATCTATCACAAAAATAACTCAAAGCTAAGTATTTTTAGATTAAATCAATTTTAATCCCTATCAACAAAATTAATCAAACTGGTGCATTCTCAAAGCGGAACTAAATAGTTTCTTTAGATCTCAAGTTACTTGTGTGACAAGATATGAAACGGCACGTTCTAATGATTGACGGCTGGGTTATTATAGTTGGATAGCTATCATCATCCATCAGATACGCATTTGGGTCTAGATATCTATATGTGAGCGTTTATCGATGAGGGTCATCGTGTAACGGGAGGAGGGGTCGAAAATTGGTAGCATTTTCATTTCCATCTTTACGACCACACTGCCGTCGTCCTCTTCTTTTGATTGAGTTGTATTGCTTCTTGGGAATCTCGGAAAGTGATTCAGCGAGGGTTCGATTCGGCCGAAATGGAAAACAAATCAAGGGACCAATCCTCAGATGGTTGTAAGTATTAATTCAGTTCACCAGTTTTATGGGTAGATATGTATATTTTTTAAAGTGGTGTTTTCAAAATTATACCTATTCCCTGTGAAGATTTTTCCACTCTTTAAGATCTTGAAAAATCTTAGTTCAAACACACGAGCATATACCCCCATGTGAAGCATCGTGTGGCATTAGCAAGAAACATTGCCTAGAATGCTGCAGGGCGTTGTCTTTCCTCGCATCCGGAAAAGGGTTAATGGAAACATGAAACTAACCTTTCCTTCGACCTTGTTTGTTTAGGAAAGTGTACACAGGAAGTATGTAGCACTAAAGTCTTACATCGCAAGGTAACCCTAGGGCATATATTTGTACAAATTATAAGTTGTTGTACAGTTGTCGTACAGCTAGTTGTTGTTAGGGAGGTTCTAAGAAAAGCTATATCATTTTTCGTCATTCTCAAGTATCATTGAATACATATTAACAAGGGTTTCTTATTTCAGATGAGTTGACTACAATTAAAACTACTTGATATAAATCTTAAAAAAAATACGAATTAAAAAGAAAAAAATAAATTTAAGAAACTATATTTACTGAAATCATTGAAAATAGAAAAACTCTTTGGAACAACTGAAATAAGAAATAATGTGAGTGATACATTTGTACAACCAAATATTTGTACATTTATTTAAATGAATCATTACTACTTTTGTAAACTGTTTTTTGACAAAATACTCTTTTTTTTAATATTTAATCATACATACCATGTTACAATCTTTTTTTTTTTTTTTGTTGACGAATCGCAACACTGAAGCGTTCGAACAACAGTGGCTCCAGAGAGTCTAAAAATGCATGAAATATTTTTTTGTATCTTCAATAATATATTATTGAATTTTAGTCGTTTTGGAATTTTTATGTTGAAAAAACTTTTTTTTTTTGTAAAAATGTTTATTTCGACAAAAAGTTACATACAATTACAATTTAAAACAAAGTTAAAAGCCGGAACGGTAAAACTGTAAGTGACGTCTTACACAAAATTATTGAAAGTTATAACAATTTTAGAGCCTTGTTTTTATCCGATTTTCTTGTGTTTTTTTATTCAGGTATTGCAAATGTGTAAATAAATAGTCTTCCAGACAAAATCGTATTTAGTTTTGACTGGAGATGGTTCCATAAATGAGCAACTCTCGGGCACGACGACAACATGTGCTCAAGGTTTTAAGAAGTGCTTGTACAGTATGATCCATACAAAAATGCGAAAAATTTATCATCAAGGTTCAAAAACACTTTTCTTGATGTGAACATGATTTTAAAACTTTTTTTTATATTCATTCAGGTATGTAGATAAACATATTAGGAAACAATCACTCGATGTGTACAATTTCAACTGCAATTACTCTCTCCAGGAGAGATCTTAATCAAGAGAATACCTACAAGCCTCTGACATTGAAGCCAACGTCTAGAAATTGGCAGCCTCTAGAAAATCGACACTTTGGTGAGAGGATACACAGGCCTTCGCATGAACATACGCCCATATCAACGAAGGGGTTAAAATCCGGACTGCACGGAGGCTGAAGATGCTTCGATTAACCCTCATCCGTCCTTGAAATTTATAACCGTTGCAGTCCCTGGAGTGTCAATTTAACACTCCTGACTATAAAAAAATATACCTCTCTTGTTTTTCAACCAATTTTACTAAATTTATAGTTTTGGAAACCTCGTCATGTAACTTAAACATGTTTTTCCGACATAACTCACATACAGCACATCAGTTTTACGTTATTGAAAGCCTACGAAAAAAAAATCCGAAAAAGACATTCTTCGAAAAAAAGACTGTAGATCAGCTATGGAATGCTTCAAAAAATTTCACCTAGTGTCCAAAAAAGCTGATGTAAGAAGCTATACTTTGCACACAAGGATATTTTTATTTTTTTTTAAATTTCTGAGATCATAACCACAAAAAAAAACGTTAAAAAAGTTGTGTAAAAAACATATTTTTCAATCAATGAACCGTTTAAATTGTTTAATTCACATCAGTTAAATTTTAATAATAGAATTGAAAAATTGCCGTAATTTGGCACATTTTTGTATTTTTAGATTGTCAGAATACGAAATGCAGAATTTTTGACAAGTTTTCAAAGGTAGCTATTTTCTTGCACTTAAATTCAACTTTTCGCTGGATTTTGAGTATATCAACTAAAGATTTCCGCAACAAATTTATATTCACCTGAAAACCAATTGCATACCGATTCTAGTGGTGTTATTACATTACATTACGCTGCGATAATTTACAAAAATACGAAATTTTCTGCATTTTTATGCGTCTTACTGTAAAAGTATTGCAATAAGGAATACCGGCACGTCCAGTTTGGAACATAAGATCAGCGTGAGGCAGTTTTCGGTTCACTTGCAGATGGAACATCGATCTTCCAGAAGATTTAAGTGTTTTGCTTTTTGTGGAAATCTGTCCCAAATAAAACGGCCAATTTGAGATGTAGTCCTTGTCACAGCTGAGTTTGGGATATTCAATACAGATGTAATGAACGTCAAAGAGAGGTCACAAAGGTGTTTAATACTACGATCTTCCTACGATTCCTAAAAAATCGTCATAAGCTTCTCTTAGTCTTGCGTATAGAAATTCATTGCGTGTAAAATACTCGAAAGTTTTGGTTAATTTTCCAACGAACAAAATTCCTGATTTTCGGTTTCGCGTATTCTTTGAGCCTCCTCCATGTTTGACGTGATCTCTTATTGACCTATATCCGCGACCGCAAACCGTATTTAAAACTGGAAGACAACACCTTATTTGATGAGTCTTATGATCAGAAAAACACGAAAACAGGAAAAAACCGCAGTGCGAAGATGAGGGACAAGGGACGAAGGACTGAGAAATGTAGATTTGATCGAGGCGAGACGCAAAATTTGGACGGACAAAACTAAACTCATCCTGATTTCTGTATTGTATACATTTTGCATAGACCGACTAAGGTTATTTATGAAAGACGCATCCTTGGCAGAGATCACGATGATAAAATCTCTACCAATTATCAGGTGGTTTGCAGCTTTTTTTTTTAAATAGAAAACGAGTGAATGGTTCAACATATTTTCTCGTGTATATAAATTTTGGGAACCAGATGGGGAATAAATGTTACAAACGTTATAAACAGTTAAACAAACACAAATGTCTACTGAAGTGAATCTACAATCAAGACTTCGTTGAACGTTACGAAAGGCATATGGAGCTTTATTGCGATTGCAGTGCGTGCAATCAACATTTGTAAGGACGGTAAAGAAAGAAATGCATAGCTTTGCACTTTCAACTTTTTGGAGATTATTCGAAACAACAAAAAATATAAGTGCATAAGAACAAAAAAAATACAAGTATGTTTTGGACTCTCTGGAGCCACTAATGATTGAATTTCTTTCAGTTTGCCCTCAACTATTGCCGAATATTTCTCGATGGGACGAAAATCCGGACATTTTGGTGGATTGATACTTTTTTCAACAAAATCGATCTTGTTTTCCTTATACAACTTAACTATATCCCGGCTGTAGTGGCAGCTAGCCTGGTCTGGCCAGAACTTTACCGGACCTTTGTGGGACCGAAAGAATGGCAAAACCCTCTTCTGGAGACATTGTTCTTTGTAAACATTTCCATTCATTGTGTCCCCAGTGATGAAAATCTTAGTCTTCTTCCCACAACTACAGATTCCTTGCCAAATCATCAACTTACGAGCAAATTTATCTGCCAAAACAAACTTGAATCTACCCGCAACATTCCCTTTACGCTTCGCAAGGTAAAATTTGTTACCGGGTATTTGTCCAAAATCCATTTTGACGGAAGTTTCGTCGTCCATCAAAATGCATCCGTTGTACTTGGTCAACACTTTCTCGTACAACTTCCTTGCCCTGGTTTTGGCAACCAGGTTTTGTTTCAGCGTCCTGTTGGGGTGTTTGTTTGCATGAAACGACCGCAAGTCTTCTCGCAAACAAATTCGTCGAGTTGTACTGTGGTTTGTCTTGAACTTTTTCGCCAAATCACGCAAGGAGATTTGTTTTGCTCGATCCACCGTAAGGGTCTCCCGGTAACGTTGCAGCACCGAATTTACAGTCGATTTTGGATATTTCAGAATTTCGCGATCTTTACCCTTGACCACGTCGGTTTTTCTACGTGAGTGTGCAGAATTTTCTCTCGCCTTTCGCGTTCTATCGATAACTGTTTACTGACTCCTTCAATCTTGATGAAATTTTCACTACTAAGTAAACAAACCATCCGAATCAAAATACTGTCAATAGATTCGCGATGTGACAACTAGGGGCGCTGCAGTAAATGAAAAGATGTGACCAGATTCTTTGTGAAACAGACTTTAAATTTTTAAGGTGTTCATATTTTGTTTTGCTATAACATGCATAACTTCATAGCATCAGAAACTATACTGTAGAGAATATAGGAACAAGGTTAAATGAAAGTATTGAAAAACATGAGTTTGAATAACTTATAATGTTGTCTGTGAAAGCAGGAGCTAATCCAGATCAGTATAGAGCTTTCTAATATTGAACCTGTATCCTCACTAACACTATTTCGGTAAACGAAATCGCTAACATGCGACGTGAGAGATACAAGAGAGATATAATGGAGATCGAAGAAATTGAACTTAACGAAACGAACGTGTGACTGTGTGTGTGCAATCGGAGCGGAAAAATATTCTCGCTTCCCGAACCAAATCGTTGATAGAAGTCAGTTGATAGAGTATTGCGTTGACAAAAAGTTCGAACGTAAGCAACTGAGGAAAGCATTTCCGAACGCGAGATCAGAAATGAATCCTCCGGACTTAACTACTTAATTACTCATTTACTATTTTAAAATTCTTTCTTAAAAAAGAATCATGCGACAATACCTAAATTTAAATATGATATATTGAATACAAACATTCCATTTCAGTTATTTAGAAGGAAACTAAGAATGAAAATATTATTCCCGAGATTTTGGAATTACCGAATTTTTCAAATAACCTTGAATACCCGGGAAGGACAATCTATTTTCAACAGAAGAAAATTTTCGAATGTTGATGCTTGGGCCTCAACGTAAGCACAAACAACGATCAAGTAAAGCCTTTTATCAAAGTTGTAAATCATGACAACTTAAGCTGACATCAAACTGAGCTTTCACCGATTTCATAAATCAAACAAATCGCCACATAACGCCGAACATGTCGCTATATTGGCTGCCATAAATCATTTCGCCATTCAACATTTGAGTTTGAGCGTTGCTTGGTTTTGGCTTGTTACATATGATAAGGTCAAGCTTTTAATGCTATTATAACATTTACAGCGCCAATTAACAGTCAGTACATTTTGCCTGCCTTAAATGGCACAGAAATGGCGCCCCCATGGGTGGTGGGTCATTTTGAATCACTTACGAGATGGAATGTTTACCGCCGAACTGAACCCAACTCGCTACAAATCGCCCACCGAGAAGGTCGAGCCCGGCGAAAGTTGCTGCTCTTCCTCTCACCAGAAAAACAACCCGGACACATTCCATAATGATGGTTAGGACAAACAAAAACATGGACCATAGAGGAAGAGACAGCAAAACCTAAAGACCGCCAGACAGACAGACAGTCACAGGGAAAGAAGAGAGACTACGCCTATACGAAATAACATAGAGTGAGATGGATTTGTGGGGTTGGGAAGGAGCGAAATTCCAAGACCCCAAATTTGAGCCATTTTATCCTTTTTACCTTTTTCGATTAACGGGCCTGATGTTTTTATTGGAACCGTGGGAGCATTTAGCAATAACCTGGGTGGGGTCTGCATGGTTTTCTCTCTACATCATGATAATAATGGAGCGCTCGTGTGTTTGTGTATTAAATATTATTTCAGGCGAAAGGGTTGGGATTTGTTGAATGTGCTGTGGTCCGGCTACTTCTGGTGGTGGATGACAGTCTGGGTTCTTGATAGATTTTTGGAATTGTTCGGATTCCAAAGCTCTCTATAGTTATCTATCTATAGTTAGGATTAAAAAACAGAGCTCAAAATAGATAAAAATTTGTATTATCATAATTTTCATTATATTATTTATGTAACCTATGATTACAATCTTTTTAAATGAGCGTTTGATATGCTATGATATTTGAAACCATTCTATAATATGGACGATCCAGCTTTAAAAAACATTATTATTAAAACATTATTAATTTTCTCCCATCCAATGCAATATTCAGGGAAATAATCGATCAGGCAAAAACGTTAAATTTTTCAAAATTTCTAAAATAAGCAATAAAAATTATCTAGAACAAGCCTTCAAATTAACTGGTAACACTGTAGCAAATAAACAACAGCACGGTAATAAAGGCGTATTCTCTATGATAATTTCTATCGAAAATAGAATGTAATTTTAAGTTGAGTAAAGAATGTTGCAATTCAATCAACTATGGGTTGGTTGATTTTCGAAAAAAAAATAGCTTAGCTTAGCTTAATTGACTATTCTCATCCATCATAAATCATTGAACTCGAAACTATTTCCACATGATTCAGAAATTGCCAGAAATATTGATACAGGTAGATATTTATACACATTAGTCTATGAAATATATTTAAATTTTCCTGTTCCACATCGCCAATGGGTTTTGCTACTCCGTGGTTGACCGAGCCACCAATTTTGTATAAGGGTCAAAAGAATGGTTCTTGGGATAAAAGGCTCATTCTCAGAGTACAAAACTGATGCTCTCCCTTTGAACATCAGTAACGCCACGTACTACTAGTCAATAAATAGTAAGGAAAGATAGAGAAAGAGATGAAATATATAAAATGGCGCTTTAGGACCGAGGTCAACTTTGCATCCTTGCAAAAAATTTCGTTTGGAAATTTTGGTTAAAGCAGGCATGTCAAACTGGGGGTTTGCGGGCCGCATGCGGCCCGCGGCCTTGGTCAATGCGGCCCGCGTAGCTTCGTCTTAAATTGCCACAAAAAAAAACACCACTGATTTTTATGTAAAATTTTACTGCAAAAAACTAAAGTTAAATGTAACGTTTTTTTTTTTGTAGAGAAATGAATCCAACTTAGATGAAATTTCAGGGACTAGATAAGAGAAAATCGATGTTGAAAAACATGCGAAAAAAATTCGCCTTGTCTCCCGGTGAGACTTGAACCCACATCTTGCGCCTCTCCGGGGCCCATGTATTAATATTCTACTACAGGAGACCAACCTGGCGTATCGGCCAGGTTGGTCTCCTGTAGTACCAACCTGGCCGATACTGTAGGCATGTTTTTCAACATCGATTTTCTCTTATCTAGTCCCTGAAATTTCATCTAAGTTGGATTCATTTCTCTACAAAAAAGTTTCGCTGACTGAATGTTTGAGTCAAGACCCATCTCTGGGTCGCAATTTAAAAAAAGTTAAATGTAACGTTTTCAACTTGATTAAGGTTCCAACATGTGCAAACCAGTTTCAGATACTATAAATTTTATCCGTTCCCGTGGCTCGAAGCATCGCCAACTTTCGACATTAGACATGAATTAGATTGTGTTTCCTACTACACAGAAGTACGCTGGCTTTCCTGCTACGAGAGGAAATAATATTATTTTTGGAAATGAAAGGTGAACCTGATGAACATTTTCAAGCAGAGCAGGGCAGGGTTCAGGATTTGATCTCACTGGCCACCTGCAAGATTTGAACATAAAACTTCAAGGATAAGAAAAAAATATCATAGCTGCTTGTGATGATGTAAAAAACTTTCGAACGAAGTTACGGTTATGGATCAACTAAATTTTTAAAGAAAACCTTGTGCACTTCTCTAAGTGTCAAAAACTGAAAAAATCAAATGAGGCTTCATCATTTCGTAACTACGTACTTCACCTAAAATCGTTGCTAGATGCATTCAAAAGCCGTTTTCGTGACTTTAATTCATTCGAGCAAGAATTTTCGTTGTTTGTATCTCCATTTTCGTTTGCTCCTGAAAATGCTGCTGACAATTTGCAACTAGATTTGATAGAGCTGCAGTGCGATTCATTATTAAATGCGAAATACATTGAAGTGGCTGTACCAAAATTTTAAAGCTATTTGCCTGAAAGCTACGTTGAGTTACGGAAATTTGTTGACAGAATTCTTGCTATGTTTGCAAGTACCTATCTATGTGAGCAGTTTTTTCCATAATGAAAGCTACAAAAACTCCTCATCGTTCGAGATTATCTGATATTGAAAGTGTCAATTACAAATAAACTTCAACCTGACATTAATAAACTAGTAACTCAGAAAAGATGTCAAGCATCAGGAAAATAGATATAATGCATTATAATAAAAGAATGTTAAACATTAAAAGTTTGATTAATATTTAACGCAAAATTTCATTCCAAGCTTACTTATAACTATATTCCATTGTATTGTATCTAATCTCCGCGAAACTAATATGTTATGTTTTCTAACTGATTTTGGCTGCGGCCCTCTACGGCATAGAAAATTTTTAATGCGGCCCGCACACCTAAACGAGTTTGACATGCCTGGGTTAAAGCATAAGATCTGGAAACCTTGTTGATAAGTGTATGGATCTTTTTATTTCAACCGGTTTTCGATAACTCATACAGTTTTACTTATAAAATATGAAGTTATTTTATTACCAAAATTTCCCAAATTTCCTAAGGAATGAGGTCGGTATCAAGTTTTAAGCTTTGAAAAAAAATTGGAAATATCATGAAATACAAATAGTTCAAGAATTACCATTAAACCGATATTTTATTGTAAAGAAAGCCTGAGTAACAATGTTCTGAAAAACCACTGTAGTCTTTTAACTTTTTGTAGTGTAACTGCAGTGTTTTCTTCAAATTTTGTAAACGAGCAGGATATAATTTTCGAACCGCAACTAACATTTATTCTGGCCATCCTTATTTTTCGTCAACTTTAAAATAAATGCTCATAACATTCTGAACACACATTTGTTCCAACAAACATGCTCAATTTTTAGAAGTGAGTTTTCTGCTGACATAAATCCTTTAAAAACCTCTTCTCAGAATCTTCAAAATTTTAATCAAAAAATTTTCTCCTTAACATATCGTTAAAATATATCAGTAGCCACAAAAAATAAAAACTACACAATTGCTTAAGCTTATTCCTTTTTAACTAGAAACAGGTAACTGAAATTGAAAAGCAAGCATAATTCAGCATATCGATATTTTTTAAGACACACTTTTAAAAAAATGTTAGATGGGATATTATGTAAAAAATTTTCCTTATGTAAGAACTTTGAAAATTTATTTTTAAAACAACTAGCTGGCCTGGAAAACGTTTTTGTGCCTTTTAAGTTCACAGTTCAGCTTTAAATTGAATTCCTGTCACACAATCTTGTTGTTTGATACCAGACCTTTTTATGATAACTGAATTTTAGTGGTTGAGGAAGCACATAATCTATAAGATTAAAACAATATTGTATTATTGTTTGTTGTTCAATGGTCTCACCATATTCTGAATTCATTCAATTGAATTCACAGGAAAGATAATTATTAACATTAAATTTAGCTTTTTTTTGTTTGATTTGCCAAATAAAGAGAATAAATTAGGGCAAAATCCGGGCATTTTTCAATTAAATGCACACTCAGGCGAATTCTTATTATAATTTTCATAAGATGCGTCTTAGACCAAGCCCACCGCAAGTTGCTATTTCGTTTGGTATTTTAGATGTTTTGATTGGTTGCGTTTATATCTACTTACTTATTTTCGCACCCATTGTTGCGATCCAGGTTGGTATTCGTGTTTGTTTATTTTCTGATAGCAACTACCGGCTGCGTTGCTACTGGGTTGCTACATAAACGCATCCTGTAACAACCTACTGCTCGAATGCTATTTCTCGAGTCAAGTAAGCAACTGTTGGTGCGATGATGGGTTGATGAATATGTTGCTGAATGTACTCGATTCGAGGTTTAGCAACCATTGGTGGGCTTGGTCTTAGGAACCGCTTTTTAGAGTGTAAAATTGATTTTCATAAGAGTCTTATGAAATACTTCCAATTTTCAAAGTAAGTTATTATGAAAAATAGAAGAAACGAAACGGCATTATTTTTCATCGTCATACGAGGAATGAAACAGTAGTGAAGCCAATGTAGTTTTCCTAAAAGTTAAGTGATTATATTATTTATATATTTATTTATTGTGAACGTTGACATTATTTGTAAACCCAAGTAACAATTTAGGTTTTATAAGGGACTCCATACCAACTATAAATTAAAGCTATAAAACCTCGTCCGGTTATGTAAGGATCTATAAAACTGCAATACAACGCTTAGTAGCACAAAAAGGCCCTTCTGCAGTAGGTTCTGCAGAGCAAATAATAAAACCTTGCCAATCAAAATCACCTTTCAGAGTTCTGTGTGAATTTCGCTTATAAAACCTATTTATTATATTATTTTCATCTACAAATAATTCTGCTCCGGAATTGGGTTTTCAACAATAATTTACAAAACAATTGAATCTTATTCAAATCAAAAATAAAAAAAAAACATAGCACAAAGGATATCTTAATTCTTTAGGTTATTCAATACTATTTTCTAAGCCGAAATGCTCAATACCTGCTATTTATTTACTTGCGCTTTCAAATTTACCGCAAAGAGGTATGAGAAAATTTGGGAAAAAATGTGGGCCTGCTGTAAATCGTTCTTTTAAACAATCAAAAACCGATTAAATAGATCGAATAAATATTGCTTTCAACTATCAATCACCTTCCATTGTTGACATTATGGTCGCTTGAGAGACGACTGACTGTTGTAAGCCAATTATTCGACCGAATAACTTTTATAAAACTTTTACAGCGTATAGAAGTTTTTGTTCCTTATAAACGGTTTATAGACGCCACAAAAAGTTATTTATTTGCATGTTTAAAACCTAAGCCACTTGTAATGACCGTATAAGAACACAAATACTAGGAATTGGTTTGAAAGGGCTTTTATAAATCTGAACAGGTTCATAGGAAGGTATAATTAAACATTTTCAAATCCTTTATCTTTTCAAATATGAAAATGTTTTATAGGACACTCAAAGTGCCTAATAAAAATCAAATCTCAAAAGTTTAATGTTGTTATATAAGTTGGATATATAATGGGTGTGTAGATGTCCTAGAGACTAGTTGTAAAAAGGTTATTATTAAATGATTTTTAAACCAATAATAGATATTATACGTCCTTTATAAACTAGCGTTCAAAAATTATAAAACCAATCTGAATTTTGTGTGTTACTTGGGAACTCAAGCAAATTATTTTTTGTTTACTTTTCAGCATATTGAGCGGAAGAGAGTAAACACTCAAAGGACCCGATGCGGCAGAATAAATTTGTTAGAACCGGGTGTTTGTGTGCGCTGTTAAATAGTGATAATGATGTAACAAATAAGCAAGAAAATAAATAAAAAGTTTTAACGTCAATTATCTTGAGTTATTCTCATCAAACATGACATTTTCTGTTTCCATAAGACCCTCTTAAGAAAAGCAAAAACCGCATGCAACTGGACCGGGCCGGACTGTTCCCAAAATTTGTATTAAATGTCCGGATAAAACCGAGCAATCTGTAACTTTGTACATGATGATTATTCATACCCTTTAGTCAACTATCAAAAAAAATCTTCACCAGTAGGGGAGAGGCGGGCTATATGCGCATATTAAGGAAAGCACTCATTTTCTCCCATGTTCCAATAGATAGGAGTCTGAAAACTACATACACATGAGCGGACATCTGTTTTATATACGTTAGGGCAATTTTTTTGTGAAAATCTCTTACAGTTTTTGTGAAAATAATTTTATTATAAAAGAAGTCAAAATAGCCGATTTCCGAAACTGGCGGGCTAAATGCGCATATTTATGTTTTTAGTTATATTTCATTAACAGTTGCAATATTTTGATATTCTTTAATTGAAAATGGTAGAATCGGATGTTTAGCATCCGTCAAGGCTGAAATTTTGGTGAAACTTTTTACATCACTAGTTCTTTTGCATAAAACATAGTTAGGTATGTCATATGGCCATATTTCATGGTAATATTTTGTTCATATCGTATTTTTATCGGATCAGTATGAAGTTCTTCTTTTTTCGCTGTAAGATCGTGATTTGAGTGTAGATTTAATGTTTCAATGATAAAAAGTAAAAAATTTATAAGACTAATCTATTTTTCTTGATATAGGCATTTAACCTGCCTTGATATGGGCGTTCAGAACCTGTCTCTTATTTCAATATCTGATCATTTACAACCTTGCCAAAAGCTTCAATTTGTTGAATTCCCGATTTCCAGATGAATAAGAAAGAAAAACCATTAAAATTATTGTTCACAGAATCTGTACGTACGATAATTAAAGTTCAATATATTATAACAAAACTGACAAAAATTTTGATTGAATTTTTAAATTTTTTCGGCTTTATATAACAATCAAATTTCTTCATACCATGTTTTAATAGCGTATTACCCTCGAACTGCACTGATTAGTTACGTTGAATCTCCAGCCATATCGCCAATCGGCTGAATGCGCATATTACCTAACATGCGCATTTAGGAACACTTCCCCCTACTTCGATAGAACCTGATTCGAATGACGACATCGAAACCGAGACAGCTAGTTAGGTATGTTTAAGAACAAAAATTCAAGCAATGATATCAAATGTATCGAGAAACCAATCGAATAATAAAAATGAAAATGAATTTAAAAAAATAGTATAAGAGCTAGTAATAGGTTACGACACCACAGAATTTTTAAATTTTAACAAAATGAATAACACCATAGTTCAATTACGGGATGAATCATCTAACAGGATGAAAATCCCTGAAAACAACACCATATTTTGTCTACACAAAACACCACAGAAATTCTCTAAAGCGTTGTAAAGTATTACCTCATGGTAAAAGTTCGACGGATAATTGATAAAAAAAACCTGATTTAATACACTTAACAGTGGATTGGAGGCTTTCTTACAGAGTGTAATTAATCTTTGGAAACATATGACACAATTATGGATACCTTATTTCTGAAGTATTTTTTTTTGGTTTTGAGGTATGACCTACAGGAAAAAAATCCAATTTTTTTATATTAAATTCATCAAAATCGTGAAACCTAGAATAGGAGTTAATGTGGTAAGAACGTTTCAATGGAACATACAAATTCACGGACATCATCGTAACTCGTCGAGCTGAGTCGATTGGTATAGGTATATAAAGTGGGGTCTTTGACTCTTAATTAATGATATCCCCAACTGACCGTTCGCTATGCCTTTCTGTAAGAAAGCCAAAAAGATGAAAGTGAACTTACGCTTGATCTTCCAACATCGGATCCCCCATTGATGGCAAAACCGACGCTACTTTATAGTCATTGAATCGTAAGATCACCGATATTTGGACTCATCGAATTCAACTTTATGACGGCCTAGCGGTTGTTAAGTTTAACTGGAAAATCATGGCTGAATCCTAGCTAATCCAAGTTGATCAATTCTTCCCGATCGGCAGATCGCATTTTTATGGTAGACGGTAATTAACAACGGCAGGCTCAGACGTTGGCATAATGTGAATGTCCGTGTGTAAAATTTGGTTAGGGTCCTTAGGTTTTGTTAGGTTTTGAAGTGGCGAAAAGTTATGAAGTTTGGCATCTAAATTTTAATTTTATTTTGCTTTTTATAACTTTTCTTTTGAAGGTAAGCTTGAACTGCCCCTGGAAATCTTGAAGAATTTCCTAAAATGGTATGGGCTTAACTGGAGGAAGTTTCACTTCAGACTTGGATGTTTTTTAAATTTAAAATCTCATAACATGTATTACCTGGGCTAGAACAGAAAATATTACGCAAATCTAGTTTCAAAATTATTAATTCCGTCACTGTTTTGAGAATAAGGATAAATTTTTTTACTGTGATTGATTGATTCAATTCATTGTTAACATTTCTGTCTTTATATACTTACGCCAAGAGCAAACCTTAAAATGAAAATAAAAATGGATTAAAAATTGGGTGCCATGACTTTAATTTGATAAGAATAAATTTCTACACCTATGGATGTGGTTTTAGGAAAGAAAACTATTATTTTATTTTTATTTACATAGTATTCCGTCTTACGACATAACTTGACGAACATAATTCCTAAAATTCACTCGGTCCATGGCAACCGTTCTCCAATTTCTCGGGCACCCCACGTTCGCCAGATCACGCTCCACTTGGTCTAACCACCTCGCTCGTTGCGCCCCTGCTCATCTTGTTCCTACCGGATTCGTGGCGAACACCTGTTTTGCAGGACTTTTCTGGATACTGGGTTCGCCGTAGAGTCGCGCGAGCTCGTGGTTCATCCTTCGCCTCCACACTCCGTTCTCCTGCACGCCGCCAAAGATGGTTCTTAACACTCGTCGCTCGAATACTCCAAGTGTACGCAGGTCCTCCTCGAGCAATATCCATGTCTCGTGCCCGTAGAGAACAACCGGTCTAATAAGCGTCATATACAGGTTACACTTCGTGCGAGGGCTAAGTCTTCTCGACCGCAGTTGCTTGTGGAGTCCATAGTAGGCACGACTTCCGCTGATAATTCGCCTCCGGATCTCACGGCTGGTGTCATTGTCTGCGGTCACCAGTGAGCCGAGATAGACAAAGTCTTCGACTATCTCCAGCTCGTCGCCGTCGATCGTGACCTTGTTATTACTGGACAGGCGGGTTCGGTCGGTCTCGGATCCGCAGGCCAGCATGTACTTCGTCTTGGACGTATTAATCATCAACCCAATCCTTCCTGCTTCGCGTTTCAGTTTGCGGTAGATCTCCTCCACCGCCGCAGATGATCTGCCGACTATATCAATGTCATCGGCAAAGCAGATAAGTTGACTGGATCTGTTGAAAATCGTGCCCCGCATTTCGCCCACCGCTCGTCGAATAACACCTTCTAGCGCCACGTTGAACATCATGCAGGATAGACCATCACCTTGTCGAAGCCCCCTGCGCGATTCGAATGAACTCGACAATTCACCCGAAATCCGCACACAGCACTGCGTTCCATCCATCGTCGCCTTGATCAGTCTGATCAGCTTCCCGGAAAAGCCGTTCTCGTCCATGATTTTCCATAGCTCGTTACGGTCGATCGTGTCGTATGCGGCTTTGAAGTCGATGAATAGATGGTGCGTAGGGACTTGGTGTTCACGGCATTTTTGAAGGATTTGCCGTAATGTGAATTTCTGGTCCGTCGTAGACCGTCCCTTCATAAAGCCGGCCTGATGACTTCCCACGAATCTGTTTGCTTGTGGCGTTAGGCGGCGGAGTAGGATTCGGGACAACACTTTGTAGGCGGCATTGAGGACAGTGATCGCTCGGTAGTTCTCACAGTCCAATTTGTCGCCCTTCTTGTAGATGGGGCATATTACCCCCTCCTTCCACTCCTCCGGTAGCTGTTCTATGTCCCAGATCCGGATTATCAACCGGTGTAGGCAATCGGCCAACCTGTCCGGGCCCATTTTGATGAGTTCAGCTGCGATGCCATCCTTCCCAGCCGACTTGTTTCTATTCAGCTGACGAATGGCTTCCTTAACTTCACTCATCGTTGGGAGTGGCTCGTCTTCGTCGTTGGCTACGCCGGCGATGTATCTTCCCCCACCGTCTTGATCTCCTGCATGTGTGCCGTTCAGGTGTTCATCGAAGTGCTGCTTCCACCTTTTCATCACCTCACGATTGTCCGTCAGGATACCCCCGTCCTTATCCCGGCACATTTCGGCTTGCGGCACGAAGCCTTTGCGGGATGCATTGAGTTTCTGATAGAACTTTCGTGTTTCTTGGGAACGATGCAGCTGCTCCAGCTCCTCGAGCTCCTCCTCCTCCAGGCGGCGCTTTTTCTCCTGGAAAAGTCGGACTCGCTGCCTCTTCCGCTGTCGGTGATTTTCCACATTTCGACGGGTGCCTCTCTGCACTACTGCCGCCCGCGCGGCATTCTCTTCGTCCATCACCCTCCTCTACTCCTCGTCGAACCAGTCGTTCCGTCGAGATCGCTCCACATAACCGATGACGTTCTCCGCAGCACTGTTGATGGCTGTTTTGATGGTATCCCAACAGTCCTCGAGAGGGGCTTCGTCAAGCTCGCCCTCTGCCGGCAGCGCTGCTTCGACCGATTGCGCGTAGTCTGCCGCGACCTCAGGTTGCTTCAGTCGCGCGATATTTAACCGAGGCGGGCGCCGGTTTCGTGTGTTGTTCACTACGGAGAGTTTTGGACGCATCTTCACCATCACCAGATAATGGTCTGACTCGATGTTGGCGCCCCGACAGGATCTGACGTCGATGATGTCCGAGAAGTGCCGGCTGTCGATCAAAACGTGGTCGATCTGTGATTGAGTTTGGTACGGTGATCTCCAGGTGTACTTGTGTGGGAGGCGGTGCTGAAAAAAGGTACTACGTACGGCCATTCGTTTGGAGGCGGCGAAATCTATCAGTCTGAGGCCGTTTTCGTTGGTCAGCTGGTGCGCACTGAACCTTCCAATTGTCGGTTTAAATCCCTCCTCCTGGCCGACCTGAGCATTGAAATCCCCGATGACGATCTTGATATCATGTTTTGGGCAACGGTCGTATTCACGCTCCAGCTGCGCGTAAAATTCGTCTTTGTCGTCACCGGTACTTCCGAGGTGAGGGCTGTGCACGTTGATGATGCTGATGTTGAAGAACCGGCCCTTGATTCTCAACCGGCACATTCGTGAGTTGATCGGCCACCACCCGATCACGCGCTTTTGCATCTTTCCCATCACTATAAAAGCTGTTCCAAGCTCGTGTGTGTTGCCGCAGCTCTGGTAGATGGCACGACCATCTGGGTACTTTCGTACCGTGGAGCCCTTCCAGCATACCTCCTGCAGCGCTACGATGTCGAATTTGCGGCTCTTCAATTCGTTGGAGAGCACGTGGGTACTGCCCACAAAATTTAGAGATCGGCAGTTCCATGTTCCAAGTTTCCAATCGCTAGTCCCTTTTCGTCGCGTGGGTCTTTGCCGATTTCCATCCGAAATTTGTTGTTCGTTGTTCGTTGCTTATGTTTTTTGTAGTCACAGGCTCGCAAGGCCCGCAGCTAACCCCACTATCTCGCAGGAGGACCGTCGTGATGTTGCTGTTTTGGGTCCCGAACACCACCAGGACGCTGTTGCACTTCGCACGCCGCCCCTGACATGAAGAACAGACGCGTACGAAGCCCCCTAACTCAGTCTCCGCTAAGGTTGCTCGCACCCCAGCTAGCACCACGGGGAGGTAGAGAATCGGAGTTGCAGACAAGAGGTGATATGACCACTACCCGAAGGTTGGGTGTATGGGGTCTCGAGTTGCACATTGTCTACTTCACTAGCCAAATATCGCATCAAGTAGTCAATGTCAAGTCTGTTGACGTTCAAATTTGATTTTATTTCAAAAATTCAGAAACGGATTGCGGACTTCAGCTATATTTGTTTGGATTGTAAGTACTACCAAAATTAATCAAAAATATAAGCAAACCCATAGCTTGAACAATAATTTTATTATTTTTCATTTTTTATGAAATTAGGCCAATATGGATCAGCGGTACGAAACACATATTCTTTGACTTCAAACAGCCGGGTACATCAAAACAATGTAAAATCAGGTACCATTTACGATTCAGGGTTATGTGCAGGTATTCGATGTAATATCGCAAAATTTTTTTTTGCTAATTCCGTATTTCATTATTTCCGGTGTGGTTCAGTTGAACGAGTTGCTACTCCGTGATTGACAGAGGCCACCAATATTGTAAAAGGATCAAAAGAATGGTTCTTGGGATTACAGGTTCATTTTCTGTGTAGAAAACTGATGCTCCTTCTTTGAACATCAATAACGACGCCGGACAAGTCCTAATTGTCAATAAATAGTAAAGAAAGATTGAGAAAGAGATAAATGATATAAAATTTTGCAGAGGTTCATTCTAGCAAAAAAAATTCGTTTTGAAATTTGGGTTAAAGGATAAGATCTGGAAAACTTTTGCAAGTTCAGGGATTTTCTATTATTATTTTGACCGGTTTTTGTCAACTCCTACTGTTTTACAAAGAAAATCTTGAGTTATTTTATTACCAGGACTCCAACAATTTGTCTTCACTTGGCAAAGAAAGGCTAAATAGCGAAAAGCCAGAATTTAGAAATAAAATTCAATTTTTATTTGACACCATAATAAAAAAAAACTCCCCAAATTTGCTAAGGAATGACGTCGATATCAAGTTTTAAGTTTTGAAAAAAAAAAATGGATATATCTTGCAATACGAACAGCTCAGGAATCACCATTAAACCGATATTTTATTGTAAGGAAAGCCTGATTTGCAATGTTCGGAAAAACTACTCCTATTTTTGAGCTTATTGCAGTGTAACTAAACTTTATCACACGTTCATTCAAATATTTTTCTTAAAATTCTGTAAACGTACGGGATACAATTTTGGAACTAAAACTGACATTTGTTCTGGCCATCCCAATTCTTCGTATACTTTAATATATGCTCAAAAAATTTGACAGACATTTGTTTCATCAAACATGATTAATTTCAAGAAGTGACTTTTCTGCTGACATAAATCCTTTAAAAACCTCTTCTTAGAATGTTCTAAATTTCTATCAAAAAAATTTCTCCTTAACATATCGTCATAGTATATCAGTAACCACAAAAAAATAAAAGCTACACAATTGCTAAGTCTTATTCCATTCGAACTAGAAACAGGTAGCTGAAATTGAAAAGCAAGCATAATTCAGCATATCGCTATTAAGACACACTTTTTAAAAATGTTAGATGGGATATTATGTAAAAATTGTTCCTTATGTAAGAACTTTGAAAATTTATTTTTGAAACAATTAGCTGACCCAGCAAACGTTGTTGTGCCTTTTAAGTTTACAAAAGAAAGCTGTAATTTGAATTCCTGTTACATGATCTTGTTGTTTGATATCCAACCTTTTTATGATAATTGATTTTAAGTGGTTGAGGAAGCACATAATCTATAAGATTAAAACAATTTTGTATTATTGTTTGTTGTTCGATGGCCTCACCATATTCTGAATTCATTCAATTTAATTCACAGGAAAGATAATTATTGATTATCTTTTTCGATCTTTTGTATTTATTCTTGGCAGTCTTTTTGGTACATCAGGTAATTTCATCAGATATATGATTAAAATTGCCAAAATTTTTTCAACACGTATCCGGGCAGGACAAAGTGGACAATTTATTGTATTAAAACCTGGCGAAATCTGGGCATTTGATTTCAAAAGCGTTCACCATAAATACGGGCAATATCCGGGCAAATTTTTTCATAACCCAGAAATTACTCAACAAAAATGAGGAAAAAAAATGAAAAAAAATATTTTTCATCAAAACTCATCTGTCGGTTTTGTATTGTATTTTTGGCTTCCAAAAAACCTTTAATGATTATTTTTATAAAACTTGCTTAAAAAATTTTGTTTTGGAGGCGTTTTTTGTTTTTTTTTGTTTGATTTGTCAGAGTAAATTAGGCAGAATTCGGGCATTTTTAAAAAATCCGGGCAACCGGGCCGGACCGGACTGTTCCGAAAATTTGTATTAAGTATCCGGGCAAACCCGGATAAAACTGGTCAATCTGGCAACTTAATAAAAAAATAATAAAATCCAATATGATGAAAATCCAATAAAATGTTTTACTTGTTTCGTTTGAATGTAGTGGTCATGCATCATTGCACGGAAGCTTGAGTCTTTATGTCAGTAGTGTTTTTCCAATCATATCATTTTTGGTTCAATGTACATATGTTTCAGCGCATTTCTGGCATAGAATTAGCGAACGGTATTGAAATTTTGTAACCTCTTCCGTGGGTGTTTCATTATAACCTGTTGAGTATTACGATATTTGATTTGTTCATCAACCTTACTTAACATAAACTTTCTATTTCTAAACTAACTTACTACATCCTGTTGGGTAACAAGCAATAGAAACACATTGTATTTAATTTAAATTTAATTTAATTTTTAAAAGATTTAATTTAAAAACCCATCCTCTGAACTTGTTTAGTGACCGCAAACTGCTCTGATTGAGCAACAAATCAAACTTATTATAAAGCAGTTCCGTTTCGGGCCACTGATGAAGCCATCCGGTTCTTGTTTTCTATCCAAAGGCGGCGCGGCGTCGTCGTCGTCAAAGGCGTTTGATTCTTATCCATCACAGGATAGGGATGATGGCGCCCTTCAAATAGAAAAAAAAAAAAGTTTGCTAGACTTCTAAACTTTTGCAAAACAGGTTGCGTGTGTTTGTGTCAATCGCGGGTTCAGAATTGCGCCGACCAGGCGGAAACCCCAGACCAAATTCCATTCCGGGTGGTGCCATTTCGGTGTGATGGTGAACTTTCCGGATCAGCACGTCCGCATTTGTCGTCGTCATCACAGCCATCGATTCGTCGTCGTCCGTGGTGTGTTGGCGACGTTATGATTTATGTATTTTCACCCCCGAGATTGTGTCGCTGGTGTGTTGTTTTTCTTTCCATTTCACAATTTCTGTTGGACGACCGTGTTATTGTCGGGAGATGACGAAGCTTGGAACGATCTCTAGATTTGGATGTGTTGACATTTAACTGGTTCAACGGTCATTGTAGAAAAGTTATTAGAATCCTGAAAAAATTAAGATCTACAATTAAGGTGATGTATGTAGTTAAAGTTGTTTGGCTTAAGATATTGAAATAATGCGTTTCCGATATTTATATCCTTACATTCGCAACTTCAGCTAAACAAATCTCATTTATAAGCCCATTTGGGCACGATCTTTTTTTCCTTGACAAGTAACATCATATCAAACGCACAGTCAATATTTTCCATTCTCATCCAACCACAAAAAAACGATTGAAAATGAACGTTAAGATCAAACAGTTAGTTGTGTTGGTTTTTCTTCTTTCTGTTCGTATCGATATACCCAATCGTTAGTATCCGTATGAAGCAAACGCCGACGACATCGATGCAAACATCGGGTGGCCAACAGCAGTAATAGGATATTGAACCAATTTTCAATCTCTTTCCGATTGTGTCGAAAAACACACACCCACAAATAGCCACAAACACATACACACATACAATTACAGCGGCAAGTACAATTGTCCTACATACAAGCAATGCAAACATCATCAAGGGTCGTCTAACGATGTGATGCCTCAGCCAGGCAGCCAGCCAACAGCATGGAATACTGAACTGAGCTGAGAGATCCTAATAGTGGATTGGCACCCGCTTATCAGCAATCCAATTGGTGTCATGCATGTTGGATTTATGGCTCAACGACGATGACGATCTAGCTGACTACAGTTAGTAAGATATGTTGGAAAGTCGCATTGATGTTTGAAAGGCGGCGCAGCAGTAGGTTCAAGGAATTCCGATCCATTTGGTTAAGGCAGTTCGGGATAACGAAATTGGGCCACTGGGTGCAGTGACTAATGTCTCAGGATTGAAATGAAACCGAGAAACGAAATGAAAATGCTTTGGAACAGATGGCTATGATATTTAGAAAGTTATTATCATCGTTAATAATCCTTTGGATTTGTACCAAAGAAGTCAGAGTTGAAAATAGATCCATAATAGTTTGTTATTAATATTTAAAAACATTTACGAAAAACTAGAAAATCATTGTTGAAAAATAGTGTGAGAAAAATTTCTGTCTCCCAGAGAAATTTGGCAATTTTTCATGAAATATTCCGAATTTTTCATTCTAAAACTTTATGTAAAGCAATTTTTTTACATATGTCTTTAGATATTTGTATCAATTCATCATTACATTTTTATTACATTGTTACATTAAATTAGGTGTTCAGCTCAATAATGAACTGTTCAGAGCCCTATAGATTACTTATCACTAATATTAATTTATTCGACTTAAACTTGTTGAGCACAATTAAGCATTTAAATGTAGGAGAACATCCTGTAACGTCAAAAAAAAAAAAAACACCTAAACCTAAAAACAATCCTAAAATTAAACTAAATGTTATTATTTTATTATTTTATTATTATTATTTTATTTACATAGTATTCCGTCTCACGACATAACTTGACGAACAGAATTCCTAAAATTCACTTGGTCCATGGCAACCGTTCTCCAATTTCTCGGGCAAACCACGTTCGCCAGATCACGCTCCACTTGGTCTAACCACCTCGCTCGTTGCGCCCCCGCTCGTCTTGTTGCTGCCGGATTCGTAGCGAACACCTGTTTTGCAGGAGAGTCGTCCGGCATTCTCGCAACATGTCCCGCCCAGCGTATCCGGCCAGCCTTCACCACCTTCTGGATACTGGATTCGCCGTAGATTCGCGCGAGCTCGTGGTTCATCCTTCGCCTCCACACTCCGTTCTCCTGTACGCCGCCAAAGATGGTTCCTAACACTCGTCGCTCGAATACTCCGAGTGTACGCAGGTCCTCCTCGAGCAATATCCATGTCTCGTGCCCGTAGAGAACAACCGGTCTAATGAGCGTCATATACAGGTTACACTTCGTGCGAGGGCTAAGTTTTCTCGACCGCAGTTGCTTGTGGAGTCCATAGTAGGCATGACTTCCGCTGATAATTCGCCTCCGGATCTCACGGCTGGTGTCATTGTCTGCGGTCACCAGTGAGCCGAGATAGACAAAGTCTTCGACTATCTCCAGCTCGTCGCCGTCGATCGTGACCTTGTTATTACTGGACAAGCAGGTTCGGTCGGTCTCGGATCCGCAGGCCAGCATGTTCTTCGTCTTGTTCGTCGCCAGTATGACTCTCTGTCATATTCCAACTCAGTGGAAGAAGGTGTGCGTGATCTTTATCCCGAAACCAGGGATAAAAGATAAAACACAACCTAAGGCATTCAGACCTATTAGTCTAACGTCCATTATTTTGAAAATAATGGAGAAGATACTTGACGAGTATATTAAATCGCAGTATCTTAGCTTAAGTAAACTAAACAACTTCCAGTTCGCTTACAAAAAAGGTATGTCCACGGTTACGGCCTTACATACCCTTACATACCCCTCGGTTCTCAAGTCGTTAGAGGAGAGTTCAGGCGTCAAGTCGTAAGGATGAGAGTTTTTGCTGAAAGTGGTCTCGTTAATGAGTATTGCCTTTGAGCGCATTAGCGCGAATAGACCTCCCACTATTGAAGCATAGTGTACTAAACAGTTCGAGGTGGGAACCAGGTCTGCGGCCCCAGGTGGAGTTTAGGGAGTAGGGGGTATACACGAAGTATATCATGAGTCTTCCCATTGTACCCATGGACCCAGAGTAGCAAACTGGGGGGACGCGGTGGCTCTCCGTGCCTTGGAATACAATCCGTAAACCGGGATTTACCACCTGTGGTTACCAACTAAGAAAAAAAAAATACCCTTACACAAAAACTAGAAAAGACTCTAGAGGCAAAAGAAATAGCACTCGTTTCTTTTTTAGACATTGAAGGGGCATTCGACAACGCATCTCACACTTCAATCGAAACAGCTATGAAAAGACGAGGGTGCCACTCGGCAATTGTTAACTGGACTAGGGCGATGCTAATAAACAGAACCATTTATGCAAGCTTGGGAGGACTTACAATCAAAGCCACACCAACGAAGGGATGTCCCTAAGGCCGTTGTTGTGGTCCTTGATAGTGGATGACCTACTAAACAAACTTGTATCCATGGGATTCGAAGTTATTGGCTTTGCAGACGACGTAGTTATTTTAGTCGGGGAAAACATGAGAATGTGTTGTCTAATAGAATGCAAACTGCACTCAACTACGCACTATTTTGGTGCAGGGAAGAGGGACTGAACATAAACCCTTCCAAAACTACTGCGATAGCCTTCACTAGGAGACGAAAAAATACACTAAAACCTCTAACATTAGATGGGGAAGTGTTAAACCTAGAATCACAAGTGAAATATTTATGCATAGTACTAGACTCAAAGCTATCATGATGTGGTTCCCTGGATGACGCTTGGAAAGCGCACGTCTTTAATTCGGTCTCGCGAATGTTCAGGAGTTTTCCATATTAAGTGGTTACAGGGAAGGGTTAAAATGTTGATTTTATTAAAGTTTGATGATGTAGAAGCTTGAAAGTGATAAAATTTTGAGTAGTGAATAGTGTTTGGAAGGTTATTTGGTGTTAATTCTTTTCACATAAAGTGTGGTTTTTTTTTCAATGGCTTCCTGAATTGGAAAAGAAAAAGTGAAGATTGTATTGGTGTGTCTGCAGCAGCAATTCAAACGTGGAGCCGGTGCTGGAGGAGGTTTCGCTATGTATTCATGCATAGTGTATTTCAATCCTGTGTATTGGTGAAGATGGAAGATATTCATGCTTCTTTGGAAATTGGAAGGCCCCCCATAGGACAACCATGGAAAACCTTTGGAAACTCGGTGAGATCAAGCCATTTTAACTTTTACACCCCAAAATGTGATATGAAGTTGTGACTAATTATGATCTTGCGATAAGAAACATTATGTACCGTCTACCGATATCGCAGTTCTAACCCATACAAGCATAAAAAAAGGCTTGCTGGGAGTATCAAGTAGTTGGTATATTAGCAACCATTTGCCTCACGTGAGAATTCAAAGCAGCTTAACTTTTCAAAAGAGATGATGATGAATTTTTATAAGCACTTTTTTCATATCTGTTGTTAAACTAAAGAATTTTAATTTTCCTCTTGGTTACATACGGTGACAATATTTTTATCATTTTGAACCTTTTTTAAACTTAGTCCTTCTCAAAAATCTTGCTAGATTGAATTTTCAAGTGACATGTATGGTAAATGTTCGAATGTGTGAGTTATGGAACTGACCAAAGTCTCGTTGGTTTTTCACGTATTACTGTGTGACTGTAAGGCTGATGTCATGCTGAAACAACTAGCAACGCAACGCAACGCAACGTCCCAATAAGATTGCGTTGCATTGCATTGGTATGTCATGCTGGCGCGACCTGTCACTTTGAAATTCCCTACAAATCATCACTTCTCTACATCTGATAATGCTTTGAATCGTCTCCTTTCTTTCCGGAGCCTTCAAAAACTCATCAAATCACGACCCGGATTGCAAGAATGCCGAAATTTGAACCGACAAAATTCCGTGTTTTTTTGCCGGAACTAAGAATTCATGAAAATTTTCTTGCCGATTAAGATTGTTTTTAGTTTATTATCACAAGTTCGGACAGATCTTCGTACTATTGTGCTTAAAACCCGGAATCACTGCTTCAAATCGAGAAAAAACAATGTTCTTATTGGATTTCCTACTAGTCGCGCTACTTAACACATTGGCATCAGATTGGTCGCGCTACACAAAGCGACCAGTATGACAGGTCTGCGCGATTTCCATGGAGATCAAATGAGAGCTGGTTAGTCGTGTGAACGTTGCGTTGTAGGTCGCGTTGCTAGTTGCTTCAGCATGACATCAGCCTAAGACTGTAGCTGTATGACTTATACATGAGTATGCGTGCTTGTTTCGTCTAAAGTCTACGATAAATGCATGGCGGGTGATTGTGAGTGGAGTAGGAGTGAGAACATGAGTTCATTCTCGTACGGAGTTCATTCGGAAGACGTGTATCGCTGGTTTGTTGAGTGGTAACATTCCGTTGGGCGAAGACCTTTGTACAGATGGTGGTTTGAAGAGCATTTGTTCCTCTCACAAAATTGACCTGTAGTTACCAATAAGATCATTCGTTATTGGTAGGGGCGGAAAATTTTTTTACTGGAGTTGTTTACAGAGTTTGTTAGCAGAGTTTCTCTTTCATTAAGTAGTAAGAAGTAGCAACACAACCACGGTTGTGGTGGTTAAAGTTATCGGTTTGCGCTGATGCGGGAAATGAGAAACACCTCTGATTGGAAAGTTCGCAGTATGTATTGTCAATGAAGTTGAAATCCGAAGTTTTTGCGCTGGTGATTGGCAACCTTGCCAAACAGCGACGATGAACAATTCTTCAAACACCTCGGCGATTGGAAACCCGTTCTTTTGTTTGGTTCCGACACTCGGAAGATGTTTGACAGATGTCTGGTCAACATGGAATGTCGTCAGTGATGGCGCCAGTGATGTCGCCGTCGCTGATGTTGACGAAAACTCCGGTTTGGGGATTCAGCGACAATACCTTGGTATGTTTTTTTTTTCCTTGTTTAGGTTGATTCAGATGGGATAGCTTGCAGCGCAGGCAAGGTTTACAATGATTGTGTTTATGTGACTTCAATGTATTAGCTGGAGGGAAATATATGCTTATATTTTCTTATCCTTTTAGATTTGATCCTTTTATTCAATATAATTAATGATATGTTTACAAAAATTAAATAACCATTTTTTTGGATTTTTTGTGTAAATATAAAGGTAGGGGAGAATGAGGATACTTGATCCCTGGGGATACTTGATTCCTTAGCTATATCTCGAAACTGGAATTTCTAACAAAGATCAAATGTTCTAGAAAAATGTGCCAAAATGAGCAAAATAACAATGCTTGTAGTTTAAAAAATTTTAACAAAATAATTGTTCGAGTAATTGAACTTTGTTTGAAAAATTTCACAAAATGTAACTTGAAGATCTTTTTTCATCACTTTAAAATGTTCCTTACATGGGAAAATTATGAAAAAAATATTTGTTCCAATGTATCAATCGTTCGAGCGTAAAATAAACTTCATAATGCCATATTTTCAAAGCAATGGAAAATTCTCAACTTTTTTCAGATTTTTTTTTCTAAAATGATGATTATGGGTACAATTGATCCCCTAGAGTTGGGTACAATTGATCCCCCTTCCAAACGGCATATGCTTCGTCTGAATTGATCGTTATGATTGCTGATTACGAAGTTACTAATATTTATCCAAAAACTAATATTTACCGAACAATTGTCTGAAGAAAAGAGCGAAAATAATTAATTTTCTCCTAATTATAAAAAATAGCGCCTTTAAGTATGCAATGTCATTAGCGTTGAGACAAAGTTATGGAATTTTCTTCTTATGCCTGCTATAAATTGTGAAATGAGAACAAACATGACCAAAATAGTCAATAAACATTCTATCTTGGGTTTTGTTTGATTTTCATACAAGGATTAGGGCTTCCTGAATAAAAGATCAAGTCTCCTTCAATAGGGGATCAAGTCTCCCCCAACTTCAGAAAAATCGCAATTTTTTTACTCTCACGAAAATGCTTCTAGTTTATCAAGGGGTTCAAGTATCGTTCTAATTTTTGGAGCATAGAAACTTGAAGTTACAAGCTGTCAGAAAATGTCAAAGACGGCGAGTTGCTAAATTTTTCCAAAAAGATATGGTGAAAATAAGAAAAGGGGATCAAGTATCCCCACTCTCCCCTATTATTTTGTGATATACTGAGTAACTTTCCTCACGGCTGAAGCTTTGGGGCTAGGGATATTTCTTGTTTTTGATTTAAAATTAAGAGGAAATGCATCTGGAGAAAACCTGAAGAAACCATTGCAGGCGGAGTGGTTACCAACAATTTCAGGTTTCTGAGGGTTGGATGCCTTACTTCGACGAACCATCGGCCGTGGAAGCTTTCAGGCCAGCCTCATAGACATGGGCGGGTCCTTGCTACAGGTGGGAGAGCCTTACATACATACATACAGAAAGTAGATTGTTTAATAGATAATTATGTCAAAGAATTTGGATATTTTTCATTTTTCAGCTTGACGTTGGATAACTGGAGTTGACTTAGCGAATATCTAATCAAATTAAAATCTTTACAGCTTATCATCTTTAGCTCGAAAGCCACAGTTTCACGACACCGCTTACTGTGATCATATTTTTAATATTTTTTTTAACTAATCATCTTATTCACTCATATTCTTTTGCAGTAATATAGGAAAAAAAACAAAGGAATTTCGACGAACAAATTTGTACAGAATCATCATTTCAAAAATCGTATGAAAGTTTTTTTATACTTGCATGGTGCCAACTTTTAGTAAAGCTAACATGTTGAGTGCTGCAATTTACGTTCAAGCATGATTGGCACATGAGGCATAAAAGGTTTTCATTTTTTTTTGCAATTTAACATTCTATTTCAGCTTTCCAGCAGAAAAATAACAGTCCAAAAATCGTGCGCCGATATATTATTGATATATTTTCAAGCGGTATGTTGTCGTTTTCATACATTTCAAATTGACAAAAAAAAAACAATTTATTTTTTTTTTCTCATAATCAAACATGATAACCAGTTCATTGTAACATTATTGTGTAATTTGTTTTTTTTTTTGCATTTACAGTCTCTCATTCTGTCCTTTATTATTAATAATTCATGAAAACAGATGAACTAGTTTTATTTCACTTCAATCTATGTACTATTGCAACTATATTTAAAAATATATTATAAAAATAGTCACAGTTAACATAGTATTATCAAACGTTTATAGGTACAGCTGGATGGCGTCAAAAACATCAGACTATTTAAGAATTTTACGGATTTTAAAATTGAATCACAAGCAAACTAAACTATTAAAATTTTATGAATAACCGTTTTACACCGAATTATTATTAGTTTATTATCTATCGATCATTGTATTCCAGTTCCTCACATCATTAATTAAATATTTTTTGTATTTATTCATATTTTCATTTTCCACCCATAATATTCATTTGTACTCATAACATATATTTAAAATACATAAATAAATCAATCTTTAAACTAGATTCAGTCTTAAGCCGTTGTCGCGTGCGGTCGTGTTTTCCCCCGCTGAGCTGGGTTCGTGAAATTTGCGCGGCGAAAGTGTTTGATATTTTTTGAACCGGAATTCTACGGGAAAGATTTGAAATTGTATGATTGTGAAAGCGGTTTTTGAATAAAAGTGACCAATGTGGTGTTTTCGTCCACAATTAAATCTGTGAGTAGAGATTTCGTTGAAGTGAAGGAGCCTCCGAAAGGCTGGTGTAGATACGTCTGGAGTGGTTTTGGAATCACAAAAAGTGATAGTATTGATGGTGTTTTTTTTATGTGTGATGCGATATATGCCTGCCAGGCAATGACTTCAATTTTTATACTTCCTTTAGTGTCAGTTGGCTTGGAATAAAATATGGCAAATGAGAAAAGCGCCTAGTGAAAATTAAAAGTGCAAAAAAAAGTATGGGCCGGCATCATTTAGTTTTCCATCCCTCGACGTGTTCAGGCATGGGCACAAGAATCTACCGGCTTGCTACGATTGATCGCGATGAATTTCGGTTCCAACTAACAAGAAGAATTGAACGACATGGCAAAGAATAAAGAGCAGAGCATTGATTGATAATGCGTGGGTGAGCGTGGGCCATTTCAAACTGAAAAATTAAATGAAGGATGATGGGTTACCATGGTTTATCGTATGAGTATATCGTCTGGATTGTGTGCTACATGGGAGTTTGTAACCGAAAATAAATTAATAATGGGTGGGTGATTATGAAACCCGGTTGCGACGATAGGAGAAATTACCAGTTCATTTCCCCAGAAGAAGAGTCGGTGCTTGCGGAAAGGAAATCGGTGAGGAAATTCCATGTTGCTATTTAACTATCTCTCTTTTACCCCGCTTTATTTAGTAACATTAATCAGGTTATTCCCGCACTTTCCCACAGGTGCAAGTGAAATGCAGATACCATAGATAAGATGAAAATCATTTCTCCTCTCTCTTTCCTTTAATCACTAGATGGTGGCTCGTATTTTTCGCTATAAGAAAATTCACTCAAATCAAGTAGGCGACGATTGTGCTCCATTCGGGTCCGCATGTTATTCGGTTAACCGAAGACATGTCTCAAATCTTTTCAAAAAATGACAGACCAGAAGCACTACTACGGTACGGTAAAAGCAAGTGAATCCATTCACTCTATTTTCAAGACTGGAAAATAGTGCGGCTAAGAATCTATTCAAAATTTTTGGTATTTCATCTAATGACTAGGTATAAATTTTTTGTTAACATTAAAGAAACAAGAATCTATTAACTGATTTTTGAAAAGGATTAAAACCAATAAAAGTTTCACATGTGTAATTTTCTTAGAACCATCCCAATAATAATTTTTCTTCAGTATGCTCAACTTAAGGGCTCATTAAAACCCAAATCTTTGCTTTAACAATCATATTTTTATTAAACTTAATTCCATATACTTTTCACCCAACTGCTAAATAAAAAAAAATCCTAGCCTATAACATTTTACCTATTTTAAAGATCAATTCAAGTCCACACTGGACTTTTCAAGATACAGCGGCAAATTTAGTTTGTTTTACATACAATATTTTAGGAACATCGGTAAGAATCTTCATTTCTCAAACAAACTGGGACGCCAATTTGTATCCCCCCGATGTTAGTTCGAGCCGCTCATGGTTATGTATGGCTTGTTGTTGGATTTTTTTATGATGAAATATGGTGATTTATTCAATTTCCAGCTATCGACTTGGGCATCGCCTGAAATATTCACCTCAGCACCGGATTCTTTTATTTTAAGATATTCATGGAATTTACAGTTTCAGTTATTAGTATACTTAAAAATTGTGCAGATTCTCTTTCCTCGAACCTCACTGTTTACTATTTATTTATATCGCAATTAACGTCTGAATTCCATGTAATTTGATTGATTATTTCATACAGCATGTACATCGCCAACATAATGTAAACATTTATTACTACCATTTTTTTATTCATTTATTTTAACAATACAATTTCCTTGAAATATTATTAGTAGGACGTGGTCATGTTTACTGTTCTTAGTTTTTTGTACTTTAAATGAGTTTATCATTTTCGATATTTTGATTCAAATATTTTGCATCGCAATTTTTTAATACTTTAAAAATTGTTTATTTTAGATCAGATGGAAATAAATATGGTTATGATACTGATTAAGGTCGGTTACAGCTAAAGGTAAGCTTAGTGTGTCTCGAGGTAAGTTGGGTATTAAGGTGAGATTATTCTGTTGTATAATTATTTCATTTATTGATTATATTATATAAGAGCGTTCAATCAGTTGCCAGCTGGGCAGGTATCTACACGCATGCGGAATACCTGTCGAAGATTCATAACACTGAGAATGCTATGAATTTTATACGGTTGCGAAACTGTTTGCTCGTTCTACAAATAAGACATACACATACACGAAATTCATTCATTACATGACAGTTCACACGAAGCCATGGTGTCGGGTATGTGCTAATTTGCATTGAAGATTGGCCGAACTTATAATCTAAAGAATGCAATTTAGCGCATACGTTGGCGAAACTGCGGTGAATCCGTGCACCCATGGTGGATTATCTACATACATACATACAGTACTAGACTCAAAGCTATCATGGAACCCACAGATAGAGCATGTAATCGCTAAGGCTTCAACAGCTCTATGGGCATGCCTCAAAGGAGTAGGAAAAAAATGGGGACTACAGCCGAAAATTATCTACTGGATATTTGCAGCTATTATAAAACCCAAAATCTCTTATACCTCCTTAGTATGGTGGACCAAAACTATGCAAATTACGGCCCATAAAAAACTAGCGAAGTCCAAAGACTAGCAACGCTAGCTATAACTGGCGCTAAGCGAAGCAGACCGAATGAGGCTCTAAATGCACTACTAAATATTCTGCCTCTACATCAATTCATTGAGTTAGAGGCGGAACGTAGTGCCTCGAGACTCTCAAAACACAAAACTCTCTATGAAGGAGATCTTACAGGACACCTCAAAATCCAAAAGAAATTTAAATTAAACTCACTTATTGTGAAAAATGATGACTGGATGGAGCCCATTTTCAACCTAGACATACCATACAATGTAACTATCAATGATAGGGACTGGTGGGAGTCAGGTGGACCTGTGGTTCCTCCCAGATCGATCCTATTCTTCACTGATTGGTCAAAAATGGATAAAAGAACTGGGGCAGGGGTTTTCGGACCTAGACTCAGGATCTCAATTCCTATGGGGAACTGACCAACAGTATTCCAAGCTGAAATTCAAGCAATTCTAGAATGCACTTTAGCCTGTTTGAAAAGGGGATACAGGTACACAAGTATCTGCATGTTCTCTGACAGCCAGGCTGCTCTCCGAGCACTAAGTACGTTCACATGTTACTCCAAACTTGTTTGGGAGTGTATAGTTGCACTAAGAAACCTGGCCATAAGAAACAGAGTATCTTTATTCTGGGTACCAGGCCACTGCGGTATCCTAGGGAACGAAGAAGCAGACCAACTAGCTAGGGAAGGATCTCAGGGACTGTTGATTGGACCTGAACCTTTCTGCGGAGTATCGAGAAGTGCCTTGACTATGGAGCTCAAGAACTGGGAAAGCACCACTATTGTTTCCAACTGGAAAACAGCGGAGGGAGCAACTCAGGCAAAAAGATTCATTGAACCAAGCGCACGACTCTCAGAAAACATGTTGAACTTAAGTAAGCACGAATTAAGTACTTACACAGGTCTCTTGACCGGACATTGTCCAACAAAACAGCATCTCAAAAGGATAAACATAATTCTAAACGATGACTGTCGGTTCTGCGGGTTCGAAAAAGAAACTGCAGAGCATCTTCTATGCAACTGCTGCGCCCTCCTAAATAGCAGAGAGCGTGTACTTGGGGCAAAGTTAATAAGCGCACAAGACATATGGTTGCATCACTGATAAGCTGATATAACTTCCCCTGCGTAGGAGAAAAATATTTATCGCCCAGAACTCCTGGCGCCAACTAGCTCATCATTCCCTAAGCTTCGTTTCCCGATCATGTAATGATACCAATAGCTAAATTTCGATTTTTTCGTAAATTATTTAATTTATATTTGACAATTCGAGAATATTTTTTATGAAGAGATATGTGACTCAGTTAGTTTAAATTTAAGTTTCAATGTATCGGATCAATTCTATTCTTGTTGAAAAAGAGTGTATGATCTTTTAAAAATTTTATCCAAAGGGGAAATGTGAAGAAATTCCAGATGATCTAAAAAGTATATTCTCTAATAAAATGCTTAGACTAAATCGTTCACCACCTGTGATTTTTTTCTCAATAAGATATAGAAAATTTTCGCTTTGAAAGTCTTTAAATCTATAACTTTTATTCATTTGCTAAAATTAATTCTCGAAAACTGTTAAACCTTAATTCAAATATATCATGAAATATTTTTTTGAATTTGTATATCCTATTAATTGGAATAGTTTTTTTTAATATGAAGAATTGATTTTCAAATGTAGGTACGTTTCAAATTTTGATCCTCAAATTTCAAAGCTCAATGAATCTAGTCCATTTCAACCATCGGGACCTTTTTTCACTGGGAGGAAAACATAACAAAAATTGAACACCATAGCAACTTATACTTTTACACGCAGAAAAATTGAAGCAGGCTAAAAATGCTTGGTAGATAAGGAAATTTCTATATATTTTTCTACGTGTCATTAGAACACGTGGAGTAATTTTTGAATGCTAGCGCCCCATCACAACCAGTGTATTAATCACTTACTTAGCAGTTAAGACACGAACCTTTGGTTGATGGAAATGTGGTGCAGAGTTATATCAGTTTATCAGTGGTTGCATATCAGCCCTAAGAAGGTTATATCATACATCTTTGATATCATACCCGATTGGGATAAAATGCTTAGTCAGCAATCAACTGTCACTCCAATCAATAGTGCAGGTGAACCTGACAGCATATAGTAACGCGGGGTAAACACCACAATAGATCAACTACTGGTCGCAGTGGGCTCTCCCCTACAGGAAAAAAAATGTAGGGGAGAGTGGGGTAACGTGGGCCATGGGGAAACGTGGGCCACTCTAAATATCTCAGCTGTGTGTTTAGATAAAAATCCCAATCCAACTGTCATCGTCGTCGCTTTGCGCAGGCATGTTTTTCTATATGTTGTTGACTTATGTACGCATCATATGCTTCTTTTATTTAACTAGCCTGGAAAATGTACTTACATAATTTATCAAACACCCGCAAAATTGCATCCATGGGAGACCTAAAGTACATAGAAAAAATATGCTAATACGCTTATGATCTTGGTTTTGTCATGTTCTTTCACATGGAAAAAGAATTTTTGATGACACTTAAATAGGTCACTCAAACGCAACCAATTTCCAAATCATTGCTTGTGGGGAATCGTGGGCCACATTTTGTGGGGTATCTTGGGCCACCTATATTTTGGTGTTTTTATACACATTCAGAACTTGAAATACGTTATTACTATTTGTAAAGTTTTCTTATGCCAAATACAGAGTTATGAAAAATGTTTTGGCCATCTTTTCTAATTCGATAGAGACGAATAAAAATCCTATACATGGAATTTTTCCGAAACGTTCGCGAGCCAGGTATTAGGATCCATTCGATCATACACAACTTTCTTTTTAGTTTCCTCATCTGAAATCGCTTTAAAATAACTAAATGAATTATAAAATTTCAGTTTTGAGTCAACTCATAAATTTTGCACGTTATCCAGTCAATTTGGATCTGGTGGCCCACGTTTCCCCACAGTTTTTTAAAATCCAAAAATAATTACTTTTTTTAAAACAGTCAAAACTCGGGAAATTAAAGTATTTAAAAATAACAAAAAATGCCTAATAATACCTCAAAAATGTAGAAAACCTTTCCATTTATTTTTTTTCATTTTATCTTCTCTAATAAACAAGTTATGAAACAAAGAAAAAAAGTGGCCCATGATACCCCACTCTCCCCTACTTCGTCTTGGACGTATTAATCGTCAACCCAATCCTTCCTGCTTCGCGTTTCAGTTTGCGGTAGATCTCCTCCACCGCCGCAGATGATCTGCCGACTATATCAATGTCATCGGCAAAGCAGATAAGTTGACTGGATCTGTCGAAAATCGTGCCCCGCATTTCGCCCACCGCTCGTCGAATAACACCTTCTAGCGCCACGTTGAACATCATGCAGGATAGACCATCACCTTGTCGAAGCCCCCTGCGCGTTTCGAATGAACTCGACAATTCACCTGAAATCCGCACACAGCACTGCGTTCCATCCATCGTCGTCTTGATCAGTCTGATCAGCTTCCCGGAAAAGCCGTTCTCGTCCATGATTTTCCATAGCTCGTTACGGTCGATCGTGTCGTATGCGGCTTTGAAGTCGATGAATAGATGGTGCGTAGGGACTTGGTGTCCCGGCATTTTTGGAGGATTTGCCGTAATGTGAATATCTGGTCCGTCGTTGACCGTCCCTCCATGAAGCCGGCCTGGTGACTTCCCACGAATCTGTTTGCTTGTAGCGTTAGGCGGCGGAGTAGGATTCGGGACAACACTTTGTAGGCGGCATTGAGGACAGTGATTGCTCGGTAGTTCTCACAGTCCAATTTGTCGCCCTTCTTGTAGATGGGGCATATTACCCCCTCCCAGTGTTCCGAATATCACTCAATTTCAATGAATGTTTCTGATTGCACTTCGCAACTGAACGTACAACGGTCGGGTTTCGTTATTGATTGCTACTGGACCTACCCGATCATCGATCATTCAATTCATTGCTAAAATACAGATCACCTCGTACGATGCTTGCTGTAAAAACAGTGCAGCACCATCATCAAATTGGAATCTCACCAATGCGCAATGCATATGGCGAATCTTGTTGGTCTTCGATCAGGAGTGAATGGATCAGGCTGTGAGTGAGTGATACATGAAGCCGATCATTAGCGTATTTTGTTTGATTTGATATATACACACAAAATTTTCGAGGTCAGAAATTAGCAAAATTTTGCTCAAATTTGACCAGCTAGAAACTTAGCAATTATTTTAGCAAATTTTTTTAACTAAAATTTTAGCTAACGAGAGAAAAATTAAGCCGCCGCAGTTTTTGCTCACTTTTTAGCAAAAACCGGTAGAAATTCAATATTTCAACGGTGGATTTGAAATTCAATATTTTTTATTTTTCTTAGGAAATTCAGAGAAAATATCTGTTTATAAAATAGAATACCAATTTTTTTCACTTTATTTGTTTGACACCTTTTTTTAATTTCAATTAACACTTTCTGCACTTGAAAAACAAAACCGCAGTTGATCGCGGTAGCTGACCATCTGCCAAGCAGCGGAAAACCGATGCGGCCAGATCGGCATCCTTCTTGTCGATCATCCTGATGGCAATGCTGTCTGTTATCGCCGGCAGCAGCAACCTGTAGAAAGAAAACAAAGAATTTTTCAAATTTAAAACCGGACTTTTCATTGGCCAAATCTGCTCTTACCTGTCCGCTCCCGGTGTGAATTTATCTACCATTTCTGCATCCAATTGTCCATCACATACAGCGATGTTGACCTGGCTTCCATTCCGTCGTTGTCAGCTCAGTCTCCACAGGTTCCGCCAGCATCTCAACCGCACTGATTCGCGTCGAACTTTTTTTCTCGAAGCCGGCGGCTGCTTTTCGAACGAAGCGGCTAACTAGGCTGCTTTTTTACCAAAATCAAGCAAAATAACAATTTTGCTGTCGCGTAAGTAAAACAACCCTTATTGCTAATCGAAAGTAACGCAATATTTTTGCTAAGTGGAGCCTCGAAAATTTTGTGTGTAGCAAATTCATAAATTTATTTGTTGTTATAACGTTTTTTAACATCAGTATGATCAAAATCAAATTGAAGTTGTGTTTGTGAGGGAAAGATGTTCATTTTCGCCGTGTTTTTCAAATTTTACAAGTTCTCTTATTAAACTGTCGTCCGTCACGTTAAAACTACTGAGAATTTATGGTGTCCCGCACAACTGTTTGATTTTTCTCGTCCTGCAAAAAATAATTTTGAATTTCATATAATTCAGGCAGATACTGAGTGAGCTACATTCAGAATGGATCAGTTTGTATCTCACTCATCTCCGATATGCGATGTTTGCTAAACCGATGATTCTGAATGATGCGACTCGGTTTGCATAGCTGATAGGAGCGCTGATCGAGATTGCATACCAGCCAGGCGAAGCAGTTGCGAGAGGCGCTATCCCATTATACAATCTGAATGTTTCCAACAGGAAACGCATCCTGAGTGTTTGTTTTGATTGATTTTCGGAAGACTGCCCCCTCCTTCCACTCCTCTCTATGTCCCAGATCCGGACTATCAACCGATGTAGGCAATCGGCCAACTTGTCCAGGCCCATTTTGATGAGTTCAGCTGCGATGCCATCCTTCCCAGCCGACTTGTTTTTATTCAGCTAGCGAATGGCTTCCTTAACCTCACTCATCGTTGGGAGTGGCTCCTCTACGTCGTTGGCTACGCCGGCGATGAACCTTCCCCCACCGTCTTGATCTCCTGCATGTGCGCCGTTCAGGTGTTCATCGAAGTGCTGCTTCCACCTTTTGATCACCTCACGATTGTCCGTCAGGATGCCCCCGTCCTTATCCCGGCACATTTCGGCTTGCAGCACGAAGCCTTTGCGGTATGCGTTGAGTTTCTATTAGAACTTTCGTGTTTCTTGGGAACGATGCAGCGGCTCCAGCTCCTCGAGCTCCTCCTCCTCCAGGCGGCGCTTTTTCTCCTGGAAAATTCGGACTCGCTGCCTCTTCCGCTGTCGGTGATTTTTCACATTTCGACGGGTGCCTCTTTGCACTACTGCCGCCCGCGCGGCATTCTCTTCGTCCATCACCCTCCTACACTCCTCGTCGAACCAGTCGTTCCGTCGAGATCGCTCTACATAACCGATGACGTTCTCCGCAGCACTGTTGATGGCTGTCTTGATGGTATCCCAACAGTCCTCGAGAGGGGCTTCGTCAAGCTCGCCCTCTGCCGGCAGCGCTGCTTTGAGCGATTGCGCGTAGTCTGCCGCGACCTCAGGTTGCTTCAGTCGCGCGATATTTAACCGAGGCGGGCGCCGGTTTTGCGTGTTGTTTACTACGGAGAGTTTTGGGCGCATCTTCACCATCACCAGATAATGGTCCGACTCGATGTTGGCGCCCCGACAGGATCTGACGTCGATGATGTCCGAGAAGTGCCGGCTGTCAATCAAAACGTGGTCGATCTGTGATTGAGTTTGGTACGGTGATCTCCAGGTGTACTTGTGTGGGAGGCGGTGCTGAAAAAAGGTACTACGTACGGCCATTCGTTTGGAGGCGGCGAAATCAATAAGTCTGAGGCCGTTTTCGTTGGTCAGCTGGTGCGCGCTGAACCTTCCAATTGTCGGTTTGAATTCCTCCTCCTGGCCGACCTGAACATTAAAATCCCCGAAAACGATCTTTATATCATGTTTTGGGCAACGGTCGTATTCACGCTTCATCTGCGCGTAAAATTTGTCTTTGTCGTCACCGGTACTTCCGAGGTGAGGCTGAAGCTGATGTTGAAGAACCGGCCCTTGATTCTCATCCGGCACATTCGTGAGTTGATCGGCCACCACCCGATCACGCGCTTTTGCATCTTTCCCATCACTATAAAAGCTGTTCCAAGCTCGTGTGTGTTGCCGCAGCTCTGGTAGATGGCACGACCATCTGGGTACGTTCGTACCGTGGAGCCCTTCCAGCATACCTCCTGCAGTGCTACGATGTCGAATTTGCGGCTCTTCAATTCGTTGGAGAGCACGTGGGTACTGCCCACAAAATTTAGAGATCCGCAGTTCCATGTTCCAAGTTTCCAATCGCTAGTCCCTTTTCGTCGCGTGGATCTTTGCCGATTTCCATCTGAAATTTGTTGTTCGTTGTTCGTTGCTTATGTTTTTTGTAGTCACGGGCTCGCAAGGCCCGCAGCTAACCCCACTATCTCGCAGGAGGACCGTCGTGATGTTGCTGTTTTGAGTCCCGAACACCACCAGGACGTTGTTGCACTCCGCACGCCGCCCCTAACATGGAGAACAGACGCGTACGAAGCCCCCTAACTCATTCTGCATGCGACCAAAGCATCCACCGGGGTTGGGTACCCGATCTCCGCTAAGGTTGCTCGCACCCCAGCTAGCACCACGGGGAGGTAGAGAATCGGAGTTGCAGACAAGAGGTGATATGACCACTACCTGAAGGTTGGGTGTATGGGGTCTCGAGTTGCACATTGTCTACCGTTCGCTAGCCCATATTTCGCAAGCTAATATTTCATATAGATGACCCCTTTTTCCGATCCCTGATCCAAAATTGGACAACTGAAATTAATTACTCGTCCCATTGAACCCCCATGTGCAAATTTTCACCACAATCCTATGTGTATTATGCTCAATATCGCAAAGATAGTGAATAATTCATAAGGACGACCCTTTGGTCAAACCCTAACTCAAAATAAGATAGTTAAAATCAATTGCTCATTCTTCAAAACACCCTTAAGCAGATTTTCATCTCAATCCGAATCATGAACACGACAATATCGCAAAAACAGTGAACAACTAACATGGACGACCCTTTTTATGGACCACGATCCAAAACTTGACACCTGTAATCAATAACCTTTACTGTAAAACTCTTCTGTGCCAATTTTTATTGCAATCCTATTTTCAATCAAGTCAATATCCCAACAACTGTGAACAGCTAATATGGACGACTACTTTTACCGACTATCTCAAAATTTGTAACCTGAAAGCAATAGAGCGTACCTCAAAACTCCTATGTGGTAATTTTCATCTCAATCCAATGTAGAATAACGTCAATATTACAAAAACATTTGCAGGTTTATATGGACGACCCCTTTGACCGACCCTTGATCCAAAATTTGAAACCTTGAATTGATTGCTCGTCCCTCAAAACACTCATGTGCTAATTTTCATAACAATCCGATGTATAATATCGCCAATATCACAAAAACAAACAAAAAAAAAAATTAATCAATGGATATGGACGACCCCTTTAACTTGAATTTAATACCTGGAATTATTTGCTCGTCACTCAAAACTCCTATGTGGAAATTTTGATCTCAGTCCAATGTATAATAACGCCAATATTGCAAAAAAAAAATCAAACATTCGATATGGAGGACCCCTGTGCCTAACTTTGATACCTAGAATCGATTGTTCGTCCCTCATAACACTCGAGTGAAAATTTTCATCACAATCCGATGCATAATAATGCCAATATTGTTAAAACAATATTTGTTATATATGGACGACCCCTTTAAGAAGGGCCCATCCGGGAATTAATTTTTTTTTTCATCATTCCTGGTCCTAATGAGTATCCATGCCAAATTTCAGCTCTCTAGGCCTTAAAACGGCTGAGCCTATAGAGGGCAAACAAACAAACAATCATACTGAAATTGCTTTTTATATATATGGATGATCACAATAATGTACATGTACATATGTGATTTCTTTCAAGAATTCTCACTAAGTTCTTAAAAAATGTTTATCTTGATTCTATAAGCTTGGATAAAATGAGCCTTCAATGGAATGTTATCTTCATTTGAAATTAACTTGGGCTCCAACATATTTTTTCTAATTTATCATGAAGTTTTTGATATTGTATTTAAATGCATTTATTATTTATTTGAAAAAAAAAAAAATTTTCATTTTTGAATCTCAAAAGAATACTCATAAAACGACAAAAATAAATAAATACGTATAAGTTTAAAAGATTATTGTTTGTTTTTATTCTCATGATCAGGTGATTAAAACATCGTCATAAAATTATCGATGGAGCCGCAGTGTCAGGAGCCAAGGGGATTTAAAATTGTCAAAGAAATTTTTTTTTACTAATTTTGTTTGTAGAAATCTTGTTAGTTTAGTAATTGTCGCCTCAATAATGCGTACACACATGATTTATCATTGAAAAAAATAGCCTTTTTTGATTTTGAAGATTTTTTTTGCCCCTCTATTGAAATCATATGTTTTTTAACCAGCAAAGAAACAACACAATTACATTAGCACCTCTATCGCTTCCTTCGTAAGCTGGATTCTTGTCAGATTTGGAAAACGTTCAACAACGGAAGGGTTCCCACATAGGTAGTTCTGAGAGGATTAAAAAACCTAATCGGATTGTCGTGCCAACATCCTTACAACACAATCAGTTTATTTCATCTCGTTTTCACTACTTCACATCTCAAAGCTGCGATAGGCACGTTGAACAGAGTATATCTCACAAATTCAATTCAAATACTTTCTTACATACTTTTGTGTTGGACAGTCGCTTTTCCAACATTGAAATATGCAAATATTTCATATTTTAAAACATGGAGAAATTTGAAATATTTTAACCCTTTTTCATTCAACGTTTTAAAACTATCAATCAAACAATAATTTCGTACGATATCTCATGAAACGATCATAAATGCTTCTAGAAAGCCAGAATCGTTTTGCATAAATTTTCCCATTGAAGATGATCGGTTGGAGTATTGTTCTCATGTAGGTAGAAAGAGGTTAATTTCCGTTTCAATCCGCCCAGTGCTTTGCATTTATGGTGGGCCATAAAATTAAGACCCTTTGGATGTCGATTCAAGGAGCTCAGCAGCCATCGTAAACCGCTTCTTGGCTCGACTCGGCTCGGCTCACCGTTTTCCTTGACTGAATCGAAATTGATTCGAGAAATAAGAATGGGTGTCTGGAGGGAAATTATCTCCATTGTTACCCATTCAATCGTTGGTTGAATTGTTCTAGCCATGTCTCTCCTTTATCACACACGAGTTTTGGATCTGCACATTTGAATGGAGGACACGATTACCATGAATGATGTATCATTTTGAATCACTCGCAAAAGATAAAAATGTATCCGAAGTTTTTTTACTCCATTTAAAATAAGAACAAAGCTTATATAAAAAAATTCCTGTAAAACAAACTTCAGTTGCTTTAAGTCTTTAAGTTATGGTATCATGTCCGTCCACGTTTCCTTAGAAAGGAGGTACCCCGTCAACTGCGTGGATCCCTGAAGTCTTACTTTTGCGGAGGCCACCGAATGTGCCACCATTTCCAGCGAAATAATTTGATTATCATGTCGTTGTTTATACATGAGCTAATCAGGAAAGATGTGAACAACTCCTCATAGCGCAAGAAGGAAAACATCACCAGAAAGTTCAAAAGCATTAGGCAGAGGCCTCGAAAAGCTTTTCCGAGCGAGCATCATGGCGGCGGCAAATTTTCTTGCGGAGGGTTATTTTCGGGTAGGTAGTGACTTTTGAACTGTTGAGACGGTTGGAAATTGAGTTACATCCCACATTGATACTGCCTGCCTGGCCCGGCGAGTTAGAGAGATAGAGCAAAAAGGAGAAACCTCCCGCTGAGAACCGTGATGTGTAGGCAAAGAAGAAATAACCTAATAGGAGACGGTTGTTTTTGTTTTCTGGGATCGGAACAGGAGGGAGAATCAGGAAACATTCCGAGCACTGTCATGGCAAATTTTAGCAGTAGAAAAACCTTTCTTGTTTGGAAATAAAAAAAGACTGGAAATCTAGATTTGGTTTAGTAGCATTGAGCCCGGGAATTGAAATTTGAATAGATGAAAACAATTTAGTTCTTTCTCAGCATCAAAAGATTAGATAAAGATTACTTAAATTAAGCAATCCTTATTTTCTTCCTGGGTGCTCTTTTATATTTTTTTAAAGGAAAATAGAAGTACTGTACCCAGAGAATTTCGAACCAACTGTTGTGCATGAAGACTGAATAATAATAAGATACCTACACCCAAAGAAGAGATTACAAAATTTTAATGCCAATCGGAGCTAGCTATTTGACAAAAATATCATGAAATGTGTTTTGCGCCAAATAAAAAAAATGATGCAGGGCCACATAGAATACTTCAAGTGAAACAAAAAAATATTTTCGGTTTTTTCATCCTGTTAGATAATTTATCCCAGAAACAAGAAAAAAAAATGCCGTAGACGAGAGTCGAATTCACAACAATTAACAGGGCCATTTCACTCAATTCCCATCTTATTTCAAGCAATCTGGATGCACTGCTGGTTTCAGAGAGAGAACATGACGATGATTTTCTTACTTGAAGCCCGACATGAACAAAATCATTTCAAAATTTACAAACATGGCCTACTTTCTATCGTATCCGATGTAAACTGACTTTGGACGACATTTTTTACGATCTTTTAACTATGCAATTTAAATTGCGATTCACAACACCATTGTAAACGACTTGAGTTATCATTTCTTATACAATTTCATATTTGCCGAGCAGCTGGGCCAGAAGTTGTTTGCCGGTGGTTTGAAACAAGGAAAGCATTGACCGAGCGAATCTATCCAATCATTCATTGTTTCCATCCTCCTTTATCTTGTGAAGGGTAGGAAGGGACATGAACAGGTTTTTATTTTGTTTTCTTCAGTCATAAGCAATGCGGTTCCGCTGGGAGGATAATGCCGGCGATCTCAAATCGAGTCATCACCACTGGCATTCAAATCTTATGATTCCGTTAAAATATTGAGAACTCATGATTGGAGTGAAGGCTGAATTTTGGGTGTACCATAAAAAGCATAGAATCAACAGGTTCAATAAGTTTACGTCTAATGGCAATGGATGTATGGGAAAAATTTCATGTATGTATTTTAGGGTGTCCCAAAATTGACAGTTTCTGGGAATCTGGGGGCTCACCCTCCAAATGGTAGATTAGGATGTGGAGAACAAACTTTTATATGGGGCCGACTAAAAAATGTTTAGAGGTTCCGCAAGCGCGATCTTTGAAAAAAGTCCATTTTTAAAATACTTGAATTTAAGTAAATTCTGAGTCCAAAAATTTTCACAAAATTTATATATTTTATATTTTTTAATTTTTTTTAGATTAAATACTACAGGTAAAAAATGAGAAATGAACCAAATTCGTATCAAAATTGAAAACAAGCAAGCTATTTTTAACAAAAAAAATTTTTGGTTCAAAAAATTTGGTATTCAACTGATCAAAATGTGTACCTAGCGTAGAATATTTTTGATACCAATGCCAACAAAATATGCGGATTTTTGTGCAGTTAAACTTTGCTTAACAAAGCATGTTGTTTGTATCATTGTGTGAAGAGCTATTCACGGTTTAATCTTTAATAAAAATCACAATTTAGGATACTTTTTATTTAATTTATCCAGTTCGTCTTAATAAAAACCTACTTTAAAATCAAAACACTTGCAGAAAAAAGACTTGGATGGTTAACAGTAATCATCAGAAGGCTATATGCCAAATTTTGGCTAAATCTGACAACGGAAAAGGGTTGCACTGAATCTCAAGTGTGAAAGGGATTCTAAGTCATTGTGTTCTGAAGAAGCATTAACTGGTATTTCATCAAACATTTTTTTTCTTTACCAATCGATTGCTTAGTTATGTTAATTTTAATAAAATTTCAATAAGGACTAACATTTCACCTGAGGACTGCAACTCGATTGGACTTAAAACAAAAAAGTTATGGCTGTTCAAAAATTGTTTTTGGTGGGAAATTGTAGTTTAGCACACAATGAGTACATTTTACTCATTGCGTTTTACAGGACAATTTACTACTAAAATACAATCTTTGAACAGTCATAACTTTTTTGTTTTAAGTCTAAGCGAGTTGCAGTCTTCAGGTGAAATGTTAGTCTTAAATGAAATTTTAATAAATCTAACATAACTAAGCAATCGATTGGTAAAGAAAACAAAATTTTATGAAAAACCAGTTTTAATGCTTCTTCAGAACACAATGACTCAGAATCCCTTTCACACTTGAGATTCAGTGCAACCCTTTTCCGTTGTCAGATTTAGCCAAAATTTGGCATATAGCCTTCTGATGATTACTGTTAACCATCCAAGTCTTTTTTCTGTAAGTGTTTTGATTTTAAAATAAGTTTTTATTAAGATGAACTGGATAAACTAAATAAAAAATATCCTAAATTGTGATTTTTATTAAGCATTGAACCGTAAATAGCTCTTCACACGATGATACAAACAACATGCTTTGTTAAGCAAAGTTTAATATACGGGAAGATTTTCGGCTTTTTCAGTCAGTTCACGGATCCAAAACACCTTCTTTTCTTATTCCGACGTTTCGTTCTTTATTTGAACTTTTTCACAGGAATCTACAACAAACATTTTATATTGAAACAAATTGACAACAAAACGGTAGTTAATTGTGAACTTACAGAGAGTTGTGTTTCTTTGTCTGGAGGATCATTAGAAATTAAATTTGCATACACTAGTTGGACACTTTTTACCATCAAAACACTTAGATAAACAAAAGTTTAACTGCACAAAAATCCGCATATTTTGATGGCATTGGTATCAAAAATATTTTACGCTAGGTACACATTTTGGTCAGTTGAATACCAAATTTTTGAACCTTAAAAATAGCTTGCTTATTTTCAATTTTGATGCGAATTTAGCTCATTTTTCATTTTTTACGTGTAGTATTTAACCTAATCAATTTTAAAAAAATGTAAAATATATAAATTTTGTGAAAATTTTTGGACTCAGAATTTACTCAAAATCAAGAATTTTGAAAATGGACTTTTTTCAAAGATCGCCCTTGCGGAACCTCAAAACATGATTTTTTTTAGTCGGTCTCGATGTTGCTAAAAACAAACAGGGTCTGGTTCTTATAGTTTAGCTCTTTTACCCAATATCAATATTGTAAAGCTTTCGTTCGATTTTTAGTCATTTAATGAATTTTAAAGCTCAGTGGAAGCTGCCATCTTGGATTTCATGATGGATCCAGGAAGAACCAACTTCTACTGGTTTTTCCCCTAAACCCAATAACAATATTGTGGGTGTTTCATGCGTTTTTTAGTGATTAACAGCATTTTAAAGCAAAGCGAAAGCCGCCATCTTGGATTTCAAGATGACGTCTGATAGCGAAATTCGGTTTCTCATAGTTTAGCGAAATACTCATGTTGTAGAGATTTGAAGTCATCTACAGCATTTTAAAGTTCAGCGGAAGCCGCAATCTTCGATCTCAAGATAGCGTCATATAGCCAAATTTTATGCGATTTTCAATCATTTACAGTATTTTCAAGTTGAGCGGTAGCCGTCATCTTGGATTTCAAGATGGCGTCGGACAGCGAAACTCGACTTCTAATCTTGTAGCCCTTTCACCTAACACTTCGTATTATGGATGTATCATTAGATCTTTAGTAATTTACAGCTTTGAAAAGAATAGCGAAAGCCACCAGCTTCGATTAATGATGGCGTCAGATAGCGAAAATCGACCTTTTCTAGTTTAGTCCTTTCACCCAATACGAATTATATTGGAGTTCCATGCGATTTTCAGTGATGAAATTCATTTAAATGTTCAATGGAAACAGCCATCTTGGATTTCGTTTGGCGTTTGGCATGGATGGCGTTTGATAGCAGAATTAGACTTTTACTCGAATAGTCCTTTCACCCAATACCCATATTGTGGAAGTTTCATGCGATTTTCAGTGATTAACAGCATTTTAAAGTTAAGCGAATGCCGTTATCTTGGATTTCAAGATGGCGTCAGACAGCGAAATTCGGTTTCTGATCGTTCAGCCCTTTAACCCAATACCAATATTTTTGGGGTTTCATGACATTTTAAGTCATTTACAGTATTTTTAAGTTCAGCGGAAGCCGCCATCTTGGATTTGAATGATTAACAACTCAGAATTGAGGAACTCATCCTTAGCCTGTATTTGGTTGGCGTGTAATTGTTTGGAGAAACGTCAAATTTAAACTTTTTATGTGGCTCCCATAAAACCATTTTATAACTACCCAGACAACCAGAAGTCGTATTTTATTTTACAGATTATTCAAACTCATTTTCGTATCTGCACCTACAATGTGCGGCTAATGCATATTCTTTATCGTATTTCAATGCATTGCATAATTTTATTACGACAAGAAGAGAAAATCGTATTTATGTACATATGAGCTCGAATTTTGTGTACGGCAATTCGCAAAAATCCATGAAACGACCGATATACGATGATCAGCAGTGATTGACAGATTTTGTCGTGCTTTAAAATAATTCGAAATTGAGATTTTTTTAAAACATGAAATACGATTTATACGATTTAAATTATCATAAAATCCAGGTGTTAGATCTTAGCAGAAGGTACATTTTTCTATCAAACAAGATTGCTTAAATGAGTGATTATATTTTAAAAAGAAAAAATATAAAATGTCGGAAGAATGGTAAAAAAAGTCGTTTAGTTCAGCAATACAAAAGTTCTAAGGTATCTGCTGGTAATAAAAGTTCTTCCTAGAGTGTTCACATTGAGCGCGGCGGCGAAACATTTCTACCCGAAATCCAGGCCAATGCTGTATCCAAAGTCGTATCTGTCGATGAAAATGTAAGTATGTTTCAAAAGCATTACTCACTCTGTGAAGAAGAAGAAGAAATTTTATTTATTTAAATAGGGGTTTAACCACGCATCACTCTGTGATAGTATAAATGTTTGTTCTAATATTTGTTTAAATTTCGTTAATTCAGTCAAAAATAACTGAAACAATGACATTTTTCGTTATTTAAACAAAACTTGTAAACTGAAAAACAGAAAATAAGCTCTCAACTCTGCTAGCCACTTGGAGATATATGCTATATAATCGTATATTACTGCATTGATTCGTAATTATGTGCATGTCCGCGAGTTCGAGCCCAAGAGTAAACATCGAACACAGTTGTACCGGATAGTTTCTCAATAACGATCCGCCAACTGTAACGTTGATAAAGTCGCGAATGCCATAAAGATGGTAAAACGACTATAATCGAAACAAAAAAAAAAAAAAAGTAATTATGTGCATGCCATCCTTTGCAAATTACTTCGCATATCTGATTTTCGTAAAACGTATTTGCTGGCAATCGTAAAAAAATACAAATAAGTTAAAAAAAATCGTTTATGATAATGAGACATCGATGATTGGAATCGTATTTAAGGAGGCTTCAAAATACTGGTCTATTTTTAGCTCACCGATGACGTGTTCTACGATTTAAAAGATTTTAGTTATAGAAATATACGATTTGCTTTTGGTTTAATGCCTTTGAAGCAAATCCCCTTGAATTAATATATTCCAGATAGCGTCGAGGAACCATCATGAACTGCAGATCGTATCGTCAGGTGATCAAGTCCAGGTACCATAATAACTTCATGAACGTGGAAAAAATTTAGCAATCAGGCAAATAATAAATTGTACTATTTAAACATTGAAATAATCTAATTTTTATTCAACTGACGAAAAATGAGAACCATGCACTCAAGTCGCAGAAGACGACCAAATAAGTCGTCAAAATTTCCATATAGTTACGAAAAATGTCGTATATAAAGATATTCCCAATCGCATATTTAGCGATGTAGCGCATATTGAGCGATGATGTGAATTGTCATAGTATATTCCAAAAAGAATCTGGGTAGTCGTAAATGATTCGCATGACAAATTGTGCAAATCGTAATTCAATACAATCCTAATCAAGAGTATGTGCACCTACATACACTGCCGGCCAAAAGTTTGGGATCACCCACTAAAAAACATGCAAATTTTGATCGTTCATATCTCAGCCGTCTTAGGACATATTGAAAATCTTCTGATCTCATTTGAAAGATAATGAGCAATAGCTATCTCGGAGGTATTTTGCCCAAATATAATGTTTTAGTTTTTAACTTAAAACTTAACCTAAAGTTATACCATTTTCAAAAAATCGCACTCAATATTCAAAGCCGATCATCTCGGGATAGGGTGGACGAAATCTCAAAATTTGAGTGGCATTAGAATTCCTGTTCTTTACTTCTCAAAACACAATCAAAAAATTTTGTGAAAAAATTCAAAAACGTATTTTTAATTAATAAAATAGACACTTGAGTTATCGTCCAAAAGTTTGGGATCACCTCTTTGTATGATGAGTTTGGGATCATTCTTATAAAAACATGCAAATTTGTTTTATTCATATCTTTCTCATCTAACATCTTATTGCAGATCTGAAGGGTTCATTTGAAAGCAAAGGAATTGTTGTTTTTTAATAAAATCATTCAAAAATTATATTTTGAAGTGATAACCATTAAAAATCACCTGAAATTAATTGTTTTTTTGAAAGTTTTTGCACTTTCATTCAGTTTCATTGCCGAATTATGTTTAAAAACTCAATTTATTCTCGAAACCCTCCGGGGCTCACTATTTCCTGGAAAGACCATCCAATATATCCATCGAACCAGCTATGTTAAATTGTTTCCCAAGTGTTGGGACGTGTGCAGTCAACTTTGGCACTAAACTGATGTACTAAGAACATCGAAGACAGAGTCCAACCGCCATCCATCCATCCATCCATCCAGCCAGCCTCTTCGAAAAGCGAGCAGCAGCCCCCGGTCGCTGATAATTGCAGAAGCAAAGCGGCGCGGTGTGGAAACATTTCCACCAATTGCCAATACCCATAACTTGTGGCAAAGTGGCAAATTTTCCCCATACATACCAAGTGAAGTGTAAGTACTCTTTTTCCCCCGGTCGTCGCCCCAATCTTCCCGTTTGGTTTTCTTCAGTCGGTTCAGTCAGATAAACCACCCTTTCGTTCGATGGATGCAAGAAGCACTCAACGGGATCGGTTGGTTGCTAGGGGCAAATTTTCCGAGTGCTAACCATGTTCACTTTTATGAGAAAAATTTTTGGAGTGTGGTAAAAACCTCCGAACTATCAGACAACTTTAATTTAATTTAAACTATCGAAAAAGTGCTGATGTTGATGCTTCTAGAAGTTTCAAGCAAAACTTTCCAATTTTGAATCAATCTATTCTGAATTGCATGACGGAAGGAAAAAAAACCTTCTGGGCTGTGGTGCTTTTCTTCGTGCTCCAATTCCTTCTTTCCCGGTTGAAATGTCCTTTTTTCTTCCTTAAAAGTACGCCATTTCTTCAAAGCGACTGGCTTTGTGGCTTACATGAAGGGTAACATTGCCCTAGAACCGGAACGATGACAGACTAGCTTCCGAGATCTGCTGTGACTATGATTTTTGGGGGTAAATGATTCATAACATAATATTTTGCTGCCGCTTTTAAATGGTGGTATTCTTTGAAAGGTTTTTTCCTAATTAGCATTCGCAACCCATAGTTTCACAAGCATACGTCAATTGAGCCAGAATAGAAGATGTTGAGCCAGAAACTAGAAAATGTTGAGAGTTTGCTTTTTCAAATTTCATTATTGTTTATAAAATAGTTTAATTTAGAATTCGGTAGATTGTTTGGAAAAATGTGTCATTGGTCAAGGATTCGATTGATGCTTATGGGAAGAATGTGTTACATTTTCTTTGAATGGCGACAGTCATATTTTATTGGTTTGACAAATGTTAACGCCATTTCATGATGATTTTAAATTAACTAATTGGAAAGATGACATATGACAATTTGATACCGCTAGCATTGATTCACAATTGTCCTTAACTTGAGAACTAATAACTTCAAAGAATAATGAAAAAAAAAACTTCTTTTAATTTTCAATTTGAAACCTCAATGTAATATTTCCATTTTAAGATTTAAATAATCAATGTAAAACTATGTATGCTTTTTTCTCTAAAATTAAAAAAAGTAATAAAAGATAGTTCCAACTACTTTTACAGCAAGTGATTTCTTACTCTCTGGAGCCACAAATGAATCTATAAAAGTTATTCTCAACTGCTATCGTTTAGATGAAGTTCAATTTTCTATGCACTGCCTGCAGGGATTTTTAAATCAAGTTTTATTATGTTGCCCCTTTTTTTTATAAAGCTTGTTTACAAAAATACAGTTAAATTCAAAACAGTCAACTGAGTTTAAAAAAAATGACAAAAATGACAAAAATGACAAAAATGACAAAAATGACAAAAATGACAAAAATGACAAAAATGACAAAAATGACAAAAATGACAGAAATGACAAAAATGACAAAAATGACAAAAATGACAAAAATGTCAAAAATGACAAAAATGACAAAAATGACAAAAATGACAAAAATGACAAAAATGACAAAAATGACAAAAATGACAAAAATGACAAAAATGACAAAAATGACAAAAATGACAAAAATGACATAAATGACAAAAATGACAAAAATGACAAAAATGACAAAAATGACAAAAATGACAAAAATGACAAAAATGACAAAAATGACAAAAATGACAAAAATGACAAAAATGACAAAAATGACAAAAATGACAAAAATGATAAAAATGATAAAAATGACAAAAATGACAAAAATGACAAAAATGACAAAAATGACAAAAATGACAAAAATGACAAAAATGACAAAAATGACAAAAATGACAAAAATGACAAAAATGACAAAAATGACAAAAATGACAAAAATGACAAAAATGACAGAAAATGACAGAAAATGACAAAAATGACAAAAATGACAAAAATGACAAAAATGACAAAAATGACAAAAATGACAAAAATGACAAAAATGACAAAAATGACAAAAATGACAAAAATGACAAAAATGACAAAAATGACAAAAATGACAAAAATGACAAAAATGACAAAAATGACAAAAATGACAAAAATGACAAAAATGACAAAAATGACAAAAATGACAAAAATGACAAAAATGACAAAAATGACAAAAATGACAAAAATGACAAAAATGACAAAAATGACAAAAATGACAAAAATGACAAAAATGACAAAAATGACAAAATGACAAAAATGACAAAAATGACAAAATGACAAAAATGACAAAAATGACAAAAATGACAAAAATGACAAAAATGACAAAAATGACAAAAATGACAAAAATGACAAAAATGACAAAAATGACAAAAATGACAAAAATGACAAAAATGACAAAAATGACAAAAATGACAAAAATGACAAAAATGACAAAAATGACAAAAATGACAAAAATGACAAAAATGACAAAAATGACAAAAATGACAAAAATGACAAAAATGACAAAAATGACAAAAATGACAAAAATGACAAAAATGACAAAAATGACAAAAATGACAAAAATGACAAAAATGACAAAAATGACAAAAATGACAAAAATGACAAAAATGACAAAAATGACAAAAATGACAAAAATGACAAAAATGACAAAAATGACAAAAATGACAAAAATGACAAAAATGACAAAAATGACAAAAATGACAAAAATGACAAAAATGACAAAAATGACAAAAATGACAAAAATGACAAAAATGACAAAAATGACAAAAATGACAAAAATGACAAAAATGACAAAAATGACAAAAATGACAAAAATGACAAAAATGACAAAAATGACAAAAATGACAAAAATGACAAAAATGACAAAAATGACAAAAATGACAAAAATGACAAAAATGACAAAAATGACAAAAATGACAAAAATGACAAAAATGACAAAAATGACAAAAATGACAAAAATGACAAAAATGACAAAAATGACAAAAATGACAAAAATGACAAAAATGACAAAAATGACAAAAATGACAAAAATGACAAAAATGACAAAAATGACAAAAATGACAAAAATGACAAAAATGACAAAAATGACAAAAATGACAAAAATGACAAAAATGACAAAAATGACAAAAATGACAAAAATGACAAAAATGACAAAAATGACAAAAATGACAAAAATGACAAAAATGACAAAAATGACAAAAATGACAAAAATGACAAAAATGACAAAAATGACAAAAATGACAAAAATGACAAAAATGACAAAAATGACAAAAATGACAAAAATGACAAAAATGACAAAAATGACAAAAATGACAAAAATGACAAAAATGACAAAAATGACAAAAATGACAAAAATGACAAAAATGACAAAAATGACAAAAATGACAAAAATGACAAAAATGACAAAAATGACAAAAATGACAAAAATGACAAAAATGACAAAAATGACAAAAATGACAAAAATGACAAAAATGACAAAAATGACAAAAATGACAAAAATGACAAAAATGACAAAAATGACAAAAATGACAAAAATGACAAAAATGACAAAAATGACAAAAATGACAAAAATGACAAAAATGACAAAAATGACAAAAATGACAAAAATGACAAAAATGACAAAAATGACAAAAATGACAAAAATGACAAAAATGACAAAAATGACAAAAATGACAAAAATGACAAAAATGACAAAAATGACAAAAATGACAAAAATGACAAAAATGACAAAAATGACAAAAATGACAAAAATGACAAAAATGACAAAAATGACAAAAATGACAAAAATGACAAAAATGACAAAAATGACAAAAATGACAAAAATGACAAAAATGACAAAAATGACAAAAATGACAAAAATGACAAAAATGACAAAAATGACAAAAATGACAAAAATGACAAAAATGACAAAAATGACAAAAATGACAAAAATGACAAAAATGACAAAAATGACAAAAATGACAAAAATGACAAAAATGACAAAAATGACAAAAATGACAAAAATGACAAAAATGACAAAAATGACAAAAATGACAAAAATGACAAAAATGACAAAAATGACAAAAATGACAAAAATGACAAAAATGACAAAAATGACAAAAATGACAAAAATGACAAAAATGACAAAAATGACAAAAATGACAAAAATGACAAAAATGACAAAAATGACAAAAATGACAAAAATGACAAAAATGACAAAAATGACAAAAATGACAAAAATGACAAAAATGACAAAAATGACAAAAATGACAAAAATGACAAAAATGACAAAAATGACAAAAATGACAAAAATGACAAAAATGACAAAAATGACAAAAATGACAAAAATGACAAAAATGACAAAAATGACAAAAATGACAAAAATGACAAAAATGACAAAAATGACAAAAATGACAAAAATGACAAAAATGACAAAAATGACAAAAATGACAAAAATGACAAAAATGACAAAAATGACAAAAATGACAAAAATGACAAAAATGACAAAAATGACAAAAATGACAAAAATGACAAAAATGACAAAAATGACAAAAATGACAAAAATGACAAAAATGACAAAAATGACAAAAATGACAAAAATGACAAAAATGACAAAAATGACAAAAATGACAAAAATGACAAAAATGACAAAAATGACAAAAATGACAAAAATGACAAAAATGACAAAAATGACAAAAATGACAAAAATGACAAAAATGACAAAAATGACAAAAATGACAAAAATGACAAAAATGACAAAAATGACAAAAATGACAAAAATGACAAAAATGACAAAAATGACAAAAATGACAAAAATGACAAAAATGACAAAAATGACAAAAATGACAAAAATGACAAAAATGACAAAAATGACAAAAATGACAAAAATGACAAAAATGACAAAAATGACAAAAATGACAAAAATGACAAAAATGACAAAAATGACAAAAATGACAAAAATGACAAAAATGACAAAAATGACAAAAATGACAAAAATGACAAAAATGACAAAAATGACAAAAATGACAAAAATGACAAAAATGACAAAAATGACAAAAATGACAAAAATGACAAAAATGACAAAAATGACAAAAATGACAAAAATGACAAAAATGACAAAAATGACAAAAATGACAAAAATGACAAAAATGACAAAAATGACAAAAATGACAAAAATGACAAAAATGACAAAAATGACAAAAATGACAAAAATGACAAAAATGACAAAAATGACAAAAATGACAAAAATGACAAAAATGACAAAAATGACAAAAATGACAAAAATGACAAAAATGACAAAAATGACAAAAATGACAAAAATGACAAAAATGACAAAAATGACAAAAATGACAAAAATGACAAAAATGACAAAAATGACAAAAATGACAAAAATGACAAAAATGACAAAAATGACAAAAATGACAAAAATGACAAAAATGACAAAAATGACAAAAATGACAAAAATGACAAAAATGACAAAAATGACAAAAATGACAAAAATGACAAAAATGACAAAAATGACAAAAATGACAAAAATGACAAAAATGACAAAAATGACAAAAATGACAAAAATGACAAAAATGACAAAAATGACAAAAATGACAAAAATGACAAAAATGACAAAAATGACAAAAATGACAAAAATGACAAAAATGACAAAAATGACAAAAATGACAAAAATGACAAAAATGACAAAAATGACAAAAATGACAAAAATGACAAAAATGACAAAAATGACAAAAATGACAAAAATGACAAAAATGACAAAAATGACAAAAATGACAAAAATGACAAAAATGACAAAAATGACAAAAATGACAAAAATGACAAAAATGACAAAAATGACAAAAATGACAAAAATGACAAAAATGACAAAAATGACAAAAATGACAAAAATGACAAAAATGACAAAAATGACAAAAATGACAAAAATGACAAAAATGACAAAAATGACAAAAATGACAAAAATGACAAAAATGACAAAAATGACAAAAATGACAAAAATGACAAAAATGACAAAAATGACAAAAATGACAAAAATGACAAAAATGACAAAAATGACAAAAATGACAAAAATGACAAAAATGACAAAAATGACAAAAATGACAAAAATGACAAAAATGACAAAAATGACAAAAATGACAAAAATGACAAAAATGACAAAAATGACAAAAATGACAAAAATGACAAAAATGACAAAAATGACAAAAATGACAAAAATGACAAAAATGACAAAAATGACAAAAATGACAAAAATGACAAAAATGACAAAAATGACAAAAATGACAAAAATGACAAAAATGACAAAAATGACAAAAATGACAAAAATGACAAAAATGACAAAAATGACAAAAATGACAAAAATGACAAAAATGACAAAAATGACAAAAATGACAAAAATGACAAAAATGACAAAAATGACAAAAATGACAAAAATGACAAAAATGACAAAAATGACAAAAATGACAAAAATGACAAAAATGACAAAAATGACAAAAATGACAAAAATGACAAAAATGACAAAAATGACAAAAATGACAAAAATGACAAAAATGACAAAAATGACAAAAATGACAAAAATGACAAAAATGACAAAAATGACAAAAATGACAAAAATGACAAAAATGACAAAAATGACAAAAATGACAAAAATGACAAAAATGACAAAAATGACAAAAATGACAAAAATGACAAAAATGACAAAAATGACAAAAATGACAAAAATGACAAAAATGACAAAAATGACAAAAATGACAAAAATGACAAAAATGACAAAAATGACAAAAATGACAAAAATGACAAAAATGACAAAAATGACAAAAATGACAAAAATGACAAAAATGACAAAAATGACAAAAATGACAAAAATGACAAAAATGACAAAAATGACAAAAATGACAAAAATGACAAAAATGACAAAAATGACAAAAATGACAAAAATGACAAAAATGACAAAAATGACAAAAATGACAAAAATGACAAAAATGACAAAAATGACAAAAATGACAAAAATGACAAAAATGACAAAAATGACAAAAATGACAAAAATGACAAAAATGACAAAAATGACAAAAATGACAAAAATGACAAAAATGACAAAAATGACAAAAATGACAAAAATGACAAAAATGACAAAAATGACAAAAATGACAAAAATGACAAAAATGACAAAAATGACAAAAATGACAAAAATGACAAAAATGACAAAAATGACAAAAATGACAAAAATGACAAAAATGACAAAAATGACAAAAATGACAAAAATGACAAAAATGACAAAAATGACAAAAATGACAAAAATGACAAAAATGACAAAAATGACAAAAATGACAAAAATGACAAAAATGACAAAAATGACAAAAATGACAAAAATGACAAAAATGACAAAAATGACAAAAATGACAAAAATGACAAAAATGACAAAAATGACAAAAATGACAAAAATGACAAAAATGACAAAAATGACAAAAATGACAAAAATGACAAAAATGACAAAAATGACAAAAATGACAAAAATGACAAAAATGACAAAAATGACAAAAATGACAAAAATGACAAAAATGACAAAAATGACAAAAATGACAAAAATGACAAAAATGACAAAAATGACAAAAATGACAAAAATGACAAAAATGACAAAAATGACAAAAATGACAAAAATGACAAAAATGACAAAAATGACAAAAATGACAAAAATGACAAAAATGACAAAAATGACAAAAATGACAAAAATGACAAAAATGACAAAAATGACAAAAATGACAAAAATGACAAAAATGACAAAAATGACAAAAATGACAAAAATGACAAAAATGACAAAAATGACAAAAATGACAAAAATGACAAAAATGACAAAAATGACAAAAATGACAAAAATGACAAAAATGACAAAAATGACAAAAATGACAAAAATGACAAAAATGACAAAAATGACAAAAATGACAAAAATGACAAAAATGACAAAAATGACAAAAATGACAAAAATGACAAAAATGACAAAAATGACAAAAATGACAAAAATGACAAAAATGACAAAAATGACAAAAATGACAAAAATGACAAAAATGACAAAAATGACAAAAATGACAAAAATGACAAAAATGACAAAAATGACAAAAATGACAAAAATGACAAAAATGACAAAAATGACAAAAATGACAAAAATGACAAAAATGACAAAAATGACAAAAATGACAAAAATGACAAAAATGACAAAAATGACAAAAATGACAAAAATGACAAAAATGACAAAAATGACAAAAATGACAAAAATGACAAAAATGACAAAAATGACAAAAATGACAAAAATGACAAAAATGACAAAAATGACAAAAATGACAAAAATGACAAAAATGACAAAAATGACAAAAATGACAAAAATGACAAAAATGACAAAAATGACAAAAATGACAAAAATGACAAAAATGACAAAAATGACAAAAATGACAAAAATGACAAAAATGACAAAAATGACAAAAATGACAAAAATGACAAAAATGACAAAAATGACAAAAATGACAAAAATGACAAAAATGACAAAAATGACAAAAATGACAAAAATGACAAAAATGACAAAAATGACAAAAATGACAAAAATGACAAAAATGACAAAAATGACAAAAATGACAAAAATGACAAAAATGACAAAAATGACAAAAATGACAAAAATGACAAAAATGACAAAAATGACAAAAATGACAAAAATGACAAAAATGACAAAAATGACAAAAATGACAAAAATGACAAAAATGACAAAAATGACAAAAATGACAAAAATGACAAAAATGACAAAAATGACAAAAATGACAAAAATGACAAAAATGACAAAAATGACAAAAATGACAAAAATGACAAAAATGACAAAAATGACAAAAATGACAAAAATGACAAAAATGACAAAAATGACAAAAATGACAAAAATGACAAAAATGACAAAAATGACAAAAATGACAAAAATGACAAAAATGACAAAAATGACAAAAATGACAAAAATGACAAAAATGACAAAAATGACAAAAATGACAAAAATGACAAAAATGACAAAAATGACAAAAATGACAAAAATGACAAAAATGACAAAAATGACAAAAATGACAAAAATGACAAAAATGACAAAAATGACAAAAATGACAAAAATGACAAAAATGACAAAAATGACAAAAATGACAAAAATGACAAAAATGACAAAAATGACAAAAATGACAAAAATGACAAAAATGACAAAAATGACAAAAATGACAAAAATGACAAAAATGACAAAAATGACAAAAATGACAAAAATGACAAAAATGACAAAAATGACAAAAATGACAAAAATGACAAAAATGACAAAAATGACAAAAATGACAAAAATGACAAAAATGACAAAAATGACAAAAATGACAAAAATGACAAAAATGACAAAAATGACAAAAATGACAAAAATGACAAAAATGACAAAAATGACAAAAATGACAAAAATGACAAAAATGACAAAAATGACAAAAATGACAAAAATGACAAAAATGACAAAAATGACAAAAATGACAAAAATGACAAAAATGACAAAAATGACAAAAATGACAAAAATGACAAAAATGACAAAAATGACAAAAATGACAAAAATGACAAAAATGACAAAAATGACAAAAATGACAAAAATGACAAAAATGACAAAAATGACAAAAATGACAAAAATGACAAAAATGACAAAAATGACAAAAATGACAAAAATGACAAAAATGACAAAAATGACAAAAATGACAAAAATGACAAAAATGACAAAAATGACAAAAATGACAAAAATGACAAAAATGACAAAAATGACAAAAATGACAAAAATGACAAAAATGACAAAAATGACAAAAATGACAAAAATGACAAAAATGACAAAAATGACAAAAATGACAAAAATGACAAAAATGACAAAAATGACAAAAATGACAAAAATGACAAAAATGACAAAAATGACAAAAATGACAAAAATGACAAAAATGACAAAAATGACAAAAATGACAAAAATGACAAAAATGACAAAAATGACAAAAATGACAAAAATGACAAAAATGACAAAAATGACAAAAATGACAAAAATGACAAAAATGACAAAAATGACAAAAATGACAAAAATGACAAAAATGACAAAAATGACAAAAATGACAAAAATGACAAAAATGACAAAAATGACAAAAATGACAAAAATGACAAAAATGACAAAAATGACAAAAATGACAAAAATGACAAAAATGACAAAAATGACAAAAATGACAAAAATGACAAAAATGACAAAAATGACAAAAATGACAAAAATGACAAAAATGACAAAAATGACAAAAATGACAAAAATGACAAAAATGACAAAAATGACAAAAATGACAAAAATGACAAAAATGACAAAAATGACAAAAATGACAAAAATGACAAAAATGACAAAAATGACAAAAATGACAAAAATGACAAAAATGACAAAAATGACAAAAATGACAAAAATGACAAAAATGACAAAAATGACAAAAATGACAAAAATGACAAAAATGACAAAAATGACAAAAATGACAAAAATGACAAAAATGACAAAAATGACAAAAATGACAAAAATGACAAAAATGACAAAAATGACAAAAATGACAAAAATGACAAAAATGACAAAAATGACAAAAATGACAAAAATGACAAAAATGACAAAAATGACAAAAATGACAAAAATGACAAAAATGACAAAAATGACAAAAATGACAAAAATGACAAAAATGACAAAAATGACAAAAATGACAAAAATGACAAAAATGACAAAAATGACAAAAATGACAAAAATGACAAAAATGACAAAAATGACAAAAATGACAAAAATGACAAAAATGACAAAAATGACAAAAATGACAAAAATGACAAAAATGACAAAAATGACAAAAATGACAAAAATGACAAAAATGACAAAAATGACAAAAATGACAAAAATGACAAAAATGACAAAAATGACAAAAATGACAAAAATGACAAAAATGACAAAAATGACAAAAATGACAAAAATGACAAAAATGACAAAAATGACAAAAATGACAAAAATGACAAAAATGACAAAAATGACAAAAATGACAAAAATGACAAAAATGACAAAAATGACAAAAATGACAAAAATGACAAAAATGACAAAAATGACAAAAATGACAAAAATGACAAAAATGACAAAAATGACAAAAATGACAAAAATGACAAAAATGACAAAAATGACAAAAATGACAAAAATGACAAAAATGACAAAAATGACAAAAATGACAAAAATGACAAAAATGACAAAAATGACAAAAATGACAAAAATGACAAAAATGACAAAAATGACAAAAATGACAAAAATGACAAAAATGACAAAAATGACAAAAATGACAAAAATGACAAAAATGACAAAAATGACAAAAATGACAAAAATGACAAAAATGACAAAAATGACAAAAATGACAAAAATGACAAAAATGACAAAAATGACAAAAATGACAAAAATGACAAAAATGACAAAAATGACAAAAATGACAAAAATGACAAAAATGACAAAAATGACAAAAATGACAAAAATGACAAAAATGACAAAAATGACAAAAATGACAAAAATGACAAAAATGACAAAAATGACAAAAATGACAAAAATGACAAAAATGACAAAAATGACAAAAATGACAAAAATGACAAAAATGACAAAAATGACAAAAATGACAAAAATGACAAAAATGACAAAAATGACAAAAATGACAAAAATGACAAAAATGACAAAAATGACAAAAATGACAAAAATGACAAAAATGACAAAAATGACAAAAATGACAAAAATGACAAAAATGACAAAAATGACAAAAATGACAAAAATGACAAAAATGACAAAAATGACAAAAATGACAAAAATGACAAAAATGACAAAAATGACAAAAATGACAAAAATGACAAAAATGACAAAAATGACAAAAATGACAAAAATGACAAAAATGACAAAAATGACAAAAATGACAAAAATGACAAAAATGACAAAAATGACAAAAATGACAAAAATGACAAAAATGACAAAAATGACAAAAATGACAAAAATGACAAAAATGACAAAAATGACAAAAATGACAAAAATGACAAAAATGACAAAAATGACAAAAATGACAAAAATGACAAAAATGACAAAAATGACAAAAATGACAAAAATGACAAAAATGACAAAAATGACAAAAATGACAAAAATGACAAAAATGACAAAAATGACAAAAATGACAAAAATGACAAAAATGACAAAAATGACAAAAATGACAAAAATGACAAAAATGACAAAAATGACAAAAATGACAAAAATGACAAAAATGACAAAAATGACAAAAATGACAAAAATGACAAAAATGACAAAAATGACAAAAATGACAAAAATGACAAAAATGACAAAAATGACAAAAATGACAAAAATGACAAAAATGACAAAAATGACAAAAATGACAAAAATGACAAAAATGACAAAAATGACAAAAATGACAAAAATGACAAAAATGACAAAAATGACAAAAATGACAAAAATGACAAAAATGACAAAAATGACAAAAATGACAAAAATGACAAAAATGACAAAAATGACAAAAATGACAAAAATGACAAAAATGACAAAAATGACAAAAATGACAAAAATGACAAAAATGACAAAAATGACAAAAATGACAAAAATGACAAAAATGACAAAAATGACAAAAATGACAAAAATGACAAAAATGACAAAAATGACAAAAATGACAAAAATGACAAAAATGACAAAAATGACAAAAATGACAAAAATGACAAAAATGACAAAAATGACAAAAATGACAAAAATGACAAAAATGACAAAAATGACAAAAATGACAAAAATGACAAAAATGACAAAAATGACAAAAATGACAAAAATGACAAAAATGACAAAAATGACAAAAATGACAAAAATGACAAAAATGACAAAATTGACAAAAATGACAAAAATGACAAAAATGACAAAAATGACAAAAATGACAAAAATGACAAAAATGACAAAAATGACAAAAATGACAAAAATGACAAAAATGACAAAAATGACAAAAATGACAAAAATGACAAATATGACAAAAATGACAAAAATGACATAAATGAAAAAAATATCAAAATTGAGAAAAATTAAAAATATGACAATAATGAAAAAAATATATCGGAATTGAGAAAAAAGGCAAATTTTCAGCCAGAAACATTTCGTTGACAAGTCTCGCCTGTTTTGCCCGGAGTTAAGCAAGGGAAAAAATTGAAATATGGTTCTTGAGGAGGTTGACAATTTTCGGAAGCATGCAGCTCACTTTAATTTCTTGGAGTTAAACAAGGGAATAAAATATTTTTAGTACTTGAGAAGGCTGACGATCTGTGGAAGCTGAAAATCAGTAAATTTTTCATAACGACTCAAGCGATGAACGGCTAAATATACAAACGCGATCGTTTTCCCTATTACGTAAAACAGTGGTGGAGTGATAGAAAGTCAAATATATTATTTATGTGCCGAAAGAGGACAGTCGGCTGACTTTCTCAATACTTCTACCAAATTCAAAGTTTTGAGTGATTTTGAAGGTTAAGCTTCAAGAAACAGAAAACGAAATCGAAATTCAAATAATACATTATGGATGGCGCTCGTTGTGCCCAAACATTATAGACGAGTTTCTTCATTGAACGCTATCTCGAAAGTCACAAAATTTGCTCATATAAACATTACCCAACTAGGCAGCTTCACTGATAATTACTTTCTGACATATTTCAGGTTTTGATACTGAAACCCTGAATTTAACTTCTGGCTTTTGGGAAATTCTTCGAGAATGAGAAAATTGACCATTAACTAGTCTAGGATTTGCTGAAATCATGTTTTATTGTGTTTATTTTTGTACATTTGTTTTACCTATTTTTAGTTATTTAGATAGAATATTAAAATTGTCATTCGGAAACATACAATGAAACAGCAAGCAAAGATACAAGATTGTATCCAGTGCTTCGAAATTTTCCTCCAAAATCATTACTTCGCTAATAGTCGTAACCGGCAAAGTTTTCCTCCCCAAATAGACGGTACAAAATGGCGAAACACGAGCTCGTTAGATCCAAATTATACTCCGCTTTCGCTGTTTCCATCCCGGTGAAATCCAATACACGAAGTTCGAATCCGAAAGCCGTAAAGAGAACCGGCAAAGGACGAGTTCAATCAATTAGGAATGTTTGTCGATCAATCAACTCGGATTGAGCCCGAAACAGGATTACATTCGTTCGATTCGATCCAGCCGTGACTGGTTTCCGGGGCCCCCGAGATGTGTATGCGTGGGATGAATGATATTCCTTTCCGCATTTTTAGAGAAGCTATGTTAGATGTTGTTGCTCGCGGCAATTCCGCACTGACGAGGCAAATGTATTCAACTTGTACTTTATAAATAGCGTTGTTGGATTGGAAAATAACCACGGGAATACAAAATTATGAACATTAACGTTAATCCCAAATCAATATGTTTGAATAATTATGATGAAGCAACGTTCGAAATGAATGAAATTCTTTTTAATATGAAGGCTTTTGAATAGAAAAAAAAGTATTTAAATAAAAAAATGAAACAACATTTCCCAACATTTTTCGATGAATAAATTTAATTCTTCTGTCATTTGAAATGTGAAGTTTGACCAAAAAGAATCCTAATCGTTTCAACATTTCAAAGAACTTTTTCAGGTTTTGACTCAACCCAAAATACAAATGTACAACGAATAGCCTTAGATATACGTAGTGTCACACATTGGTGCCAGGTTCATTCAAATGCAAGCTTATCCGAGCGAACGGAAAATGTATCCCTTTTGCAAACTTTCCATCGTGTCGTAATGACGATAATCACCGCCTTTGACATGTGTCGTTCTACATCGACAGCAAAACTTCCAGCCCACGACCGACCATCATGAATGGAGGTGGGCCGTGTTGCTGCGCCACGGCTTTCATTTGCAGCGACCACACTGTCAAGATTTTTACGCCATACGCCATCAAAAATTGACCTTTCTGTCAGGGTCGCTTACGGAGGATGCCCCACTCTTGGAGGAGCGAGAAAATATTTGAACCACCACGGCCAAACCACCAGCCACCAGGCCGACGCTTTGGGTCATCAATCAATGTGTCAGGATCGCTTCAATGCGGTGATAACGACGATGGGAGACCAGTCAGCTATTCCTTCTTACTCATTCCGGTACCGGTACCCATTGCGTCATGCTTTAAACGCTTTGGATAAGTAAATTTACGGTTTCATTTCCAACATAGGAAAAGTAAATCGAAGAAAATCAGAAAAGTAATATTTTTTCTTAAAATGTTTTGACAAAGTTCACCTTAGTACCCACGATATATAAAACTTGACTTGGATGGTGGCTCCAGAGAGCTGAAAATTTAAAATGCATATTTATTTTATCAGTTAACAACAAATCCGCACATTCACTTTCCGAATAATCTCTGCTATCTTACATTTTACTTCACATCAAAAGGAAGAATGACCAAGCTGGTCAAAATCCTCTATAAATAAACAAAATATAATGATATAGAACTTCATTTCTTCTCCCTCAATGTATCATTGTTATATTTGAAAGTGTACTGTTTCACTATTCAAGTTTATTACTCAACTTGTTTTTTTTTTTAATTTTAATGGATTGAGTTATGAAATATAAGAAAACATCTTTTTTCCTAAATGATCGTGTTGTTATTCATCAATATTTCCAATATTTAGAATAACTTTCCATCAAATCAATGGTGGCTCCAGAGAGCTAGAAATATGTGTTAAGCAAGAGAAATAAGCTTAAGAAAGTCCCCGCATTGACTTTATTTTTTAGATCAAACCTGAAGTTTTGAATTTTGAATCTTTAGTTTAAAACATTTGTTCAAATATCTGATTCAATGATCTGAGCTCAACGTATTATGTTTGTTGTAAACTGACATTGTATTTTTGTCAATAGAAATGAGTAAATTTTTTATCTGATTTACTTGTTTTCTAAAACTCAAACTTTCTACCTTTAATGTTCATTCATTTCTTATTTTTAAAACTCGCGTTTCATTAAATTTCTGCTGAATGCCCGAGATTGAACACTGACAACATTGGAAATTTTGTGGCTCCAGAGAGGCACATCTAAATTTTTATTAAAACACTAGCTGGCCCGGTGTGCTATGCTATACCTTCTAAAAAATAAATAAATTGTTTGAATTTTGGTTTTTCTTTGGGTATTATATAAAATTTAATTCTAACATAATTCAGGAGCAATCCTTATACAATTAGAATAGCCACTAGAGTTTCAGATTTTTTAATCTAACTTTTTTTAAATTGATTTCTCAAATTGTGTTTTCAAGATCTGAATTTTATAACTGTTATTGGGTTCTCTAACCCTTCAAAAGTGTCAAAAACTGACCTTTGGTTTGTTGGCGTGCTCTTGGTCGCAAATATTAACCTATTTTGATGATTTTGGATTTATTATGAATATAATTCATACTTGTTTCTTAATATTTCAAAATTAAGTATATATGTTTTCCAGTTTATCAGTTGTTTAGAGTGTCCATTTCCCGGCCATTTTCCTGCTCCCGGGAATCGGGAAATCTGGTGGCCTTTTTCCAGGGGATTCCCGGGATCCTGGGAAATATTCATAAACATGTAAAATGTATGCACTTTGATTCAAATATACATAGCTTTTCAAACATTTCGTACATGCAAGCCCATAATTTGTTCAAAATATACTCTTGATAAGGTTTTTGAACATTTTTTTAATCAAATTAAAACAGTCAAATGAACTATAAAATAATCTGAATAAGTCAAATGAAAAATTCTTTCATGCAATCAGGGGTTAATAAAAGAATATTATCTTTTTATTTGTTTGATTATTTGAACCTTTTTTCGTTTTTCTGAACACTTCACATGCATATATGCCTTTCGTTTAAAAAAAAGAATGTATTCTTCATTTTTTAGTTTTGAAATTCATCTGGCTTTCAAAGCCAGAGGGAAACATGTGTTTAAATGTTACTTTCGAGAAAACACAATATGCCTATCTTCTGCGCGATTTTTCATATATTTTCCGAAGTGTTGTGGGTTTTCGTTCAATGAAAACGGTGTGGAAATACATCTAATCTTTTTAAATTTATATATTTGAATGGAAAAAAATGCACAAAACGGCTGTAAAATGTTTACTGCTACAGGAATCGGCATATTCTCAATAAGTTTTGTATGACTTCATTTTCAAAAGAGACATAATTTCATACTTGTCGAGAATTCCCGGGAATGAAACTTGATTCCCGGGAATCGGGAATTCCTGAATTTTTCAAATTCCCGGGAAATCCCGGAACAGACACTCTACTGTTGTTGGTTTCGAATGTAAAGTCTCAAAAAAAAATTATTAAAATTATTTTCAATTTCTGGCAGCTTAGCTGTATCAAAGTGTTTTTTGACCTTTGCAATTGTCAAGAATTAATCTATCCGATATAGATGTGTGGGTCCGTTAAAAATTTTGACCCGAACAGTTTTGGAAGGTTAATTTTACCAAATTGTACGTTTAACGGTATGAATTAGAGTATTTCGGGGAAATATGGACTAGCTAAGAGAAATGATCGGGAATAATATAGTTAGATAAGCTGAAAACTCGAATACCTTATTTTCTGTCAAAAATACTTTTGATTGTAAAAACTATTAAAATATTCAATTTTGTACAAACCCTTCTCAAATCAATCATTGAAATCTTTGGATGTAAAACGCCCTAGTGTAGGCAAGTGATGCTTTAAAATATTCGATCAAAACGACTCGAAAACAACACAATGTTTACAGTGAAAATAAATATATTCTGTTAAAAAATTCAGGAAAAAGTAAAAAAAAAGTTTTTTTCATGTTTATTTACACATGAAAACAAGCGTTTTTTCAAAATATTTTTCAATAAAAAAAATGAATAACTTTGAATTTTTTTAGTGAACCGTTTCTATTTTCAGAACAAAATTTTTACTCAAATTCGATATAAATTTGCAATTATGATGCATTTTTATGGCAATTTAGAACCAAGCAAAGAAGAAGAATGGTTTATCATTTTTATAATTGGTATGTATTCATGAAAAACATGTACTCCAAAATCTAGAGTAAAACACGTTGCTTTGTTTACATCTTATCGAGTAGCACCTTGACAGGAAGGTAATTTGTGCAAAAATTGATGAGGGCACTTTGATCGGATATTTCAGGTATAATAAATTGTCTGTTCAACTTAAAATAACAATTTACAGAAATTTGCTTTATCAATTGAAAATACAGTGAGCGAAATAAGAATAGCCCCTATTTGTTTATTGTAAAAAGTTGCACTATTGACTGCTGTAGAATAGTTGTTCTACGGTTTGCTCCCCATTGGAAGCTTATTTATTTATTTATTTATTATTAAGGATATATGTATGGGCCGAGTCCGTCATCCGAACTACTTAAAATTATCCCACCATTATCCCACCATAATTAACGTTAATCAAGCATAAATTGGACATTTTCTAATCAACTGGTTTTCGGTGAGGTCCAAAAATATGAAAAAAGGATGCAAAATAAGAATAGCACCACTCATGCTGTTGTTAAAAATCATGCTTTTTTGTTGAGATATATGGTGATTAATTTTTAGTTTTTTACTTGAACTAAGGTCAAAAGAAACACTACTGGAAATCCTGGCGGAGTATAACCACTAAGGGGCCGTTCAAATATAACGTGACGCAATTTTTTTTCGCTATCTAACACCCTCCCACTTCCCAAGTAACAATTTTAGCTTTATTATGGTCAGCAAAATTTCGTTTGGACTATCGCATAAATCTTAATAAAAAGCTAAAGCGCATTCTATAACATCATCTGGACTCTAATAAAGCCAAAATCAGGCTATTTGGCCCTACCCTAGAAACGTCATCAAGACATATAATTGTTGGTCATCAATGTTGGTCACCAAAGCTTTTAAAAAGCTATTATTAAACATGTTCGAAATTTTTGTTTTTTTCGGTTCTGTCAGTTCTCGGAGTTTTTTTTTATTTTTTTCCAGCAACCATAATGGTTGATGAATGATGATTGCATTATTCAGATATGATCTGGTAAAATTAATAGCTAAAAAAAAACAATGTTTTAACCATATATTGAGCTTCTTTTCTACTGCCAGTCAAGATTTTAGGTAAAATGTATATGAAATAGTATCTTTAAATAAATGCGCCTCGTCAAATCTGATGGTCAATCATGATGGAATTGATGAAAAAAAGGCCTGAAAAAATATTTTCCAATGCTTGCATTGTGAATCCATCAACATGGCGTCATTTTGTGCCCTTCGATTTTGCAACCAACATGGCGTGAGTCAATTCATAGTTTTATTATGGTTTAATGATGACCCCAAAAAAAGCTACGATTTGACGTTTCTCTCGCAAGCCAATCAATTACACGCTAAGGTTGAGTTCCTCATTTCTGAGTTGATAATCATTAGTACAGTAAATGAGGACAGACTTTTTGAATGAAAAGGGATTGGTTTTGAATGACCCGTGGAATAAATCATAAGTTGAAGTCAAATTTCGTTGTATGACGCCATCTTGAAATCCAAGATGGCGGCTTCCGCTGAACTTTAAAATGGTGTAAATGACTTGAAATCGCATGAAACCCCAACAAAATGGGTATCGGTTGAAAGGGCTAAACGAGTAGAAGTTGAATTTCGCTATCAGACACCATCTTGAAATCCAAGGTGGCGGCATCCGCTCAACTTTTAATGCTTAATACTGACAAAAAGTCGCATTAAACCACCACTATACAGGTATTGAATGAAAAGGCTAAGCTAGAAGATGTCGATTTTTTTCTTTCCGACGCCATCTTGGAATCCAAGATGGCAGCTTCCACTGAATTTAAAATGTTGTTAATCAAACACAACTTTTTTTCATGTAATACTGCATTAAAACTACTATTTTAAGACAATTTAGATCATTTTAAATCACTTTTATTATTTTTTCATTATGTGTCTAATGCATTTTGAACTTTTCTTGTTTTGTTTATAGTTTTTGATTTTTTTTTGCCATTTATGTAATTCTATTATTCCTATCATGCTATTATGTTCAAATTGTATTGGTCTTATTCTAGCGAAAACTATAAGGTTATGTTGTTTCTGTTAATCGTCTGATTTAGGCACATGTGCCAAATTCGATGTTGCCAAAAACGAACGGGTCTGTATTGTGGTGGTTTTTGTGGGATTTTCAGTCACTTACAGATGTTCAGAGAAACGCGAAAAGAGATATTTGACTTCTATCATTTAGCCTTAGCACCCAATACAATATATTTGGGAGTTTCATGCTATTTTCATTCATTTACAGTATTTTTAAGTTCAGCTGAAGCCACCATCCTGGATTTCAAGATAGCGTCAGAATGCAAAAATAAACTTTTTATAGCTTATCCCAATTGAAAAATACCCGTATTTTGGAGGTTTCATGCGATATTCAATGATTTAGAGCATTTTTAAAGTTTATAGAAAGCTGCCATCTTGGATTTCAAGATGGCGTAAAATAGCAATATTCGACTTCTACTCGTTAAGCCCTTTCACCCACTATCAATTTGGTTTTCATGTCATTTTAAGTCATTCACTACATTTTAAAGTTTAGCGGAAGCTGCCATCTTGGATTTCAAGATGGCGTCAGATAGCGAAATTCAACTTCTACCGGTTGATCCCTTTCTACTTTTACCCCTATAATATAGGTTTTATGCGATTTTCAGTCATTTACAGTATTTTCAAGTTGAGTTGTAGCCGCCATCTTGGATTTAAGATGGCGACGGGCAACGAAATTTGACTTCTACTCGTTTATTACTTTCAACTAATAACCATATTGTGAAGGTTTCACGATATTTTCAGTAATTTACAGCTTTGAAAATAAAAGCGGAAGCCGCCATCTTGAATTAATGATGGCGTCAAGCAACAACTTTTTTCCTACTATTTGGGCCCTTTCACTCAATACTCATATTATAAAGTTATAAATCACTTTCGGTGATTTCAAGTTTTCAAAGATGTATTTTTTTGATTTTAACTCAAAACCAACACGCATAACTTACCAAAAATGTGTAAAAATGGGAGTTCCAATTCAAATATGTGCTATCTGAGCGGGTCCTGTTTTGACATCTTGATCGAGAACTGTCACTAAGTTTTATGGCGGTTTAATAATCATGCACTGAGTGCTATTATAGAACATGCAAAAGAAAGCTTGGAGCAAACTTCTAGGTTTGTGTTTTATTATAGTTTAAAAAGAGCATTCATAACTCTTTCAAAATAACTAAAACAGCATGTTTAATAAAAGTTTTATTAGCGTTTTCAAAACCATCTGAAAACATATGGTCGAAAAAAAATTATAAGCATTCTGCATGACCATAATAAAACCGCCATAAAACGCACAAAAAAATGCCATAATTAAACCATAATAAAACTTCCTAATGCTAGTTGGCATAATCTGTGTTACTTGGGTTCTTAACACATTTGTACCAGATTCTCTATCCAAAATCCACAAAATGTTACAAACACCTTCTCTCTAAACGTGTTAGGTATTAATTGGATGGTCCCTAAGCAGAACGAACTGACAAAGGGTGATACGGTCAAAATTTGGTCAAGTCGTTTACTTAAAAATCAAATTAAATATCTTTTTCAAATTCAGGAAAAATATTCAGTAAGGCTTTCGCTTTCCCAAATCCGAATTGCCAGGCCTTACGCTTAACCCCTGCCATCAGATTTTGTACAGCCACCTTGTCCACCTTCTTCGCCGCAGGAAGCCAGTTTGCCTTGAACTGCTGCTCGCTTTAGCAACACAATAGCCCAGTATTTCTCAATTGGGCGGAGCTCTGGCGTATTGGGAGGGTTCTTGTCCTTGGGAACCACCTGCACGTTGTTGGAGGCGTACCACGTCATGGCCTTTTAACCGTAATGGCAAGATGCCAAATCCGGCCAAAACAGTACGGAACAACTGTGTTTCTTCAGGAAAGGCAGCAGACGTTTATTCAAACATTCTTTCACGTAAATTTCTTGGTTGACAGTCCCGGAAGCTATGAAAATGCTGCTTTTCAAGCCACAGGTACAGATGGCTTGCCAAACCAGATATTTTTTCGCGAATTTTGACAGTTTCATGTGCTTATCTGCTACCTTTCCCCTTACTTTTGCCGTATAAAACTCCTGTCCCGAAAGCTGCTTGTAGTTGGCTTTGACGTAGGTTTCGTCGTCCATTACCACGCAGTCAAACTTCGTCAGCATCGTCGTGTACAGCCTCCGAGATCGCGCTTTGGCCGTCGAATTTTGTTTAATATCGCTATTTGGAGTCACTACCTTCTTGTAAGTCGATAGTGCGGCTCGTTTTTTGGCTCGATGCACGGTTGTAGACGATACACCCAACTTATTTGCGGCATCTCGGAGAGAAAGGTTAGGGTTTCGCTTGAAACTACCGGCAACTCTCTTTGTCGTCTCAGCGGCTTCCGGTTTTCGATTTTCCCCCGATCCAGACTTCCTGGCTGTCGACAAACGTGCCCCAAACACTTTAATTACATTTGTAACGGTTGATTTGGCAACTTTTAGCGATTTTGCCAGCTTTGCGTGCGAGTAGCTCGGATTTTCGCGATGCGCGAGCAAAATTTTGATACGCTGCTCTTCTTCCCTGGACGGCATTTTGACAACTGAAGAGTGAATTCCAAAATCAAAACAGGAGCAACATTCTGCACCATCACACCTTCAAAATGAGGGGTGTTCAGGGTTTTCAAATGCAAAATTGAAAGAAATACGTCAAGTTGATATTGACCATATTTTGACCGTATCACCCTTGATGAAATATTTTTCATAGATAAGGTTTCAAGAAAACCCATGAGACTTTTTACTAGGCCTAGGATCAATTCAGGCCTGCAGTGCATAACTTTTTTCGAATGTCGGGTCATTTGGGGCACTCTATTGGGCACTCTTCCTTTCTCCCCACTGGATGAAGGCTCAAATGATCATAGAAACTTTGTTCGTGTTTAAATACCTTCCCATACCAATTTTGGTACGATTTCTCTGACTGGTTCTCGTTTTTGGGGTTTATTTTTGACACTTTACCAGTACTATGGCATCCGGGTAAACCGGTTCTCGAGTTAAGTATAAATTGTAAGGGAGGTCTTTCCCCTTTCCTATCTCCTTCCTATTTCCTTCTCACTAGAAAGAGAGAGGGGTACTCGTAGAAGCATTTCTCGTACACAAAAACCCTCCCATGTCAAATTGGGCTCCATTTGCTTGATTTGTTTACGAATTATGGAATAAAAACGTATGGAAATACCTCTCCATAAAAACCTTTTTCGTATCCAAATAGCATCACATGCCAAATTTGGTTTCATTTGATCGAATAGTTGCAAAAAATATCATGGAAGCCCTCGTCTTCGCTTCGTTTTTCCCAACTGAAAGAAGGGAGGGGTACCAAATCGTTAAAGGTAAATTTCGCGTAACCAAATACATTTCCATGCCAAATATGGTTCCATCTGCATGATCAGTTCTAGAGTTATTCAAACATGTTTTGTTCGTTTGGGGGTTTTCAAATTACTATAGCAACCTTCACTGGCGCGCAAAGACCCCTCCTGCTAAGTTTAACGGAAATCCGTTCAGAAGTTTTCGATTCTAAAGGGAACAGACCGACAAAAATTTATTGTCTTTACAGGTTCCGGCAATTGAAGTGCTACACAGCAAAAAAAAATAAATGTAACGATGGACGATGTAATTTCTGGAGATAATGTAGTATTAGGGATTTCTGTTGAAATAATAAATCTTATAGCAAGTTCACTGGTGTTGGGAAAAAGTGGTAGAAATTTTGTCACTTTTGGCACATTTTGAAAATTTTACCATGCAAAAACATTTCCAAGATCTGTGGCCTCCAAGTTTTTTAACAACACGTGTTGAAGTTTCGCATGCTGTGATACAAAAATAGCAATATTTCTTTCACATACGGCTGAAATAGAAACAGTGCTGTAAAAAAAAATACAACGCCCTAAGATCTTAAAAACATTTTTGTATGTTGAAATTTTCAAAATGTTCAAATTTCTACCAATTTTTCCCAACACCAGTGAATTTGCTCTAAACGATGTACACAATGTGAATACGTCGTGTGGTGTAATATCACAACTTTCTATGTGATATCGCATCAAGTAGTCAATGTTTTCTTCCATTGACGTTCAAATTGTATTCATTTCAAAAAGTTTGAAACGGATTACGGACCTCAGCTGTGCTTGTTTGGATTATAAGAACTGCCGAAATTGAATAAAAATGTAAGCAAACCTAGAGCTTCCTTATTTTTCATTTTAGGAAATTTGGTCAATTTTGCATCAGCGGTACCATAAATATCAGATGGTTTCAAACAGCCGGATACATCCTGACGATATAATATTAAGTAACATTTGCGACTCAAGTTATGTGCAGGTATTCGATGATACTTCATAATACTTTTTTTGCTTTGTACTTTGAAATAAACATATTAATGAACATAAAATTTTGACGAGTTTAACGAGTATTCTTTATCATAAAGGATACAAAACACCTTCATAATATTTACAAATGCTAGTAATTGATAAACTAATCCAGTTCATGTAGGGTCGATCAACAACTTGAATCGAATGATGGACCAAGAAGCTGCATGAATTATAGGGCCAAATATTTTTACATTACTTATAAAATTTTAACTACAAAAAAAAAAAATGAAATTTTGTCTTCATTCAATTCTTTAGACCCTCGCACAATTCCCCTAATTTTTTTTCCTTTAAACTTTATCATTTGATAAGGTTTCTTTTGTCCTAGGCTGGCTTACTCTTAGAAAACGTCCCTATTTTTTAAATATCAAAAATTTACTTCAAAGTACAACAAAAACTACACCAAAACTATGAATTTACAATGGAAAATTTTGAACTGTCTCATGAATCAACCTGCTGTTTCTGAACGCTTTGATTTCATCAGGATTGATGTTGGTTTGCGAGTCTTCGAAAAAATTGATATTTCAAGATTTTGAAATAAAATTTTTTACTTACATTTGAAATTTTCAAAAACAAACCAAGTTTTTCCCAATTTGAACCTCAACATGTAGGTTTTAGGTCACCTCTTGTCTGCAACTCCGATTCTCTACCTCCCCGTGGTGCTAGCTGGGGTGCGAGCAACCTTAGCGGAGATCGGGTACCCAACCCCGGTGGATGCTTTGGTCGCATGCAGACTGAGTCAGGGGGCTTCGTACGCGTCTGTTCTCCATGTTAGGGGCGGCGTGCGGAGTGCAACAGCGTCCTGGTGGTGTTCGGGACCCAAAACAGCAACATCACGACGGTCCTCCTGCGAGATAGTGGGGTTAGCTGCGGGCCTTGCGAGCCTGTGACTACAAAAAACATAAGCAACGAACAACGAACAACAAATTTCGGATGGAAATCGGCAAAGACCCACGCGACGAAAAGGGACTAGCGATTGGAAACTTGGAACATGGAACTGCCGATCTCTAAATTTTGTGGGCAGTACCCACGTGCTCTCCAACGAATTGAAGAGCCACAAATTCGACATCGTAGCGCTGCAGGAGGTATGCTGGAAGGGCTCCACGGTACGAACGTATCCAGATGGTCGTGCCATCTACCAGAGCTGCGGCAACACACACGAGCTTGGAACAGCTTTTATAGTGATGGGAAAGATGCAAAAGCGCGTGATCGGGTGGTGGCCGATCAACTCTCGAATGTGCCGGTTGAGAATCAAGGGCCGGTTCTTCAACATCAGCATCATCAACGTGCACAGCCCTCACCTCGGAAGTACCGGTGACGACAAAGACGAATTCTACGCGCAGCTGGAGCGTGAATACGACCGTTGCCCAAAACATGATATCAAGATCGTCATCGGGGATTTCAATGCTCAGGTCGGCCAGGAAAAGGAATTTAAACCGACAATTGGAAGGTTCAGCGCGCACCAGCTGACCAACGAAAACGGCCTCAGACTTATTGATTTCGCCGCCTCCAAACGAATGGCCGTACGTAGTACCTTTTTTCAGCACCGCCTCCCACACAAGTGCACCTGGAGATCACCGTACCAAACGCAATCACAGATCGACCACGTTTTCATCGACAGCCGGCACTTTTCGGACATCATCGACGTCAGATCCTGTCGGGGCGCCAACATCGAGTCGGACCATTATCTGGTGATGGTGAAGATGCGCCCAAAACTCTCCGTAGTGAACAACAAGCGAAACCGGCGCCCGCCTCGGTTAAACATCGCGCGACTGAAGCAACCTGAGGTCGCGGCAGACTACGCGCAATCAGTCGAAGCAGCGCTGCCGGCAGAGGGCGAGCTTGACGAAGCCCCTCTCGAGGACTGTTGGGATACCATCAAAACAGCCATCAACAGTGCTGCGGAGAACGTCATCGGTTATGTGGAGCGATCTCGACGGAACGACTGGTTCAACGAGGAGTGTAGGAGGGTGATGGACGAAGAGAATGCCGCGCGGGCGGCAGTAGTGCAAAGAGGCACCCGTCGAAATGTGGAAAATCACCGACAGCGGAAGAGGCAGCGAGTCCGACTTTTCCAGGAGAAAAAGCGCCGCCTGGAGGAGGAGGAGCTCGAGGAGCTGGAGCAGCTGCATCGTTCCCAAGGAACGCGAAAGTTCTATCAGAAACTCAACGCATCCCGCAAAGGCTTCGTGCCGCAAGCCGAAATGTGCCGGGATAAGGACGGGGGCATCCTGACGGACAATCGTGAGGTGATCAAAAGGTGGAAGCAGCACTTCGATGAACACCTGAACGGCGCACATGCAGGAGATCAAAACGGCGGGGGAAGGTACATCGCCGGCGTAGCCAACGACGAAGAGGAGCCACTCCCAACGATGAGTGAAGTTAAGGAAGCCATTCGCCAGCTGAATAGAAACAAGTCGGCTGGGAAGGATGGCATCGCAGCTGAACTCATCAAAATGGGCCCGGACAGGTTGGCCGATTGCCTACACCGGTTGATAATCCGGATCTGGGACATAGAACAGCTACCGGAGGAGTGGAAGGAGGGGGTAATATGCCCCATCTACAAGAAGGGCGACAAATTGGACTGTGAGAACTACCGAGCTATCACTGTCCTCAATGCCGCCTACAAAGTGCTGTCCCGAATCCTACTCCACCGCCTAACGCCACAAGCAAACAGATTCGTGGGAAGTCATCAGGCCGGCTTCATGGAGGGACGGTCAACGACGGACCAGATATTCACATTACGGCAAATCCTCCAAAAATGCCGGAAACATCAAGTCCCTACGCACCATCTATTCATCGACTTCAAAGCCGCATACGACACGATCGACCGTAACGAGCTATGGAAAATCATGGACGAGAACGGCTTTTCCGGGAAGCTGATCAGACTGATCAAGGCGACGATGGATGGAACGCAGTGATGTGTGCGGATTTCGGGTGAATTGTCGAGTTCATTCAAATCGCGCAGGGGGCTTCGACAAGGTGATGGTCTATCCTGCATGATGTTCAACGTGGCGCTAGAAGGTGTTATTCGACGAGCGGTGGGCGAAATGCGGGGCACAATTTTCAACAGATCCAGTCAACTTATCTGCTTTGCCGATGACATTGATATAGTCGGCAGATCAACTGCGGCGGTAGAGGAGATCTACCGCAAACTGAAACGCGAAGCAGGAAGGATTGGGTTGATGATTAATACGTCCAAGACGAAGTATATGCTGGCCTGCGGATCCGAGACCGACCGAACCCGCTTGTCCAGTAATAACAAGGTCACGTTCGACGGCGACGAGCTGGAGATAGTCGAAGACTTTGTCTATCTCGGCTCACTGGTGACCGCAGACAATGACATCAGCCGCGAGATCCGGAGGCGAATTATCAGCGGAAGTCGTGTCTACTATGGACTCCACAAGCAACTGCGGTCGAGAAGACTTAGCCCTCGCACGAAGTGTAACCTGTATATGACGCTTATTAGACCGGTTGTTCTCTACGGGCACGAGACATGGATATTGCTCGAGGAGGACCTGCGTACACTCGGAGTATTCGAGCGACGAGTGTTAAGAACCATCTTTGGCGGCGTACAGGAGAACGGAGTGTGGAGGCGAAGGATGAACCACGAGCTCGCGCGACTCTACGGCGAACCCAGTATCCAGAAGGTGGTGAAGGCTGGCTGGATACGCTGGGCGGGACATGTTGCGAGAATGCCGGACGACTGTCCTGCAAAACAGGTGTTCGCTACGAATCCGGTAGGAACAAGACGAGCGGGGGCGCAACGAGCGAGGTGGTTAGACCAAGTGGAGCGTGATCTGGCGAACGTGGGGTGCCCGAGAAATTGGAGAACGGTTGCCATGGACCGAGTGAATTATAGGAATTATGTTCGTCAAGTTATGTCGTGAGACGGAATACTATGTAAATAAAATAAATGTAGGTTTTAAGTTTTAAGATATTTTAACTTTAGACCTAGTTTTTGATGATTATGGCGAAAAATTTCATGTTGATTAAAGCCACCCTGTTGATGAATGTTACTCCGTTTTACGGTACGAGAAATGGTTCAATGAATATCTGGCACCCATCACTCCTTCCAGAGGGAAGGCAGGAGGGCTCACATTTTTTTTGTATAATTGAAGAACTAATCGAGAAAAGAGAACCACATTTAGCATAGGAGAAAATTTGGGAACTATAAATATTTTTATGAATATTTGGAACTCCTCCCCCTTCCAATGGGGAAATAGGAGAGCGGGATGGTGGCTTCCATACAGTTTTATGTAGAAATGAAGAACAAATCGAGAAAATGGAACCAAATTTTACATGGGATGGTATAAGGGTTTGATAAATATTTTCCTGAATTTTAGTATCCCTTTACCCTTCCAGTGGAGAGATAGGAAGAGGGATGGGGGCTCTCGTATTATTTGAATAATACTGGAAAGCAATTCAATCAAATGGAATATGAAAAATATTTTTAAGATTATTTAAGACCATCAGCTTCTTCCTTGGGAAGATAGGAAAAGAGGAGACTCCCATACAATTTTTTGCACAACTCCAGAACTTATCTGAGAAATGGAGGGTTTTTGGGAGTTTTTGTTCTCCTTCTTACAAAGTGGGGAGAGTCATATAAAACAAATATTTGAATTAAAACTTAAAGTGGCTCCAGAGAGTTAGAAATAATTTTCTAATAGAAATTTTTGAAACTTCAAAGTTTTTAAATTGACAGATACCTATTAAATAGAACCATTTCATAATTTATTCTCTTTTTTGCACCCTATATTAAATAAATAGTGGTAGTAATATTCATTTTCCTTATTCCTAAGAAACCGTGTAACCGAGACTCTCTGATTTCTTCCCTCGAAGTCAACGCCAACGTCAACCGACTATCATCATTCCTGTTTTGGTTCACCGACATTTCATCGTACTAATTAAGAACGAGTTTCTCTCGTCTTTTTTCAGCCCTTCTTCGCAAATTTTACCAGAACCTTTTTTTTCCTACTTCCAAAGGTAACCCGGCTAGAAGTTTCAAGTACCTTGGATGATATAATTGCTCTTGTGTAATGTGATTTTTTCCCTCGCCTTTGGCTCCGAGGGACCCGGCAGACAGGTTTCGACACATTCCTGGCAACCGGCTGCGATGATGCTTCGTACGTGGGGTAGTTAAATTTTATTCCCGGAAAATATTCAGGATGTAAATATTAAGCAAGTCTGGGGCAAGTCTGGAGGAAGAAGGTGGGCTAGTCATGTTGTTGACCTCGATTCTTTCGAGTAGGGTTGGTTTGTTTTGCAAAATGTTTCAAACAAAATATTTATTTTTTGAGTTGAATATTTACCTGTAGGTAATCAATTGCTGTATGATACGTACCTGAAAAAAATAAAAAAAAGATTAATTAAAAAAATATACAAATTAAGGTTTTCAAATTTGCGCTGCGTGCAAGTAGATGACTACAGTGCAAAAGGCTAACAGGAACACTCGGGCACATAATCTTCTACACTTGTGAAAAAAAAACGTCCCCTACAGAGCCATAGCCTCCCCCATGTTGATAATTGGAGCACTAGCTGCTTGCAGTAGGGGGTTATTTTTCTTCCCCGAAGCATAATTTTCTCGGTGCACACACCTTGACATATACGCCTACATGTCGCCCCTGGACTTCTGGGGAGTTTTATGTGTGGGTGCAAAACAACAGAACAGGATTGTGGAAATAATATCTACAAATTGTTCGCAGGAAGCAGTATAGCAGCAGCAAGAAGCTCATTCAAACAGTAGCCTTTCGCAAAGTTTTTGCCTTTTGGGTTTTTCCGGAAACCAGGCCAAGAACCATTCAGTTTGCGGGTGCTTGAAGAATGTATAAAGTGACAATTTTCAAGACGGCTCATGACAGTGGTTTTGAGTAATTGAATTTTGAACATCTCAGATGTTCCAAACAGTTTTACACGTTTAAAAAATGCCAATTTTAGATATCGACTATTTTTGAATAGTTTTGCCGCTTACCAAATTCGGTTCGGTGTATAAAAAATAAATATTAAATTCAAATGAAAAAATAAAGATTTGTTTGTGGATGATAACAGTTATTACTAATCGATGTTTTTAAGTATTTTTGAAATTGTTATTAATTATTAACATTTGATTTTTTTTCAATATAGAAAAAAAAATTATTGTTTATGATCGATTGAGACGGAAAAGTTTAAAGAAAATACACTTAAAAACAGAGATTTTTCATTTTTTTACAAAAAAATATTTTAATTGATTTTTTAAGTTTGTGCATATTTTTCAAATTTCTCTAACATTTATAAAAAATCTGCATCTTTTTTCTTAATTTCTTTGCTGTACATTGAAGGGTTATGGTTTCCTAGTCTATTTTCAAAATTGTAATTTAAGTTTTAGTTTTAAGTTTTCATTAAGTTTAATTTTTTTAAACCAGTACTGGACTCCTATGAACGTATAATATGGTTGCAGAAATTTTGTTGTGGAACGTAAATTACTAGATTCCATAAACCAAAGGGCCACCCCAGCGACTGAACTAAATAGTGAGTTCTCTCTTGAGAACTCACTCTCTCGCGACCCGATCGTTTGATCTTGTTCATGCATTTGCGATGTAACTTTGCCGATAAAATCAGTTCGCACAAACCTCCAAACAGCAAACATCGGCTACATTTATTTACCCCCGTCGGTTCGGTTCAAAGTTAAGTGTTGGGAAATAAAAGTTGATAGTCCCAAATACGGTCGGTTTGTTTCTATCGAAAGAAATATCCTAAGTGATCAATATCACGGAATTCATCTCGAGTGAACAAAGGGAGGTTATTATTGGGTAGCCTTAATTGCACCCACGGTGGACAGAGAATTAAGTGCTAATTGAAGTGTTCCTCAGTCTGTTGTGGTCAGTGCTGCAAATAATCAGTGTCAGCTTTCAATTTTCAATTGAATTTACTGCAGTGTACGCTCAGTTCATTTCCATCTGCATTCATCTGATTATGAACAGAAAGCTCAATCCCGAAAGCACTCTGCATACTCATTCACGAATCGGCAACATCAGTGCTCAGTATACATTCAGGCTCTTTGCAGGTTCATGAGATTATCCAATCTTCATTTTCAGTATCAAGTAAACATTGCTGAAAGTGAAAAAAGCTCAATTCGATTATCATTAAGTTTAGTTGAATGGTGACAAAGCTTGTTCGATGCGCTAGACTTGCGGATATTGAATAATTACTGCTGAGATTCCTATTTTTTAAGGATTTTGATAAGAAAAAAAAACGTGATAGTGTGTAGAGGTGGGAAGGTTGAGAAATAAGTGTTCATGTTGGCGAGAAGAACGCTGGCGAGGGAGCGTGTAGAACGAATGTGGGGGACAAAATTACGATAAAAATGTAACAAAATTTTGACACAAACATGACAAAAATTTGGCTATAAAAATACAAAACATGACAAATGTGGTAAAGTACGACAAAATTATGAAAAAAAATACAAAAATCTGACAAATATGGCTTAAATTTTACATTATAATAAAACCAAACCAACGCAACTCTGTCGAAAATATGACAAATGTGATAAAAATATGACAATTTTTCTACAAAAATGACAAAATTTTGCAAAAATTTAACAATTGACAAAAATGTGACAACTATAACGAAAATATGGCGAAATATTGGCAAAAAAATTCAAAAATAAGACAAGCGTGGTAATAAAATGACGAATATCTATTATATAAAATTCTCTTGTAACGGTGTTTGTAGTACTACTCCTCCAGAATGACCCAAACGATTCAAATGAAATTATTTTTAGAATATTGTGTAGCCACGCGAATCGGTTTATATCGAATAAAAACAACACAAAGTCGCATCAATTGTCCGTATCAATTAAATTTGTGATAATTTGAATAAAATAAAAGTCATGACATCCATTTTCTCGAGATTTTCTTTCCTTTGGGCGGTTTGTTTTCCGTCTCCATGGTCGAGGCGTCGCGAATCAACGTCGCGAATCAACGTCGCGAATCAACGTCGCGAATCAACGTCGCGAGAGGTTAGTAACCATGGCATAGCACACTGATCAGTGAGAATATTTTGGCGCGTATTTCTCAGCCAAGCATATTTTCAATGCAAGTGGTGGCGATATTAAGCCTTGATGTGATTTTTTCTCTTCTTGATTCCTAGCTCATTTGTACAGCACATGGTTATAAATGACGCCTAGATGTGACTCAGATTGACATTTTGCCGATCGTATAAAACAAATAAATTTTATTTTGCTAAAATCTGAAATTGAAAAGTCAGGCATTCATTTTTAGAAATTTTCTTTCCTTTGAGGGGTTTGTTATTCGTCTCCATGGGCGAGGTCGCTAGCAAACGTCGTTGAAAGATAATAGTAACCGAAGCATACTGTTTATTGATCGCTGGAAAAATTTAAAAATTAGGCATCTGTTTCTCAACCAACTACCTATATTTCGTATGCACGTGGGGGCGATATGCAACCTAGATGGGTTTTTTCCTTGCTTATTTGTACACAGCACATGGTAATAAATGACGCCTAGATTTCACACGGATTGATATTTTATCGATCGAATCAAAACCATATAAACGATTTCAAATATTTAAACCATTTTTAATTCGTGTTAATTTAAGCAGTAAATTGTTGTTCAAAAGATATGAATTTGGTCATGATAAATATGAAATAATGACACTTTGCGGATATCCCGAGTGTTGAATCTGAAGCGGACATTCAAAATTATTATAAAGGTTTTTGTAAATCAAGGTCTTTTGGTTGAACAGCATTCAGTGAAATGGAAGTACCATGCCCCAATAAATGGGACAAATGTATACTGCGATATTTCTTTTTGTCAACATAACTCATATTTTGTTGAAAATATTATTTTTTTTCAGAAAATATGAAAGTTGAACTGTGGTGATATTCGTTTGCATTTGCCCCAGTGTTTTATTTTTTAAATTTACTCACGAAACCATCGAAGTCTGAACAGATTATTCAATTTCGATCTATTAAATTTTAAAAAATCTGCTTCTCAATAAAATGTTATTAAATCTTAAAAATATTACATAATCCTAAATGAAATCACAGATCACCACCAACAATGTTCAGGAAATTTTGAAATCAGAACATTCCGATGCTTCAATTAGAATCTTCGAAATAATTGGTGAATATATCTAAACATATGTTTTCCTCTTTTCAAAACCATTCGTTTCTTTGATTCATTGGGTTAAAGTTCGAAGGAATTAATTTGCATTTTTTGCTTGGATAAAAAAAAGGAATTTGCAGTATACAAATCGTCAGATTTAATGCCATGACAAGTGCTGTTTGGGAACATTTTAAGTTGAAATGTGTAAAGTCTATAACTTAAGTATCAGGCGAAACTTTTTGGGAATGATTTTGGTGAAAATATGGATTTTAATTCAAACTGCTTCGAAGCATGAGGATGGTGAATAAAAAGCTGTTTGAAAATAGTTAGTTAAACATCTTTTCTTATGTGTTTCATTCCTCCAGCTCTAAAAAATACACCATCCAAAGCTAATTGGGAGCTGAAAGCGCTGCGTTAGGCAAAATATTCAGCAAATACTCCAAAAATTGTACCGATATTCAAAATTCTATTTTTAAAAAGATTCATATGCAATATATTCCAATCAATCAGAAATATTTTATTTCGGTTTAAACCTTAATGTGAACTCGAACAAAACGGAAAAAATCTACTAAATAGAATACAGCAAATTAAACATACATATTATCGACATACAGTAGTTTTTCGATTTTATCACGGTCAAAAAAAATTTCACCGTGAATATGGCGAAACCGTGAATTTGATGAAACTAAAAATTGAAGTAGAAAAAAGTATTTTTACTGTCTTTAATCAATAATTTATAATGTTTCAGTATTGGAAACGTTTTGTATCAATAAATTTTGATCATAAGGCGTAGTTATCAAAGATTACTTAATAAAAAGGATCGTTTTCAGTTCAAATTATTCTTCTCTAAAGCAAATTTTTAGGTTTTTTCTTGAAATAAACCATGTTGTTTATCCATTCGATAGTCTACATCTAATCAAAGCGAATTATTTTGTTTTGATGGAAATTTAACAGTCGTTTTGAAAAAAAAAATCAAAAAAATTAGCATCAAAAAATTTTTTGCTGCTAATTTCAATTTTCAATATTTTAATCTTAACACCTTTGATGAACTAAAAAGAATATTTATTCGAAAAATATTTTAAAATTTGCTCAACTTAGACTTTTACAGTGTGTTTCTCGAAATTTGTTTTATGGGCAGATAATCTTTTGTCTTTATATGTAGAAAAACAGAAATCTTAGTCATATTTTCAGACAAAGCTAGAAAAATTTCATTTTGGTCTTCCAAAATTGTTTATTCAGACAATACTAAAGGCTATTCAATAAGGATTACGCACGCCACCCATTAAAATAAACAAGTTCAACAAAGAAATCAGAGACACTTATCTCTTTTCAAAAACGCTTGAATTCACCCACATTTTTATATGATTCGCATAACCAAAAAAAATTGAATTTTTCAAAGCGACTAACCAACACAAGTAACAACACTAGCATCAGCGTGACGTTTAAATACGTGTGTCGATTATTACAAGCGTTTTTAAAATCCAAATGACGAGTTTAAACAATATACAGATAAAATAAGTAGTTTAATGGCATTTTCATATTATTGGATACCTATATACTATAAAACTATATAATTGGATACCTATAAACCATAAAAAATATCAGAAACAAAGACGCTCTATGCTTTTGAATTAAAACTAAGGACCTGGAAATGATTTCTGAATGATTTCTAAAAAAGCGTGATAAAATCGAAACAATAACCGTGATAAAATCGAGCGTGAATTTGGCGAGTATTGATAAAATCGAATAGTGATAAAATCGAGAAACTACTGTATAGTTGTTTATGAAACAAGTTACAAAAATAGGATTTTATAAGACCCGTCGAGTTTAAATTCTTAGGTTTAATTTTGATAGAATTAAGCGGGACGATTCGAGTAAAGGGAAAGAAGGAAAAGGTAAAAAAACTAGGAAAAATGGAAAATGGACGCCAAGTTGAACATGGTAAGACGAAGTTTACCGGGTCTGCTAGTATAACAATAAAATGACAATATCATGACATAAAATTGTGATAAAAATAAATCAAATTTATGGCATAGTTAAGACAAATATGGCCAATTTATGATTAAAATATCAAAAAAAAAAAATTTAAATTGAGGGGACAAAAATTTCGTCAAACTATGTAAATTTATTACAAAGTGATAAAAATATGACAAATGTCAAATCTTTCAGATTGTTGTCATTTTTTACCAAATTTGTCATAAGTTTGTCATGTTTTTTTCATTTTATTGTTGGTTTTTTGTAATGATTTTGTCATATTTATCAGAATTATGTTATACACGCAGCGAAAAGGTTTTTTATATTAAAGGAAAGTGCCGCGAAAACAAAGGATTTTTTCCTTTGATTTTGGGATAAATAAAAAATCCTTCGGTTCAAATGCATTTTCCTTTGTTTCAAAGAATTTATCTTTTGATTCAAAATATTAATGCTTTGATACAAAAACCAGTTTCGTTTGATTCAAAGTTATTTTCTTTTGCTCAAATGTAATTTAGATATAGATTTAAAAGAATGTATTCATTGAACCATTTTCCATTTAATTCAATTGGAAGATTTTTTTCCTGTTGTTTCGAAGTTCCTATAAGGAATTTGAAAAATAAAAAGAAACAATTTTAAATCTTAAATTCTTTTTTATTCACAAACACATAGAACACTGGTTCACTACAATCGAATAACGGGCCCTTATCGTTGACAAGGTTTCGCATTCTCCGTGGGCCGGTCAATAAACTTCCGGAAGCTACCCCGGCTGCTGGCTGGTCCGACTGGTGATTGCCGTTGAAGATTGGGCCGAGGTGTTACTCTGCGCAGCTTTTACCATATTCGAAGGGACTTGGAAATCTATCCGTCGGCCGTGGTCCTGTAACTATGCAAATGCTTTTAGAAAATCTTAAATTCACTTAAATATTCACTTTTTGATTAACTTACACTTACCATTTTGCATCCTGAATCCTCCTTATTTATAGCTTACTCCGATTCACGGGTTTGATTTATAAAACGAAAGGCCGAACTTTATTCGATTTTTCGGTTTTCTATTCGTCTTGCTAATCAATCAGTTTTTGTTTCAAAAAATATTCTTTCCCGTTGAAAACTTTTTTCTTTGGATGAAAGAAAATTTACTTTGTTTCAAAAGAAATATGCAATTGAAAAATTTCTTTTGGATCAAAGAATTTGTTTAAAATCAAAGTCCAAAATTATTCAATTCAAAAAATTAATTCTTTCTTTCAAAATTTTTCTTTTGAATCAAAACTATAATTCATTGTTGAATCAATGTCATATTTCAGTCTCAATTTTGACATATTTTTGTCATATTTCTCAGATTTTTGTCATAATTTTGTAAATTTTTTTTGTCATATTTTGTTATTGTATTGTCAAAATTTCGCTATATTTTCGTAATATTTTTTCATATTTTTGTCATATTTTTTCACATTTGTCAAATTTTTATCTCATCTGTCAGATTTTTGTCATGTTTTTGTTATTTTTTGTCATTTTAAAGTTCATTTTTTTGTCATATTTAGGTCATAATTTTGTCATATTTGTCAGATTTTGGTCATACTAAATATTGTCATAATTTTGTCATTTTTTCACCATATTTATTACATTTTGTCATAATTTTGTCATTTTTTGAAGCCAATTGTCAATTTTTTGTCGTATTTGTCAGATATTCGCCATGTCGTCATCAAGAAATTTATATTCATCTCTCTTCCCGTCCCCTCTGAATAATCGTATAGTAGAGTAAAACTGTACAAGACGCACCAGCTAAGCATAGTTGCTATTTACAGCGATACCAATCATTTTAGAACCAAATTGAAAGTTGACGACGATTCAAGGATGAAATTTACGTATTACCGAAAAGAAAAAAAAATGATAAAAACACCATTTTGACTATATTTTTGTAAAAAACTAAAACAGCCAGAAAACAAACCTAGTGGACAGAACGCCCGGTCAATTTTGCTTTGTCTTCCTCCGTGAGCATTCCGCAATCTTCCATTTCTCTGAGTTTGACCTGTAGACAAAATTTCGATTTTCACTCAGCTATAAGATTACTTTTAGATTGAGTATACTTACGATCTCAGAATTGAGGTTTGCGAGGTTCGATTTTAATTTGTCCTGAACATATGCAGGGCGTTTTCTGGCTTGTTCCGGTGTGTCATCTTGATAATTTTCCGGTGGCTGAGGTGCTTTGGGAGATTCAACATTTGATTCCAACACTGTAACAGGCACTTCCTTATGCTTAGGTGCACTTTTACTTGCCTGCCCCCAGAATTTGAGCAGCGAACTTTTCTGCAGAGTTGATTTTCTTTAAATTTCGGAGAGTTGTTCAGAAATCACTTGTTGCTGCGTATCCGGATTTTCTTTATATTTGTTCCTGATAAACACCGCCTCATCCTGACACTTCTTCTTGCTGCGCTCAGGATTGGCCTTAACGATAGCGTTGTAAAGGCGTTGAAACAGGTCGTTTTTATCCATTTTGCGGTCTTCTGGAAACTGAATGAGATGCAATTAATAACACGATAATATTACAACAATAAAACTCACTGTGGTGAATTGGTTTATAAATTTTCTTTTTTCACTCACTCACAACACAACTTTCTTCCTCAAAAGACGCCAAAAGAATGACCGTTCATTTTCCATTCAATTGCATCCAACTTCCTTCACTCACACACTCAAAGCTGCTTGAATGAATTGGTTTCGTTCAATATTATGCAATGAATTCATTCAACAGCCCACTGATAAAGCATATTCCGGGTTGCCAAAGAAACTCAATTACTAAATAAAATAAATTGTTTGCGGAATATGAAAGTGAAAAGTTTTAAACATTTTTCTTGATTTAATTTTATGTTTTCGACCGTTATTGGTGTTTTATTGTAATATTGGCTATTTTTCGGTCTAGGGATTCAATCAAACAACTTAGTTTTTGAAATGCCCGACGTTTCGACCATTTTTGGTGGTCTTTTTCAAGGGAACTGGAAGTTTATTATTATTTTTTAGCATTAGAATGAGCATTGTTAGCATAATATGTAGTGTGTAGACTCACTTATCTGTCCGTTGTTTTTGTCAATTTAGTTTTTGTCCAACGTTTAGGAGTCCAGTGTTCGCTGCTCTTCTGTGGGAATATTGTCGTTAATTAACTTCTCACTGTTATTTAACTAGATTTCTTACGGATTTAATCGGTGAAAAATAATAATTTTTCATCCGATATTCTATGGTCGCACTTCTACTTCAACCTACTTTTCAAATTATGGAATCTATTGTGTGGAATGTGTGGATAAGGTTGGAGGCCGGGCTATTTGAGGTAATGGGTGGAAGTTGTGCTGTTGGACTATTTACAATGTGTGGGTTTTGTGTTTTGGAACGAATATTACTGCAAATTTTGGATGTGGTTTTGACTGTGTGTAGTATTCCTGCGTATGTTGTATTTAATTTTGCTGTGTCTGTCCTGTAATTGACGGTGTTTTCTGTATTGGTGATGTGGCACATCTCCAATATACGGAGCGTTGATGTGTATTGCGCTCTATCGATGATTTTGGCTCTCGCGTGTTCGAATCGATGTTCTGTTTTGATAACATGATCCGTCATAGCTGTGGTATCTCCCAGTTTTGACTTGATGTCGGTGATGCTGGTGACTCCGCTCTCCAATATCTTTTCGTATTTGTTCACATCGGATTTGTGCCCATACATTCTCTTTGTGAGTGTATTCGTGCTCAATCCGATGTAAACTTTCTCGCAATCACGGCATGGTATACTGTAGACTATGTTGGACTGTTGAGCTGGCAATATGGGGTCTTTAACAATCGGATATAATTTTCCGATATTGTTGACGGTTTTCTGGGCTATTTTAATGTTTTTGAAATCCTTTTTCAGGTCCCGGATGATTCTAGTGGATAGTGATGGAATGTAGGTAAGAGTGCGGTAGCAGAGATTAGTGGATGTTCCGGATTGTGACTGGTCGGTTGCTGTGTTCATGGATGCTGATTCGTTGTTTACGTGGTGCTGTGGCTGTTGGATGTTTGATGACGAAGGTTGTTGTTGTTGGATAGGTGATGATTGTTGCTGCTGTTCGATAGGTGATGATCGTGGTTGCTGTTGGATGGATGATGTTGATGGTTGCTGATGTTCGTTGGGTGATGTTGGCTGTTGCTGATGGGCGGTTGGCGATGTTTGATGTTGTGGTTGATGCTGGATTTTTGATGATATGGTCTGATGTTGTGATGTGGTAGGTTGTTCGCAAGGTTGGCTGTTATGATGTGCTATGTTGTCGTCGGATATGGTCATGTTTGAGTTGATTGAATTTAGTTGGTTTAGCATTCTATTTATGAGTTTCGCCGGATAATCGTTATTTAGTTTTTGTCCAACGTTTAGGAGTCCAGTGTTCGCTGCTCTTCTGTGGGAATATTGTCGTTAATTAACTTCTCACTGTTATTTAACTAGATTTCTTACGGATTTAATCGGTGAAAAATAATAATTTTTCATCCGATATTCTATGGTCGCACTTCTACTTCAACCTACTTTTCAAATTATGGAATCTATTGTGTGGAATGTGTGGATAAGGTTGGAGGCCGGGCTATTTGAGGTAATGGGTGGAAGTTATCCGGCGAAACTCATAAATAGAATGCTAAACCAACTAAATTCAATCAACTCAAACATGACCATATCCGACGACAACATAGCACATCATAACAGCCAACCTTGCGAACAACCTACCACATCACAACATCAGACCATATCATCAAAAATCCAGCATCAACCACAACATCAAACATCGCCAACCGCCCATCAGCAACAGCCAACATCACCCAACGAACATCAGCAACCATCAACATCATCCATCCAACAGCAACCACGATCATCACCTATCGAACAGCAGCAACAATCATCACCTATCCAACAACAACAACCTTCGTCATCAAACATCCAACAGCCACAGCACCACGTAAACAACGAATCAGCATCCATGAACACAGCAACCGACCAGTCACAATCCGGAACATCCACTAATCTCTGCTACCGCACTCTTACCTACATTCCATCACTATCCACTAGAATCATCCGGGACCTGAAAAAGGATTTCAAAAACATTAAAATAGCCCAGAAAACCGTCAACAATATCGGAAAATTATATCCGATTGTTAAAGACCCCATATTGCCAGCTCAACAGTCCAACATAGTCTACAGTATACCATGCCGTGATTGCGAGAAAGTTTACATCGGATTGAGCACGAATACACTCACAAAGAGAATGTATGGGCACAAATCCGATGTGAACAAATACGAAAAGATATTGGAGAGCGGAGTCACCAGCATCACCGACATCAAGTCAAAACTGGGAGATACCACAGCTATGACGGATCATGTTATCAAAACAGAACATCGATTCGAACACGCGAGAGCCAAAATCATCGATAGAGCGCAATACACATCAACGCTCCGTATATTGGAGATGTGCCACATCACCAATACAGAAAACACCGTCAATTACAGGACAGACACAGCAAAATTAAATACAACATACGCAGGAATACTACACACAGTCAAAACCACATCCAAAATTTGCAGTAATATTCGTTCCAAAACACAAAACCCACACATTGTAAATAGTCCAACAGCACAACTTCCACCCATTACCTCAAATAGCCCGGCCTCCAACCTTATCCACACATTCCACACAATAGATTCCATAATTTGAAAAGTAGGTTGAAGTAGAAGTGCGACCATAGAATATCGGATGAAAAATTATTATTTTTCACCGATTAAATCCGTAAGAAATCTAGTTAAATAACAGTGAGAAGTTAATTAACGACAATATTCCCACAGAAGAGCAGCGAACACTGGACTCCTAAACGTTGGACAAAAACTAAATTGACAAAAACAACGGACAGATAAGTGAGTCTACACACTACATATTATGCTAACAATGCTCATTCTAATGCTAAAAAATAATAATAAACTTCCAGTTCCCTTGAAAAAGACCACCAAAAATGGTCGAAACGTCGGGCATTTCAAAAACTAAGTTGTTTGATTGAATCCCTAGACCGAAAAATAGCCAATATTACAATAAAATTTTTCTTGATATTATTATTGTTTCACCTATATCTACCACACTCACTTCTTTCTATTTGAGGAAATTGAACACAGTCAGTTACACTGCACATAAACACTGAATGAGCTGCAGTCGATGACGTGACAGTAAAATAAACAAAACAGCAAAGCTCACTTCGTTTCATTCGCGCAGTGCGCACACAAACACATAAACGGTTTTTCTGAATCAAACTTTATTTACACAATACTTAACCAGCATTGACGCTTTCGAACAAGGGGTGCGTAGATTTGCTCGCCAAAAAAAGAAAATTACAATTCTTTTTATTATTTTTTTTTCCTTTCATTTGTTACCAAGTACAACCAAGTACACTCCCTCCCCCTTTGTAACAGCAAGTAACGCAGACTCTACCCCCCTCCCCCTACATGCGTTACGTAATTTGTGTACGACGCCTTATCCCATTTTACTGTACTTGATTCTATTATTGAATGTTGAAAAACCTGTAAATTTCCATTATCTAATTCATAACATTATAAGCACCAGCGGAAAGGTTCAATATTTCTTTAATGAAAAAAAGTAAATAACTCCATTTCGAACTAGCATTTCAAATCTTCAACTCCGAAAATTCATTAAAAAGAACAGGTTTATCCAGGTTTGCCCGGAGATTCAATACAAATTTTGGGAAAAGTCCGGCCTGGCCCGGTTGCCTGGATTTCAATGAAAAAGACCGGATTTTGTCTGATTTTTTTTTTACCTAATTTGCCAAATCAAACAAAATAACACAAACTGTGTTGAAAACTTATTTGATTTATGCGTCTTAAACGAAAAAATATTTTGGAGGCATCAATAAAAAAAAATCAACACAGTTTGTTTTTTCGTTTGATATGCCAAATAAAGTGAATAAATCCGGGCAGAATCCGGGCATTTTTCAATGAAATCCGCGCAAACCCGGATAAAACCGAGCAATCTGACAACCTTACTATAGATCTCACAATTTAATTGGAATTTCATAGTTTAATTTTGTTCGTTGTTAATTCATAGCTCATTTCCAAATTTAACTTCAAAACTAAGAATACTATTGAATTCTTCATTTACATAATTGATCACCGTCAGATATTGTGAATACACTTTAGATTTGAGTTTCTATTTTGAAATCCTAAATGATTTCAAAACGACTTTAACAAAATTCTATCAATTTTTTTTTTATTTAGATTTCATTCAATTTGTTCGGTCTCATGTTTTTGAGCGAATTATTTTCAACCAGATGTGTAACTCATAACCGTAAGATATTCTTCAATTATGAGCCTCTCACCTATTCAAGAATTCAAGAGTTAAATTACCTTTAAACGTGCTTCATTACAAGGATATCCGATGACTTGTCGCTTTTAGGGCGTCTATTAAAAAAAAAAACATTGCAACCTAGGACTAAACATGTCGACATAGAGGCAAGCAATTTGGAATTGCTAATTTGATATCTAATAAGATGAAAGTCAAATTTGGTCAAGAGATCTTTAAAATAGTAGTTAACAAACATGAACAGATTCTAAACTTAATCCAAAACAAACAATAGGAAAGTGAATGAAAATTACTTGAAATTTTTAATTTTTTTCAAATCTCATCAGCAGCGTTCAAATCAAATTGAAGAATTAAAAAAATAGATGCTCATTTTTTAACTTACTCTAAAAATGGATTTGGACACAAAAACTTGAACTTTTTCAAAGAGGAAAAAGAGTTTTTTTTAAATAGATTTATGTGAATGATTCCGGGTAAAATCCGGAAAGCTATGAGTAATTTCTGAGCATAAAGGCCCGATTAGACTTATCTCGAATTTATTAGCAAGCTCGATTTTATCCAATATAATCTGAAATAAACAATAATCAAAGCATCTAGCACGATTTACAGTGAAAAAAAAAAACGAATGAACCTAAAATGTCTAACTGATACCTCATGTTTTTTCTATTGGGTAGCTTTTCAAACATTACTTTTGGATAATTCATAAAATATCCATGTAATTTGTCATTTGAAAAAATTGATAAATCTGTTATTGTGTGAATTTAAAAATAAATGCTCGGCCTATTCGGTCGAATACATAGCTTAACTATTCGGTGAGCCGAATATTCGGTACAGCTCTAGCTAGTAGGTAAATTTTTTTTAAAGAATTGATATGGGAAATGGAATCTAATTTAATTTTTCTAAATAAATCATTTTCTTCAAAAATTTCATAACAGAAAATTTGGCAAAAAATTGAAAAACAAAAATAGTTTAGTATTTATTTTTGTTTAAAATTTTTGGTTGAATTTTCTGATTTTCTGTTGTGACGAAAAAAGAAGCTGACATTAAGTGAGTTACAAATATCCATACATATGTTAAACTATAGAATAACAATGTCACAACATTACAGTAAATTTACAGTTTTCCACTGAAGAAGGCTCAATACAATTCATTTTGATTCAACCATTTTGAATGACCGTCGGTTGAAAGCCGTCTGACATACAAATTTCAAATAAACCAGAAGTAAAATAATTTAAAAAACACAATGGTTATCAATACCTTTTTTACATCTTAGAAGGTATCAAAGTTTAAATATACAAAATGTCTTCGAAGATTTCATCATTCATTTTCCAAAATCCTATATTATTTCAGATCCATACAATGTCATAATACAATTCCAACTCGTTATTGGCCCAAACGTGTTCACTGTAATTTAAAGAAATGTTATAAATGACCGTTTTTTTGCTTTTTTCTCATACTTTAGAAAAAACATAGGGTTAAAAATTTATTTATTTTCCAGTTTTCCTTTAAGCGCATTTTTAACCAAAAAAGTTGTTCAATACTTTCAAGAAATTTCTTGACCTTAAATAATTCCTCATGATTGTAGCACATTGATTTTTAGAAGCTTTTTACGATCATAAACTTATTCTTTGAATAATATTTTGTTATTGATATCTTTAAAAAAAAGCTATAAAAGAGACATGAATTCGACTTTAATTGATTTATTTTAATTATGTTTTCCTTCCTAGAACAGTTTCATTTGTTTTGGTGTCCCATGAAGCAGCAATAATGTCAAAACGTGCATAACTTTTCTCGTATCTCAACAAATATCGAGAGTTGATATGGAAACCGCTAGCGGCATGTTAAAACTTTATCTTCACTCTGGCTACTATAGTAGCTTACGCGTAGTTGCGAGCCATTTCTGGTTGTTAATGTTTAGCTGGAGCTCTACGACGCCAACATTCCTCTCTTCCCAAGGGAGGGGGTGAACACAAAATATTACGTTTGTTCACAAGAATTTAGATATGTTTACAAATCCAATATCCGGATGATTTGAATGAATTATTAATTACTGTAAACTTTTCCAAAAAATAAAAACAAAAACCAAACGAATGACCAAGCTGGTTAAAATCCTCAATAAATAAGCAAAATAGAATAGAATAGAATAGATATTTTTTTCAATTCAATGTCCATCCATTCAAACCAATAGGTATCATTACCAAATTCGAGCTTAATCCTTCAAGAGTTCCACAAAGCTCAAAATTGGCGAGTGGTTGGAAAAGTTCACCAGCTTCGAGCAGTTGTACAGAGATAGCCAATAGAAAATGTTTCATTCGAAAAAAAACCACCCCACCATACAGCCAAAAATACACCCAGTCAGACATTCCGATCCACAAGATGTAGGATGGTTTGAATGGGAAAATCGAAACCCACTAATCAACGGGATATGTGAGTTGGACTAGCTGGCTCCAGCAACGTTTCACTTGTCGGTTCGGTAGATATCCTTGGCCGGAAGCAAAGCACTAGCACTGCTGTGTTTCATAGTTGCACTGGACAGACACAACTATGCCAATGAATTTCGCAGAAGTTGAATCAGAGTGGATGATAACAGTTTGAGTTTTTATTAGTGTTCAGAAAATTTACAGCAATGCAAATTTAATGGCCACTGTGGCCTAATCTCGTTGTTTTTTTTTAAGTTTGAGCAGCGATTGTTTGGTGAGTTAATTCGGCCTGTGCTCTTTTCATATTTATTATTTTGGAGTTGTTAAAAAATCTACTCCTTGGTGCAAAATTCGTAGTTCGCGTTTGAAGTCACGACACGCATCATTATTTCTTCTCTCGGCTTGGCTCTCTCCCCACCAACCGTACCTACTCGAAGAGCAAACCAACACGTTCTGCTGGACGCGCTGCTTGTGGTTCTAGAAATTCAGGAAGGATTTGTAAGCGTTGCTAGTCTCTCGAAAGAGGTCTCAGCGATTTTGTGTGTAGATTGTAGTTTATCGTATGCAGTGGGATTTCTGGGGGTTGAACTATTCCTCTGGAAGGCGAGACCATTAACCAGAAGGCGAAAAGTACGCAGCCATCACTACCGGTTCCACTACTCACCACCAGAGACCGTAAGCTACCTGAGCGAAGCGAAGAGGCAAAACGGCGAACAACCAAATTAGACGAGGCAAGAAAAGGCGCGAGGCGAGAGCAACGACCGGCTGGAGTTCAAAGCCTGCCGAGAACAACGTCCATCGGCATTTTGGATTCAAACTCTGGCGAAACAACACAGAACCAAATACCAGAAGCCGAAATATTTGGACATCAGGTACAACCCGCCATTTTGCTCTCGCCGATAAACCCCAATAACTAATCCTTTTATCCTAAATTTAGGACCCCGCTATTTTTGGATAGAATTCCAACCCTGATTCGCCGTCAATTCGATTTGAATCCACCGGTACACCCATCTGTACGCCGCTGTTTGGAGGTTATATCTGCCGCTACACAACGATAAACCCCTCGGCGGCCTTGGAGATTCAAATCTTCCGAAATCGGATTTGAATCAGCCGTTGACTTGCCGCATCGCATCCGTCGCTGGTTTGGGTTGAATTCCCACCGGCGAACTTCGGATCAGGCCAACAACAACTCCGTGCCTGGTTCAGCACCCAAGGTGGGGCCAGGTACGCCACAACCTACCGTGCGACTGTTCGCTTCTACAACAACCCAGTGCCTGGTTCAGCACCCCAGGTGGGGCCAGGTACACAACTCACCGAAGATCGCTACGCCTCTCGAGAGTCGTTTCACCGAGGACGCAATCAACAAATCGCCGCGTCGGTGCAAGGCTCCGACCCCTTCGAACCCGAGGTTAAACCGCAACGAGGATTGGATCCAGGTGGTAGCAGCAACAGGTCAGATACAACCATATTTTATACTGTGAAGTGGTGGGCAAATAAAACCAAGCTTGGATTGTTAACCAATAAATTAATGTGTTTAGCTAGAAGGTGGAGTTGTTTCTTCCTCCGGAAATTCTCTGCATTTTGCATCTTTATTCAGTAAGCTTGCCGACCCTAGGGATTGTTTAGGGAATCTCTGAGACGCCTGCCGACTGATAAGTGGCTAGTCTAACAGATTTTAAGTTTATAATTTTCATATTTTTGTATAATCTCACAGCGTGAATTGTTGCACCTCGCTAGAATGTAGATTAAGTTTGCTTCCTCAATGAAAATACTTTTGATTGGTCCAAGCATAGTAAAAGCACTGACAATCTGGGTGCAACCTGACGGTGGACCACAAAAACGATGAAATTTCAACTTGTGAAAAAATCGCGCAAAGAAGTCAACTTTTAAAAATTCTAGCAAATTCAATTTTTGTTGCATCAAAAATCTAAAGTCAACAATATGTTAGAATTTTTTTTTTGTTTTTTTTGCCAAGTAAAGAGAATAAATACCAGGCCGGCTGGACTGGTTAAAAAAGCTGGTCGATTAAAAAAAGCGAATTAGATTTATGTAAGGTATATATAAATATACAAACACACAAACAAACATTCAAGTCCAACTCAAATTTACATTTGAGATGGATTAACTTTTTTTCATCGTATTTAGAAAAAAAATTATTACCCATCTGAGATTTTTAATTTAAAAATTAAAATTTGGAACAAACGTCCCATGACTCGTTCCGGCTATTGGAATACCCAAGGCGTCCAGTGAATAAATTCGATCTGTCAATTGCTGGGACGTGAAAATCTGGATCTGGATCGAGGCAAAACAAAAGCACCGATTCCATTCAAACATTTCGGCCGAATCTCCCCTAGAGCGCTGGTTCATCGTGAACAGTTTCTCTCTCGATGGTTCCGGAATAGCCAAACACAATGAGACACATATTGGGAACGTGTAGAGCTTCCTTTATCTGCCAGGAATGTAGACAATTCCAGCGTAGATATTTCAACTCGACCGACCGACCGAAAGACCCGTCCAGGGCCTAGAGATGCCCCACTTTTCAACTCGAGCACCCATTTCCCCCTCGCTTTCCCCGGTTACCGGAAAGCTTTCGGTGTTACATTTCCGGTTCTGGTTTCTCCCATTTGTTCTGGTGCTGAGCTAACAAAGAGGGAACGGATTCGCTTGGTTTAGCTGGAACGGCTCTGGCACAATGGCACATGATCCACGAGTAATAGGAACGCTGCTGCTGCTTCAGCTCAAGGGCTCCAGATATTTCCCGGCGTACATTTTACCGAGCGATGTGTAGTGACAACCCAATCCAAAACCTGGACCCGTGATGCAGCTTCCGGGCGAGCGCAGCGTACGAGGTAAGACTTTAATTTCCAACCCAAAATCTATTCGCAAGCTTTCTAGTCGTGATAAAAATAACCTGTACCAACGGCTATGGTGGACATACGAACGTGGGGAAGGTATTAGAATGGACGTCAGAATGTTGTTCCGTTGTGTAGCTGAAATGATTTGACACTCCAAATGAATCTTTCGAGCTAGTGCAGTGGTCGGCAACCTGCGGTACGCGAGCCGCTTTCGGCTCTTTGGATGAGAAGTTGTGGCTCTTGAGTGTCAATTGCAATTATTGTATATTTCGGTCTAATTTATACTTTCTTAAAACTATGATAAACTAACAAATAAGCCTAACCATGCTAAAAAATTGATACAAATCGCCTATTTTGTCAGAAAATTCAGGTATGAATACCAAATCTAAATGAACATCACTAACATTCACGAGAAGTAATTTTTTAGTAATAAATTTAAATAACAAGTACGACTTCAAACTTAAGTATGAAAACAAACATCAAGACAAAAGAAAAAAAAATGCATTCAAAAAGAAATCAGAAATGCTATATGGTTTTCAAACTGAAAAAGGACTTTTAAGGAACTTTTCCGAGATTACCTTCAGAGTCTTTTGAGATTCGTTTGAGACTCATGCTCTATCAAAATTATTATAAGATTGCTCGATACTCTTTGTAAACTGTCCTAAGAACAACCCTAAAGCTCTTTTCAAAGCTATCCGAGTTTCTTTCAGGATTCTTCAGACTTATTTGAACCTTTTTTAAACTCATTGAGGGCTTTTGAGAACTCCTGAGATTGGTCTGAGACTGTTTTTGAATTTATCTAAGACTATTTTAGGACTTGTTGAGATTATCTGAGAGAATTTCGAGGCTCTCTGGAGCCTTTTATTTTAGACTCTTTTGACTTTTTTTTGACTATATTTGACTCTTTTGAGCTGGTTATAAAGTTTTTTTCAGATTACTTTGAGACTCTAAAGGACAATTTAGAGACCTTCTTAAATGTTTTAAAAATTGTTTCGAAGTTTCCTGACTGTTGCTAGGCTATTTCAAAACACTTTTGAGACTCTTTTACAGTTCTATCAGGCAGCAGGACTCTTGAGACACTTAAAGGTATTTTGGAGACACTTTTACGAATGATCTGAGACTCGGTTAGGAATTTTTGAGACTCTTCTTGAACTTTCCCGGAAAAGATTGAAACTCATTTGAGCCCATTCTTCGGAGATTTCTTCGACATTCTTTTGAATTTTTCGATGTTGTTTTCAAACTAATTTAAATTCTTTAAAGACATAAATTAAGACTCTTTCGAGACTCTCTAAGACTCTTTGGTGTCGATTGTGGGGCTCTAACAATATTCTTTTGAAAATTCAAAGACTTTTTTGTAGCAATCCAAATGTGGAGAACTTTAGAATAAAAAAAAACAAAAGTTAAGAATATAAGTTCATAGGCGAAAAAAAAAATATATATACACAATTATTTTTTTATTATTTTTTTTTAAATCAGTTTCCCAAATTTTTCGAACGAAAGCTTACGTTCATATAAGTTTTCTCAAACAAATCACATAAAAATATTGTTTTATATAAAATCGCAGGAATTCACCCAAAACTGTATTTCTTGTATGATTTATTAAATATTTTGGTTTTAGAAGTCAAAATCCCACATATTGCACAGTAAAATTTCTGAGTCTTTATATTGAAGATTATTAGTTTTTTAGCAACCATGTTGATGACAACAGTAAGTAATGATTTCTTCTTTACAAATTTTAAAAAATTAAAGCCTGATTCAACATGGTTTTAAGTTTCATCAAATTTTAAACTATATGAAAGCAAAAACAGAAAGCAAACTTTTGTCAATTGTTATTTGAGAGCATGGTGATTCTAGATTTGTATGCTTCAGTTTGAAAAAACAGAATAACATGTAACAGTTTTGCAGAAAAAAATTGAGAGAATATTAAAGTTCACTTTTGAATAAATTCTTGGTTACGAGGTTGCCGACCTCTGAGCTAGGGTGATTACGGGCTGAAATCGACGTTTTGATTGAACTTGTAGTGTTACTGGGTGAGCTGCACAGAAGTTAACACGTGCAATTGCTACGGTGAATTTGGTTCTTTCCCTTTTTTAAACAGTCTAGTTTTTTTTCATTTTGTTTTAAATTTGTTTGTTGACCAAGAAAGGTTTAATGTACATTATGCAGAATTACATATTTAATGTTCAATATGAGTAATTGATACTGATTAATATGCTTTACAAAGTTGCGCAACTTTCACGAAATATTTAAACATTTTTAAATGTATTTGAACCGTATTGAACACTTGATTTGTTTTTTTTTCATAATATATCAACCATCCGATTCATAAAGTAACAAATTTGCATCAATAATTTTAAATTGATCTTAATTCTGCTAAAAGCTGAAAGCTAAAAGCCAACTTTTTGTGATGGAAATAATATTTCTGGAATATTTCTAACCTTGAAAACATTCTAATATGTGTTGTGAGCCTAGTTGGTTGAATCATTCTACTGAATCAAAACAATCGAAAGATTCCCAAATTTTGAGCTATGACCTTCCTTAAAGTCATTAAGTCTTTTTTTCATGTGTTTTTATTTTCAAGTGAGTATTTATTTAAATCAATTTGATAAATTTAGCAATGAAATATCATAAATTGTGATTTTTAATAAGGATTGAACCGCGAATAGCTCTTTACACGATAGTACAAACAACATACTTTGTTCAGCAAAATTTAAGTGTACAAAAAAATATAAAAAATAGCTTTGTTGAATTAAAATTTTGGTACAAATTTGGTTTATTTTTTATTTTTTACGTGTAATCTTTAACCCAAAAAAAATTCAAAAATATAAAGTATATACATTTCGTGAAAATTTTAGAACCCAGTATTCTTTTAAAATCAACTGTTGAAAAAGTGAACGCTTTTCAAAGATCGCGTTTGCGGACAAACATGTTTTTTTTTGTTGGCCCATACAAAAGTTTGTTCTCTACATCCTAATCTACCATTTGAAGGGTGAACCCCCAGATTCCTAGACATTATGCAATTTTGGGACACCTTAATGAGCGAACGTTAAATCGAAAAGCGTCTTAGAGCCGTTATCAAACACTAAGATGAAAAATTTGAACTCAAGTACGTATTTTGTAGTTGTACAACTTATAGATAAAATTGAAATTTTGTCCAAATGGAACTTCTATTAAAGAAGTAACAAATAATTTGAGTGTTATGCAATAATCAAACTGTATCATTTTCATGTTGCCACCCCAAATAATATTTGCTTGGAAAAATTTACAGTTTGTTTTCAAATTTTTTCTTTAAATTCATTATAAAAAAAATTGCAAAAAGGAATTGTGCAATAGACTAAATCGATCTGGGGTAATTTTTTGAATTTCTCAACCCCCGAGGCTAAAAAGCCTCTTTTTGGTCCAAAACACATCCATGATTTTTTGTAAAATTTTAAAGTAACGTTTATATAAAAAAAATTCAACTTTTATGTTAGTAAGGGAAAATTGAATATTTTGTTCGAAAAATCAACATCAACAATGGTTTTTGTGCGAATTTATAAATTATTTAATGGAAGTTTCCGCTTAACTACTGTCGAAAACCGTAACTTCGTATCTTATTAGACAAAACAGTTATTAGCCTTTGAATAGGGGTATGTCTTTTGGCATTGAAAAATAAACATTTCAACCTGACATCACTGTTGGTGCCTACCGAGGTATTGCAAGACTGCTTTGCAAGCAATACAAAGGACAGGCACTAGCAGTGATGTCAATTGAATTGACTGTTTTTCAATGCCAAAAGACATACCTCTATCCAGTTGCTAATAAACTTTTTTGCCTAATGATATTCGAAAATACAGTCTTGGAAATGGCCGTTCAGCAAAAATTTCCTTTAAAGAATTTATAAATTGGCACAAAAAGCATTAATAGGCTCGGTTCCACAGAACCGAAAAGAAACAAAAAAGATGTTGATTTTTCAGTTAAAAAAATTCGAATTTCCATATAATCCCAAAAGAAGAAATTTACTCATGTTGACGTTACTTAAACATCCTGCAAAAAACCATTAATAAGTTTTGGACCAACGCAAAGCTTTTTAAACTCAAGGTTCCATAAATTCAAAAATAACCCAAATAAATTTAGGCTACTGCGCAATGTATATCGTAACCCATTCTAATTTTTCCTGATACTTTTTTTCCTGAACCTATCAAGTTCTTTTTAACGAATAGTCATTGTTGATAAATTACGCTCTCTTATTAGAGTTTACCGCTTAGCTTCGTCACACGTTTCAAATGTGGGAGTTCTCCCTCTTTGTTTTCTCTCTCTGAAAATTTCTTTGGACCCGGCTAGAAAAACTACCAAAATGAGCGTGGCGACGAACGTGTTAAGCAGATGGTTATAAAAAGAAAAATTATAGATGTAGGATTATAGCCATGAGCACATATTTATTCATCATCATCGGTGACTATTTGTTTATAAGAATTAAATCATTTGGGTTTTGGGGGCTAAAATAAAGGATAAATATAAAAAACGTTAAAATATAAAAGTTGTCAAAAGTAGGAATGTTGATTAAAAAAAATCTCGTAAAGGGCGCATAAATAAAAAAAAACTCAACATAATTTCTTTTTTTTCGATTTGCAAAAAGATGAAAAAATCCGGACAAAATCCGGCTTTTTCCAATGAACTAGGGACAAACGGTCTGGACCGATATTTTCCTAAATTTGGTTTAAAACATCCGGGATGAAACCGGGCAATCTGGTGAGCTAAGTCTTAAAGGCGCATTTGAAGTTTACCATACAATATGCTCCTGGCTCAATTTCAACATGTATAAGTTTTCTTCTATTAAGCAGTTTTATCTAGCTGTCATTTAATTTCAATCTTAATATTTTTTTGAGAACTTTCTTCATAACGTTCAACGAAATGCAATTGAACCAATCAAGTTGTGCCCTATAGGTTTTGAATGAACCGCTTCTCAACAGCATTCAAATTTTTTACAATGCAGCGAAATTTGTCAAAAATTCAATATTTAGGTTTTTTGGTTAGTTTTCAAGTTTGAACTATTTCTAGATATAAGATGAAGGATATGCAGAAATTAAATCAAATTTGATATTAATAAAATAAAATAATAGCTGTATTCGGCAACACTGAAGATATATAAAATAAAATATTTTTTTATGACAACGTTATTATGTTATTTTGGAAAAAAAAAACAAATCAAAACGAAGTCAGTCATTGATCTATTTGAATCTCTGAGTTGAGATTCATAAGAATCATAAGATCACGACAATGGCATAGTTGGTATGATGAGCAAAGATTTGCAAGGTTGATGCTCAGATTGTTGAGAAATGGTTCCGGCTTTTAGGTAAACAAGACGGAGAGGATGGAAAACCGCAGATTGTTAAGGTTGCTGTGTTGATTATAAGACCGAGAGATTCGATTATTGATGGATAATCTATTGCTAAGACTGCTGCTAAGATGATTGTTTGTCTTGATTAGGCCTTCCGGTGGAATAAGACGGAATTGGCTTATAGAGCGCAGATTTTTAAGGTTTCTGTAGTTGATTGTTTATTTTTACTTGGATTTCCGGTGGAAAAAGACGGAATAGCTAAGGAAGCGCAGAGTTTAAAGGCAGCTACTGTCGATTGTTTGTTTTGATTTGGCCTTTCTGTGAGAAAGAAAAAGCACAGCTTTCAAGACTGTTGCTGCTGATTGCTTGTCTTGATTTGGCCTTCCGGTGGAAAAGGACGGAATGGCTTTACAAGCGCATAATTTTAAGGCTGCTGCTGTTGATTGTTTATTTTTGCTTGGACTTCCGGTGGAAAAAGACGGAATTGGCTTAAGGTTTTAAGTTAGTTTTAAGGTTGCTGCTTATGATTGTATTTTTTTGATTTTGCCTTACGGTGGAAGGGACGAATAAGTTTAGGAAGCGCAGATTTTTAAAACTGCTGTTGCTGTCTGTTGGTTTCGGTTTGGCCTTCCAGTTGGAGAAGCCGGAGTTGGCTAGAGAACCGTTGGTTTTTAAATCACCTTCTGCCGATTGTTTGTTATGATTTTTCCTCTCGGCGGAAAAAACGGGATGGCTTAGTAAGCTCAAAGTTTTAAGGCTGCTGCTGCTGATTTTTAATTTGGTTTTCTAGTTGGGAAAGCTGTTTATAAATAAGAATACTTTGGAATTATTTCAGCTCTGGTAAACAAAGACGGAACGACAAGAGAACCACAGATTGGGAAGGCTGTTATTTAGATTGTTTTTGAAAAGAATATGCAGATAAACAAAAACTTTATTATTAAAAAACCATTGCTGAAAATTGAATGTAGAATTGAGGAGAAGGACATTTGAAGAATAAAATTTTGTAGTACAGACCCCGTTCGTTTTCGGCAACATTTGATTTTGGCAACATTCGATTTTGGCAACATTCGATTTTGGCAACATCCGATTTTGGCAACATCCGATTTTGGCAACATCCGATTTTGGCACATGTGCCAAAATCTAACGGTTTTTAGAAGCAACATTACCTTTTTGTTTTCTCTATAACAGGACCAATGTTATTTAAACAAACACCATAAATTCGTTTTATGTCCTGAAATGGTGATTAAATACAACAAGAAAACAAAATTTAAAAACAAAATATAAAACACTCAAAAATGAGAAAAAATTGAAAAATTAAAAAAAAAAATAAAAAACAGATACAAACGAAAGACTAAAAATGACAAAAAACCAAAAAAAAAAAATGATGATGAATGACAAAAACAGCAAATATGACAAAATCAACCAAGATTCGCAACCAAGAGCAAGAGTAGTGCAAAATGGATCAAAACATGAGAAAAAGTAATAAAAAAATTACTGAAAATGGTCGGAAATTGACTAGAAATAACGTTAACGATAATTAAACTAGTTATTTGTAAAAATGAAAGAAAAAAAAAATTAAGAAAAAAAATCCTTTAGATTTTGGCAATACAAAATGTTCGGGCATGTTGCCAAAATTGAACGGGGTCTGTAATTTAATAATAGGATTTTGTTAGAATTTGTAGGATAGAGAATTGATATGTGGAATATGAAATAAAAATGAAAGATATTTGGTTAGTTTTATTTTATTTGCGGGAAAAAACAATCGTCAATATTTACGTGAAAAGTTTCAATTGAGAGTAGAGGTAAGAAGGAATGTAGAGATGAGATAAAGGATATGCAGAAAATAAATCATATTTTATCAAATTAAAATTAAATAATAGTTCTATTCGGCAACACTAAATAAAAAAAAAATTATTTGGCAACGTTTGTTACTTTGGCAATACACGGCAATACAAAATCAGTCATTGATCTATTCTTGTGAGTATTAGGTTTGTCAAATCTTTGAGTTGAGATTCATAAGAATCGTAAAATTACGACAGTATTGGCCACCATCTTTCAAAATGTAAAAAAAATATATCGATTGGTGATTTAATTCTGAATGCTCTAAACGAGAACTCTTCTTTTCCAGAGCATTTCATTGATACTTCTTAGAGGAAATCGAAACTCAAACTCAAGGCGTTATCCATCTATATTGATTGTTCATTTTTTATGCTTTTCCTGAAATACAATAACTTTTACAAATACACTAAATTCTATTTAAGTTCAATCAATGTGAAGAGTCATCAACTTTTGAAATCGTCAAACCATTCTCAGGTCCTATGAAGAAGTAAAACAAATCACCTGCTGTTATGAAGTTTGGCACTTCCACCTACTTCCGTTTCAACTAATTTTCACAATTCTCTGGAGGCTGAAAAAAGAAAAACAAACCAAAAGAACATAACACTCAAGTGGCACAACCCAAAAGGCAAACGCTCTGGCGGCTGCTTCAAACGAATGTGTCTTTCATCCCAACCGGCTGAGTCGCCCCCTTTGGCTTTCTTATATTTGAAATTGGAGGTTTTTCGTTGCTTTTTCAGCGGTTTTTTTTCTTCACTGGCTCGCTTCATTGTTTCGGTTCATTTCGGGTCCAGGTCCACTTTTCGGATGAACTCATTCAACATCCGACTTTATGTTGTGTGAAACAAACAAGCTGTTTACTTTTGCTTTTGAAACTCTGCACTTTAGTAGGGGTAGAAGCAGTAGCAAAATGTGATGATTCCCATTGTACGCTTTCAACAGTTTTGTCCTTCAAAAACGGAATGGAGGGATATGAAACTGGATGAAAATGTTTTTTTTTTACCTTGGATTTCTTTCGTTTATCAACAATCACGTGTGGTGAAGTTGTGAATAAACAATGATATTTGTGACAAACTTAATTTCGTTGGAAGAAAACCAACAAAAATTGATATTTTATTAAGGTTGTGTTGTTCATAATTTTACTGAAGCTAAGCAATCTTTCAATGAAGTTGGAAATCTTAAACCAGCTTTATTATCAAAAGTTTCACATGGTAAGGTAAGTTTTCTTTTTCATAATGATAATGGTCCGCTTCGCTGGCTGTTTTCTTAGTTATGGTAGAACTGAGCCGTACACCGGTGATGTTTCGGAACGGCTTCTGTGGCAGTTCTTTCGTTCTTCCTTAACTAAGGGGAAAGGTTTCCTAAATGGGCCTATCGGGTTAAATGACCCTACGGCTGTTTGATGAAATGGCTGACTAGACAGCTTATCTGACCAATGTATTTTGAGGGTGATACGCTTAGAACATAAGGCAAGAAAGAATTTTATGAATTTACCAACTCAAAAAAAATTTAAAAAATCATACATGGTTTTGGTACTTTTTGATGTAATATTTCGACTTTTAAAAATTATACGTAAAGAAGCTTAGAACAAAAACTAGGATGGTTTCTGTTTCTTACTCAAATGAACTTAAGAAATTAAACATATTTCAGCTTTTGTGAGGGTTTAATAATGATTATATAGTGGAATAATAGAGTGTTTTTGTATGCCCCCATCATGTTTGTAAAATGCCTCCATCTTAAAATAACAGGATAAATAGAATAATTAAATGATTTTTACCATTGAGCCTTCAAATCTAAGCTCTGAATAACATCTTAAGAGAGAATTGAAGATCTAAAAACAGATTTGATAAAGTTTTTCACATGGATGAACTGCCTCCGTAGTATGGCAACCCTAACTTTTGTTTTATTCCATACAATTATAATATACATAGATTTATATGAAACTTCAGCTTTGTCGTGCGGAAATTATTACTTTCTAGCAGTTTCAATGAGATTATACGGAAATATTGCCCAAAAAAACAGAAATTTTGTTCAAAACATAAATAGGCGCATTTAGCCCGCACGGTTTGAGGTTCGGCATTTTAGACAACACTTATAATAAAATCATTTTATTGGAAACAGAAGAAAATTTTAACACAAAAATTACTCCAATGTATAGAAAACAGATGCCTGCACACATGTATATAGATTTTGTACACATATTCAATGTGATATTTGATTAAATCAGTGTTCTGCTTAATAGGCGCATATAGCCCGCTCCTCCCCAACATCCCTGTGGCTGTTGTCTCTGCCAGATGGTAGAACATCTTATACCCGAAGTTCCTATTTCTGCTTCTCGGAAGACGGCTTCAGAAACTCATAATTGCAGCGGCGTCTGATAGTGGCGTTAGAATTAACTTTTCGTCGTTTGCTGTTTTAAATGTGCATAATTATGAGCCATAAGTTTTAACTGGCAAAAGCAGAATTGTTCCTAAGATTGATAAAGTTTCCAGTCAAACATTCGAAGAACCTCCTCCAGGATAGGTTTTTGTCGAAAAGAGTTTTTCCGAGTTTTATCCCCGATTCAATGTCCTCGCCCTAACATGACCGGACATTTGCTTTTGGAAACATGAGCTAAGCAGCTTTTCTCGGAAGATGCTGTTGGGGCACATATTCAGTAGATAGCAGTTGGTGAAAAGGTGCAAAATTTTTCTTTCCAAAGGAAAGGACGCGGAAAAGGCCCCCAGAATATGTGCACCACAAGGAAGCTTATTCTGTAAGAAAACCGAGAAGCATTCAAAGAGACTTTCATAAGACCTCCCCCGAGGACACAAGCACATCGAGCTGTGATGGTGTCTGTCTCTAAGTATGTATGTTTGTTTGTATGAAGCTGCCAAGGAAAAATCGAGTGGTGGAAAATGGCATTGTCCAAATCCGATTATGGCATCTGGATGGATATTAAAATAACATGGCTGGTGGCTCCTCGATGTTGATATTGCCTTTACCAACTGGGAGAATGATTTAAGCAGCAAGTTGGAAGGGAAGACTTTTTTTTTGTAATATTTCATTTTAAAAGTATTACTTCAATTGAACACTTCAGTAAGCTGCTTCTAAAGGGAACAATTTCATCATATACAGTACTCACTCGTTAATCGGACGCTGTTGGGACCGAAGGGTGCGTCTATCTACAGGAAACGTCCGATTACCGAGAGTGCCTTAACAGAAACATTATTTTTGTCAATAGTTTAACTTAAAACGCTATTTCACATTTAATAATTGGAATATTATTGAAATTTACTTAGTTTGCAAAAAAGCTGAAGTAAGAAGCTGCACTTTGCATATATGGATATATATTTTTTGAATTTTTTTTTACAATCATGGCCACAAAAATTGTAAAATAGTGGTGCAAATCCCATTCGATGAATCGTCAAAATTGTTTAAGTTACACCGGATTAGTTTTTTTAAGAGGATTAGAAAGTTGAAGTAAGGATCATGTTTGTATTGCAGTGCTAATGTAATTGCACCACTAGAATCGGTATGAAATTGCCGTTTTGGTCATTATAAATTTATTGCTGAAATCTTGCGTGAATATACTCAAAATCCAGTGCAAAATTTTATTTAAGTTTAAGAAAATCTGAAAAACTGCATATCGACTTAAAGTTCTAAAAACTCGTCAAAAATTCTCTGTTTCTGTTTTGAAAATCGAAAGATGCAAAAATGTACCTAATTATGTCAACTTTCCATTTTAGTTTTTAAAACTAACCTGTTGCAACTTAAACAATTTTGACGGTTGATTGATTGAGAAGTACGGTTTTTACACCACTTTCTTACATTTTTTTGTGGTCAAGATCTTGAACATTTTCAAAATATAAATTGTTCTGTGCAACTTAAGCTTTCTTAGAAACCTAACGATTTTTTTTTAACATTCCGTAGCTGATCTACATTTTTGTTCTGGAGCATTTTTTTTCTTAGACTTTGAACAACGGAAAACTGTAGTGTTGTAGCTGAATATTGTTTGAAAAAAGAGAGATAAACGGTTCTAAGCAAAGAGTGGCAAAATGGAACTCTAGGTATGATTAGGGAGTTTTTCTTGGGCTTTCAAGGTGCGTCTATAAAAAAGTAATGTTGCAAAATTTATGATTTTAAGAATTTATTGAGGGTTCCTGAAGAAACTATTTTATTTGGATGCAACCTAATGAAGTTACAAGCCGCCAAAATTATAAAAGTGTCATATTGACACTCAAAAGCTAATAAGGGTTAAAAGCTACAAACCTTGGATGAAAAAATATGAAAACATCCGTATTGGTAAAAATAACCGAGCACAAAAACCATCGATTAATGGACATGAAGGCGTCCAATAAGTGAAACATTTAAAACAAAAATTAATTATTTAGAATTATTTGAACAAAATATCCGATTATTTAGTAAAACGGACTTTGCAGTCAGCTTCCAGAAACGTCTAATTTCCGAGCTTGTTCGATTAAAATATTCCGTTTGACGAGCGATGACTAATTCGTTTTTCAAAGCTACAATATTTTCTGTATGTTATTGCAGTTTAATAGGGTAATAGACCTATGCTGGATCGCTTTGGGAAGTAATGATGCTATTTCTTGAAATAAAAAAGTATATGTTGCACTTTTTGACTTGATTATTCTTTAATTTCGAAATTCAAGGTATTTTCTTTCGATACATATCGTCGATTATTGCAGTTCAATAAATTTTTAGCCTTAAACATCGTATGCGTGTATACGTGCGAAGTATACGTGTTCCTCACATGTGGTAGGTAGTGCCACTTAATCCCGGTCCCACTTCTCCTAAATAATGAAATTTTGCGGGGTAAAGTATGGTGTATTTACGTTAATAAGTTTTCCTAGCAAAAATGCTCTTCCGCTTTTTTCAACATCTATAAATTCTCTCCTAACTTTTCAAGCCATATTCATCAATTTTCAATAATGATATTCTTTCTCCAAGAAAATAAATTTTCACTGATATGCTGAAAATAAAATTCACAAAAACCAATTAACGGTGATTAACTTATCTTAAAAATTAAAAAAAAAATGTGAGCACTCAAAAATGACGGAAACAAAAATTTTTAAAAAAACCTTAAAACAAATACAAACAGAAGAATAGAAATGATAAAAAGCATCTAAAAAAGATGCAAAATGTGTCTAAAACATGATAAAAAATAACAAAAAATGACCAAAAACTAAGGGAAAGACGGGTTAAATGCGCATATTAAAGAAAATAATCATTTTCTCCCATATTCCAATAAGTTAGAGTCTAAAAACTACACTACTGGAAATAAGTATAAAGACAACATAGTTTTTTCTGCTATTACGTTTACAGTGTAAACAACTGCAACCGAAAGCTGGTTAATGTAAATGTATTGGTGAGTAGAATATTATCTGTGTGTCAGAATGGGTAAGACTGCATGTGTGCGTGTCTGAGTATGAATATTTCCGTTTTGCGCCTGGAAATAAGTAACAAGACAGCTGTTTGCTTCTGTTCAATTTCGCTCGCTGAAATTGAAAAGTTTAGCTCAATACGAAGTGAATTCTCAAAGACGCTCCTAATGTTTTCTTCACCAAAACAACGTCTGTATCAAGACTTTTTCCTCGCCACAAAAAGCCCTTTTTGCTTTTGCCGAAATGTACCAATTTTGGGACCAAGAGTGGTCAAAAGTGGTTTTTAGTGACAAGAAGAAGTTCAACCTAGAACGTTCTTCTCTCCCGTAACATTTTTAAGCATGGCCAAAGTTATGAAACGGCTGGACAAATTAAAATGGCGATTCAGGAAGAATGGTCTAATCTGGATCCGAAAGTTTTGAAAAGCCTCATAACTTCTATGCCACGACGATTGCAAAAAGTCATTGCCAAGAAAGGCGATGCTACACATTATTAAAGTCCTTTGTTTTTGAAAATCAGATCATTAAAAACGTGTTTTTCTAATAAAAAATGCCTTTGTTTTTATACTTATTTCCAACCCGAAAATCCGTTTTTAGAGCGTATTTATTTAAAGATGCATGAATCTTGCAAAACAATAGTATTCAAGAAATGGCGTTCTTCTATGAATCGATCGTGGACAAGTGTTGAATTGAATAATCACAGAATATATAGAATTCCCTATATACAGTTTGTCTTTATACTTATTTCCAGCAGTGTATTATCAATTAAATTCTTTTTATTAATTTTCAAACAAATTAACAGGAAAAATCATTCTAAAATATCCAATAACTTATCTTTTCCATTTTTATATATTGTTTTAATTTTGAAATGAACTAACCGAATTTTAAAGTAGAACCATCAAAATTTTATTAAATATTTTTCATAAGTTTGTCTATGTTTTTGAAATCCAAATTTTTGTGTTTATTAAAGTTTCTCTAAAAATTTATATAAGTTTCTCTAATTTTCATTATATTAAATCATATTTTTTCATCCACCATAATTTTTACCTAAATTTATCTACAATTGATTGGTTTTGAAGTAGCAACTTTGAAGCAATTTAAAGGCACAATGGTAACTAAATTTGTATTATCTTATTATCTTTCAATATTTGCAATTGAACTTTGAATTCATTATTTTTATTTTATCAGTTTCTTATTGATTTATTATTTGTTAATATAATTGAACATATTGTATTTTAAATAAATGAAGTTATTATTTTGAACTTCAGAGCTTTTTTAGCCTATTATTTTAATAACTGGACTAATTTGATTATAGAAAAGCGTTTTATCTTTGACTTTGATCACTGGCAGTCTTGAAATTAAACTAAATATTTCATCTTTTTATCAAATAATTCAATTACCAACTATTGAATAATTTTTTCCTAAGTTTAAAATGTTTTTTATTTTTATCGAGAATTCATATTTCAAATCGTTTTTTTTCTTATAAGTTCAAGATTCTACTGTGGATTTTTTAAATCAAGCCTTCCATTGGAAATAAATGAAAGAAATGTAAAATAATATTAATTGTATATAACAATCATTATAATGTTTTCCACAATTTTTAATCAAGGTTAATTTTTAACGTGACGCATTTTATGTACTCTTTATATGTGCATTAATTCTTATGTCCGAAGCATTATTCGAAATTTTGATCTGCATTCTTTTTGCGGTGCTTCGGGAATATTGATTTCAAATTTGAAATCTATACTGCTTAGAATTTATTTTCAAGCAAGTTTCTAGTTCAGAATAAGGTAAATAATTTTGAATCATTTATCAATGACTTACCGGAAACAGCATCGATTTGAAACATTCGTTCTGATTCGTTAAAAAAAATGTTGATTGATTTTATTATTAAAACTTATAATTTTTTGAGTTTGTGTAATAAGTAAGAAAATGGTTTAGAAATCAATTTCTGTATTTTTTGTGTATTTTTAGTACTGTTATTACTTTTGAATAAATATGTATTTCGAAAATATTCACGTATGGCTCCATTTGCTTCATAAGTTTTCGAGCTATACTTACTTAGCTTCTTCCCGTTTCTCCTCTGGCAGAAGGAAAGGTCTTAAATCTTAAACAAATCCTTTCTTGTAAAGTATGGTTTCCTTAGTTTGAAAAGTTTTTAAAACTATACGATATCACCTCACCCACTCCCGACTCTGTACTATATGGAATCTCTCCTTTAAAAAATAAAAACATTTTTCGTATTCAAATACTTTTTCTTTCAAATTTGGTTCCATTTGTTGGATAAGTTCTCAAGATAAATATTAGAAAAATGAATTGAAATTCATTTCCCAATTTCGTTACCATCTGCTAAATTATCACTCGAGCTATTAAAAAAGTGCATGGGAGCTCTATTTCAACCCTTTCTATCGAATCAGTGAAAAGAGGAAGAAGACTTAAGCAATCATAAAAAAAATTCTACTCAAATACCCTCTGCTATATTATTTGAATAATAAATTTTTGAGTGATCCAAAAATACTGTGTGACAACATCCGTCCTCTTTCCTCTCTTCCCGTTGGAGAAAGGGAAAGTCTCGGAGCATAAAAAAACATTTCTCGTACTCGAATATACTTCCATAATAAATTTGGTTTTTTCATTCGATTAGTTCTCGAGTAATGCATAAAAGGGAGACCCCTTTCCCCCTTCTTATCCCCCCAGTGGAATAACAGATGGGTTTCAATCATCGTAGAAACTTGATACGTATCCTGATACCTTTCTATGAGAAATTTCGATTTATTTGCATGATTAGTTATCATATATGGCATAAAATTGTAAGGAACACACGCTTCCTCCCATTTGTATCTCAACAATCGAAAAGGGTGGAGTCCCAAATAATCATTTAAACATTTCTTGTACCCAAATAACCATACATGTCAAACATGCTTCCATCTGCTTGATTAGTTCTCGAATTTTGAAAAAAAAAATGTATGAGAGGCTCTTCCCTCTTTTCTATCTCCACACTGGAAAGAGGGACGAATCTCTAACCATCGTTAAAATATTCTTCGTATGCCAAATTTGGTTCTGTTTGCTTGATTAGTTCTCGAATTGTGCGAAAAATTGTATGAGAGCCCTTCCCGCTTCTTATTTCCCCATTGGAGAAAATGAGGGGTCCCAAATCATCTTAGGAATATTTCTCTTAACCAATTACACTTGCATACAAAATTTGGTTCCATTTGCATGATCGGTTCTCGAGCTATTCAAACATGTTTCTTTTGTTTAAGAGCCCTCCCTCCCGTCCAGAGAGTAAGAGGGGTCTCAATCTATTATAGAACCTTCTTCGTTCTTCAAAGACCCCTCCTGCCAAGTTTCACGCAAATCGATTCAGTAGTTTTCGAGTCGAGTCGAGGGAAAAAGCAGATAGAAATTGGAAGGAGCTTTAAATCTAAATATTTGATTAAATTTTTCATGAATAATTTGATTTATAAGAGAAAAAAGTAGAAAATGGTTGCTAGATGATCCGAAATAAATCTGTTACCCAAATATGTATTGAGTAAAGGGTGATACGGTCAAAATTTGGTCAAAATCAACTTGACGTATTTCTTTCAATTTTGCATTTAAAAAACCTGAACACCACTCATTTTGAAGGTGTGTGTGTGTGTAGAATGTTGCTCCTATTTTGATTTTGGAATTCACTCTTCAGTTGTCAAAATGCCGTCCAAGGAAGAAGAGCAGCGTATGTTACTACACCGTCGTTTATTGTAAAACATAGCATCGAATATATGATATGAGAAACACTGATAGCCAGAATATAAACCGCAAAACCACTGTACCACTGAAATCATCGCACAAGCTGGTGCCGCTCTCTCGCAAATGCGCCTCGTCAACGACGCAGGTATGCGACGAACCATAAGCCAAAATTCAAGCGTACTAACGATAACTTTCAGGACCTTTAAAATAAGGCCTGATTTTCGCAGGGACACAAAACGACATCATTGCATGAAATCAACATAACTCAGCTGATTGCCAAATTCCATCATCCAGTCTCTGTGGGAGAGAATAACGCCTACCAGCGTACCCGACTTGCGGATAGAGAGGAGAGCCAAATATCATCCAGCAGCAACAGCCGACCGCTTCTTCTGTGAAGGAATTTATGAAGCCCCATCTTTGCATGATTGCATGTTAGTGGAAGGAGAAAGAGAGTCACGTACGCATGATCTGACTCTGAGCATGGGCGATGCTGTGGCGGAGATAGTGAGTGCTAGTGTTAGTGCGAAGAGAGCGCAAAGCGAAGATTGTGCATTTTTAATGCTTGTGAAAGGAGTGCATGCAGAGGTTGCAGCATACGATTCCGGGGCCCCGTCGACGTTCGAGAGCAGCTGATCAATTTGTTTGTAGCGGTACCAGGTTTGGCTAGATTTAAGCATATCCAAATGGCATTGGGCCAACACAGTTTTCATCATAAAATATTAATTGTCGAGCTTTAAAAAGAAATAAGAATGCTTATAGCAAATTACACCAAAATCATTGAGCTTAATTTTTGCGCAAGATAAAACGTTTCTAGTCGCTGACTGGACTTCAGGCTTTCAGCCTTAGAGATATAAATCGTTATTTGAACTGAGTCAATTGCGTGTCGAGTCTTATTACTCCGGGTAAGGCAATTTAGTTACATTGGTTACATTTAGTTACACGTATCAAAATGTTGCTCACGCATCGCGAAAATCCGAGCTACTCGCATGCAAAGCTGGCAAAATCGCTAAAAATTGCCAAATCAACCGTTACAAATGTAATGAAAGTGTTTGGGGAACGTTTTTCGACAGCCAGGAAGTCTGGATCGGGGGGAAATCGAAAACCGGAAGCCGCTGAGACGACAAAGAGAGTTGCTGGTAGTTTCAAGCGAAACCCTAACCTCTCTCTCCGAGATGCCGCAAATAAGCTGGGTGTATCGTCTACAACCGTGCATCGAGCCAAAAAACGAGCCGGACTATCGACTTACAAGAAGGTAGTGACTCCAAATCGCGATGATGAACGACGACGGCCAAAGCGCGATCCCGGAGGCTGTACACGACGATACTGACGAAGTTTGACTGCGTGGTAATGGACGACAAAACCTACGTCAAAGCCGACTACAAGCAGCTTCCGGGACAGGAATTTCATACGCTAAAAGGAAGAGGAAAGGTAGCAGATATTTTCAAGGACATGAAACTGTCAAAGTTCGCGAAGAAATATCTGGTTTGGCAAGCCATCTGTACCTGTGGCTTGAAAAGCAGCATTTTCATAGCTTCCGGGACTGTCAACATAGAAATTTTCGTGAAAGAGTGTTTGAATAAACGTCTGCTGCTTTTCCTGAAGAAACACGATTGTTCCGTACTGTTGGCCGGATTTGGCATCTTGCCATTACGGTAAAAAGGCCATGGAGTGGTACGCCGCCAACTACGTGCAGGTGGTTCCCAAGGACAAGAACCCTCCCAACACGCCAGAGCTCCACCCAATTGAGAAATACTGGGCTATTATCAAGCGGAACCTAAAGAAGACCAAAAAAACTGCTAAGGACGAGCAACAGTTCAAGGCAAACTGGCTTTCTGCGGCGAAGAAGGTGGACAAGGTGGCTGTACAAAATCTGATGTACAATTCGGATTTGGAAATGCGGAAGCCTAACTGAATATTTTTCCTGAATTTTATGCTAATTAAACTTGAAAAAGAAATTTAATTTGATTTTTTAAATAAACGATTTCACCGATTTACACGCGTTTTTCCTCGACTAAATTTTGACCGTATCACCTTTAAATCAAACATCCATAAATTAATTGAATGTCCTATAGTAGATTACAAACTACACCATCGCATAGTTGCGAATAAATCTATATAAATCTCGAAGTAGTTTAATATCCTGTAAAAAAATGAATCCATGTTGTTCACAGTTAACACTTTCTAACCTAAGGTGTCAGCTTTATCTTTATTTTTCGTGTATCAGTTTATCCTCTTGGAAGATCAATTATTATTTAACTATCAAAAGAATTTTCCTTTGAATACAACAACAACTTATTTCAGGAATAAAGTATTTTGAAAATCTTGTGTAATTTATAAACTACCTAGTTTAATTTTGAATTTTCTTTTAGCTCGATAAATTTTGAAATCTCAGGAAACACATCGAACCCAAAGTAAAGCCAAATCCTAAAATAGACACACAAAAAAAGTCTGTCGGGTCGAGAAGAGACTCTGGCGACACCATAGGATATGCATACTAATTTAGCCAAATTTTGTTTGCTCTACTTAAGGATAGTGTGTAGTAACATCATCCACCAGAAGTAGGGGAAGTGGAAGAGAAACTCTGTGTTGGTACTGATAGCCCATGATGGACTAGGTTGAAGGTCAATTTCATGCCCGGATAGAAACTGCGGGACTCCAAGTGGGAGTGACATTTGTACAAATTTACTATTCCAGTCCAATGGCTTCCGCGCCGCCGTCCGCCTTGGGGAACATTAGGCATCCCCCCTTTCTGGTGCTGTTCCACTGCTTCCTCAACTCAATAATGTGGAACATTGGAAGCAGCTCACTGAGCCACCACTTTTCGGATGAAGGACGACGACGACAACGTCTAAGTAGAAGGTACCCGTAACGACGACTATGGCGGAATGTAACATTGCTAATGGATGATCTCTTGACAGGCAACCATGTAGAGTATCTATAGGGGCTTCGGGCTTCGGCACTTTGCTCGGAGGAAAAAGGAAGCGAAAATTGTCATCAAATGGTAATCGGAAGGACGGCAACTCGGGGCCGGGAAGATGTTCAAATTTATTAAATCTATGTAAATTAACTGCTGTTGAATTAGGATAATCAGCCGGATGGAGCAGAAACCATGCTGGTTCCATTTTTATGCAAAAACCGGCGTTCACGCGAAGCAGCGTTCACTTCTGGTGTATTATCCAATGTCATGCGATGGCACAAAAATTTGAATCATTTGTGAATTTTTTTATGTAAAATCGTGCACTAAATCCGAAAATAAAACTCTAAAATACCGCAGTTTTTGAGTTACGCTCAAAATATTAAATTTTGGGAAAATAAAAAAAGTACTTGTACTTCGATCCAAATATCTCGTACTGCCTAACATTTATTTAAAATCCTTTTTTTGCACATTGAAGGTCTACTAATTTGTTTTTTTTTCTGCGATTTTTCATTTCATCCTACGATTAAAACGTCAAACACGTCTTGAAAAATTGGTTTAGAAAAAAAATGTTACCATCAATTTTTTTTTTTATGAAGTTCAAGTTAGTGTCGTATTCTGTCCGGATTTGTTTGTCCGGAAATCGTTTCAAGAATGACGCTCTTGATCCTAGTTCCTCATAATAATTTTAAGTAAGTTAATTATCCCTTAAAATACTTTGACTGAAAACATTCATTTGATTTCTGCTAACTTCTTATGTTTCCTACAGTTAGGTTTCGATTTTTTTTCACAAGGGATGTTCCGCAAGAAACAAGAAATTTTAAAGATCCAAAATGATGTCGTTTTGAAATTAATACTAATGTTATGAAATCGATTGGTACATCTTTGTACCTAAAATATTCAATTTTCGAAGGTGATGGAAAGTATTAGAGAAACATAAGCTATCAAAGAAAAAAAATAACATAAGCCGTAAATATTATGAATTTTTTCCAAAGATACAACGGCTCACCGGCAGGACCCGAGCCCGCAATCTCCGCTTCAGTACAACGGCGCGTTAGCCAATTTCACCATGGTGAACGTGATGGAATCGACCGACACGAGCGTACACGTAGAGCTCCACCGATCAACAGCTCTACCTTCCATCGAAACACCATGTATATCCCGCATGTGATCTTTCCCACTATTGATCTCTCTAATCCCACTAACAGACTATGTGCTCGCTCGGCTAAAATCCGGAGTCAATGGGTGGTAATAGAGAAACAAGAGAGATTGCGGGTTCAGGTCCTGCCGGTGAGCCGTTGTATCTTTTCGAAAAATTCATAATATTTACGGCTTATGTTTTTTCTTTCTTTGATACCTCATGTTTCTCTAATACTTTCCATCACCTTCGAAAACAAATCGTTTTGAACTTTGAGTTCTGGTGATTTTGATATTAAATAGTTTCCTTACGAATTCAAAATTTGTTGCCCCAGGGTTGCCAGGTGCCGTGATTTGTCAGTTAAACGTCAGACACAGATTTTGCTCTGATTTTTGATCAGAGTATACAGATTTTACAGACATTCAAAATGTAATGTAGAAATGTATATTAATGTATTAAAAATTATCCAATTTTTCCAGATTGTACAAGAAATCTTGTTTGTATGTATTGAAATTTCACTGATCGTTCATAAAAACTTAATTTTCAAAAATAATCACAGACATTCACAAACTTTTTTTTCGAAGTTGCCTTGATTTAGTTATCATAAACACCTGGCATCCCTTGCTCCAATGAAGAAACCTTTAGATCTGATAAAATGTTTAACGTTTTAAAAATTTAGGGCACTTAGCGGGTTACATGCGTCTACAGTTGTTTGAACAAAATGGCTGATAAAACAACATATCTAAGAAATTAACGTTGCCAGATTGCCCGGTTTTATCCGGATATTTGATATAAAATTTGGAAACATTCCGGCCCGGCCCGGTTGCCCGGATTTCATTGCAAATTGCCCGGATTTTGCCCGTTTTTATTCAGAATTTGGCAAATAAAAAAAAAAAAACAAAACAATTTGTTGTAAAAATTGATTGTTTATGGCTCTAAAACGAAATTTTATAAGCAAGTTTTATAAAAATTATTACAAAGGTGTTATGGAAGCCTTAAATACGATTAAAAATCTTTCGATAATTTTTTTTTTAGTTTTGCTTAGTAATTTTTTGGTTTTGAGCAATTTTGCCCGGATATTGATATTGGATTTTTGGTATTCAATTTTCATATCATATGTTAGGATGCATGCTGAAAAAATTCTGGCAACCTTATATCAAATGCATTTTTAGGTAAGGTTAAGTAGGGTAAGAATTTGTTTCATGCCTTAGGGGAACATAAGGCATGAACATTTTTTATGAATTTACATACTCAAAAAAAATCATATAAGGGTCTGATACTTTTTGATGAAATATTTTGACATTTTAAAATTTTGTGTAAAGAAGCCCAAAACAAAAACTTTGGCGGTTTTTGTTTCTTATTCAAATTAACTTAAAAATATACAATGATTTGATGAACGCTTAATAGTTATTGAAAGATGGAATAAGAAAGCGTTTTTGCCTTGATGGGGTCATAATGTTTGTGAAATGCCTCAATCCCAAAAAACAAGTTAAATAGAATAAATTTTTGATTTTTATTTTGATTTGATTTTGATTAAGATCTCAAAACAGATTTGATAACGTTTTCCTTTGGTGAACTGACTTCATGATATGACAATCTATACTTTGACCTAAGTTTTTTTTTCATAAAATTATAAAAGAAATAGTTTTTTTTTTATAAAACTACAGCTTTGTAGTATGCGAGTTTTCAGTACCAAGCATTTTCAACTATTTTTTTGAAAATATAGCCAGAAAACTGATATTTCGCTTAAAACAGAAACAGCCGCATTAAGCACGAAGGGTTTTAGTTTCTTCTATTCAGACAACGGTTTTAATAAAAATCGTTTTCTAAAAAACCAAAGGAGATTTACACATAAAAATTACTCCAATGTACATTAAACAGATACCTGCTTATGTGTATATAGTTTTCAAACACATATTCCATGAAATATTTGATGAAATCAGTATTTTGCTTAATAGGCGCGTAGAGTCTGCTTCACCCTGCATTTTCTTTAGTGGTAGAACAGACAGCTCAATTAGTAGGGGGCATTATCTATATTAGACTGGCCCATAACAAAAAAATTCCGTATATTCCACGCGGCACCCCCTAGATTCGTGCATTTAGGTAAAAAAATGACTTTCTGAAAGTTTCAGGTCATTCGGTAGAAGCACGAGCTGGCGCAAAGGACTTGAAATTTGTATGGATATTTTCGGCAAAATGTATGGAAAATCGACATACTTTCACTCTTTGTGTTCTAAAATATGTTTTCAGCATGCTAGAAAGCTCAGAATTTCAGGAATTGTAGTTCAAACAATGGCAAAGAAGTTTGTAGAAGATTGTGACGCGATACGAGTTGACTGTGATGAGTTATCCGCATTTGAATGTGTGATTTTTTTCGCACTTCTTTGATGTAGCGTGAACGGTGTATGGGCTAATAATCGCACTGACTTAATCGCATCGTCACACAATGAGAATAACAAATAAAAAGTTAGTGTCCTCGGAAAAGTTGCGAGAAAAGCTCTTACAAACATTATCGCGGGGCATTCAGACTTTGCCGAGGACACAAACTTTCTATTTGTTATTCTCATTGTGTGACAATGCGATCAAGTTTGTACTAATAGTCCACTTATACACCGTTCGCGATATATCGATGAAATGCGAAAAAAATCACACATTCAATTGCAGATAACTCATCACAGTCAACTCGTATCGCGTCACAATCTTCTACAAACTTGTTTGTCATTGTTTGAACTACAATTCCTGAAATTCTGAGTTTTCTAGCACACTGGAAACGTATTATAGAACACTTAGAGTGAAAGTATGTCGATTTTTCATATATTTTGCCGAAAATATCCATACAAATTTCAAGTCCTTTGCGCCAGCTCGTGTTTCTGCCAAATGACCTGAAACTTTCAGAAAGTCATTTTTTCACCTAAATGCACCAATCTAGGGGGCCACGTTGAAAAAAATGTTGTAAAAATCATCCCATACAAATTTGGGCCAGTCTAATCTATATATATAAAAAGCAATTTCTGTATGTTTGTTTGTTTGTTTGTTTGTTTGTTTGATTGTTTGTCCTCTATAGACTCATCCGTCTTAAGAGCTAGAGAGCTGAAATTTGGCATGATTGCTCATTAGGACCAGGAATGATGAAAAATGTTTTCATATTTTCGGATGACCCCTTTTGAAGAGGGCCGTCCATACAAGACAAATATTGTTTTCGCGTTTATCACGTTATTTTTTGTCGGATCGTGATGAAATTTGCACATGGGGGTTTTGAGAGAAGGGAAATCGATTTTAGGTATAGAATTTTGGGTCAGGGGTCGGCAAAAGGGGTCGTCCGTATTAACTTTTCAATATTTTTGTGATATTGACGTTAGTGTTCATCGGATTAAGATAAAAATTTGCGCTCGGATGGTTTTAGAGGTGGACAATCGATTGCCGATATCAAATTTTGTGTAAGGGGCCAGCCAAAGGGGTCGTCCATATTCACTGTTCGCTATTTTTGTAATACTGACGTTATTATACATCGGATTCAGATGAAAATTGGTACACAAGAGTTTCGAATGACAAGCAATTGATTCCAGGTATCGAATACAGTGTCAGGGGTCGGCAAAAAGAGTCGTCCATATCAACTTTTCAATATTTATGTGAAATTGACGTTATTATTCATCGGATTAAAAAGAAAATTTGCGTTCGGATTGCCAATATTCAATTTTGTATAAGGGGCAAGTCAGTCAGGGAGAACCCCCCATTTTGACTGTTCGCTTTTTTTTGCGATATTGACGTTATTATGAGGTGAAAATTTGTACACGAGAATTTTGAATGGTGTGCAAATCATTTCAGGTATAAAATTTTATGTAAGGGACCGGAAAAAGGGGTCATCCATATTACATTGGGTTGAGATGAAAATTTGTACATATAAATAATTAAGGACGAACAATTGATTCAAATTATACAACTTTGAATCAGGAGTCGGCCAAGGAGGACTATATTAACTATTAACTATTCACTGTTTTTTTTTTGCGATATTGACGTTATTATGCAATGGATCGGTTTGAAAATTTGCACACGGGAGTTTTGAAGGAAGGGCAATCGATTTCAAGGATGAAAGTTCGGAAAAGAGGCCACCGATCTGCAACGATGGAGTCGAAATTTCTACACGGTTTATTGGGGTTGGGACGGTCAATTGATTTCTGATTTCAATATTTTTATCAAACGACAAAAAAGGGGGTCATATTAACTGTCAAATTTGCTTTGCAAAAATCACGTGAGTTTGTATCGCATCGAAACGAAAATTCATAAACGGGGGATTTTGGCACGGTCCATGGATTCCTGATTTCAAATTTAGTAGCAAACGACAGAAAAAGTGAACGCACATAAACATTATTGCAATTATTGCTTAAAAATACACTCGGAATTGCATCTGGAAAATGCCTGTAAATTGACATTCATTCAAACTATTCATGACGTATTCTAAATTGAAAGCGAAACGGAGTTCGTATGGGATCAGCTAGTAAGAAATAAAAGTGAATAAGGAAAAATCATGTTTTATAACTGTCCAAGCCAAATTTTTTAGGCAAACCACAAACGCTCTGATGAATATGAACTTAACTACCTATGTTTTCTAAAATATAAGAAAATCCGAGGAAAACCTGGAAAATTTCTGATGGCTCCAAAAGTAGGACAATTTTAGCCACGATGTTGCATTTTTTGACCTACGATTACCAATTCTTTGTTTTAGAACTAACAAATCAATTATCAAAGTTGCGAATTTTCATAATGGGCCTTATTCTGCGAGGCGAGTGACGTGAAGTGACTTGGTTTTTTAGAGTCACCGTATTCTAGCAGGCGAATGGCGTGACTTGAATGAACTTTAGGTGACTTGAATGAACTTTTTTTACTGTCACCGTATTCTCAGAGGCGAATGGCGTGACTCAAGTCGGTGCCAAGTGACTTTTGAAGTCGTAACCTATTCCGCAGGTGACTTGGAAGAAATAAAAACTAAAATTTTCAATATGACAAAATTTTAATGAAATTGTTTACAGAAACTTTAAAGTAAATGTTTTTAGATGAAAAATGTTTTGAAAAAATACAACAAAGGTTTATTTTCTTAGTTTAAATCTTTTTTTTTTATATATAAATCGAATTTTAGAGGCAAATATTTTATGGATTTTAAAAATATGTTGTTTTAAAAAGGAATTCTTTTTGAACAATGTTTATAAAGAAATTTCGAGAATCATTTCTATTCAACAAAATTCAGTAAAAAAAACCTGAGCTGATTTCACCTTTATGCAATTTTAAACATTTCTGAAAATGTGTGAAGATTCGTTGAAAATATGTGCCTGAACATTGACCAACGTTGAAAAAACTTTTTTTTTAAGATTTATCATGCCTCAACCGAGCCCATGCCGCTCAAGAAAAAAATTTCTCATCTGATTTTATTGGTCTAAGCTGTCATTTGTCCAACGATTGAGGAGATTCGAATTTTGTTGGTGACTCAAAATAATATGATTATAATAATATGATTATAATTACGTTTTTTATTTCATTGTTCTACATTTAACGCATCTTGTCAAATCGCCGCATCTTGTCCAAATACATGCTGGAGATCTTGTTGCAGCTCATGAATACCATGGTCAGTCAGTAATTCTCCATATCGAATTTTCTCCCAAAAGTAAGGAATGGACTTGGCTTCATCCTCGTTGGAATAACACCGTTTGAAGTCGTCGAAGTTGAAAGTTCCCTCCGACAGAGAATCTAAGAGAAATGATTGTTTGATGAATTTCCTCTACGGGTTCTGGTTCCTTCTTGGCCTGGGCCGGTTTCTCTTCCTTCTTTTCCTTGGGTTCATCATGTTAAGCAACCGCACCTCCAGCGTCTTGCTCTGGAACTCGCAAACTTCTTTAGGTCGACTTCCGCTGCCTTGGCACAAAGCGTTAAGTTTTTAACAACTGCCTCAACCTGAGGCTGATTCAGTACGGTCGTGAACCAACTGGTCACACTACCGAATGGTGCCCGTAACGATGGATCCAGCACATATTCATGGCATTGTGCAGTGTGGCGAAAACGATGTCGGTCAGAGTCAAACGCTCGCCTACTAGGAAGGTTTGATGGATCAAAGGGCTTGAGGGCAGCCTTCAGATCCTGCTTAGCACGTTCCACGTTGTTCTTCTGGAACTGGATGATTCGTTGCTCTTCTGGAACTGGATGAACGGGAAATCCCGGGCATGCACTGCTGGCAGCAGCGACAGGAACGACAGAACCGCAGCTGCTCGTTCGAAAAGTAATACGTGATAGCGTTGCTCTCGGTCAGGTACTTTCCATCGGCGGTTTCGAAAGCCGGAACCTTTCGAAGTGGGAACTTCTTCAAGAAGTCGGCACTCTTGTTCGTTTCGCAGAACACGAAATTTGGCGAAACCAGAGAACTGGGCCGCAATCAGGGCCTTGTAGGCGCAGAAGTTATCCGGATAAGTATACAGGGTACCAGCCATTGCGTTCTGAAATAAAATGAGCATGAAAAACATAAAGTCAAATCAATTTTACAAAATTACCTGTCTTGAGGCCTCCAATTTGGTTTTCGCTAACGTTTTTTGACAGGTCGGATGAATTATTCTCGTATTTAGAATGAATTCAGTGATTAATCCAAATGAAATACAAGAGAAGGTGATGCATATTTTTATGTTTAAATTTTGTGGCAACCAAAACAGACAAAAGATCCTTTTTTTAATATCGAAACATACATTTTCAATCATTTGAAACACAATAAAAAAATAAGCAAACAAATCAAAACACGACTGTTCTAAAAATGTTGAATTTAATTTACATAATTTTGCAAAAAAACGATCAGATTTGCATCACCTGAGTATGTACGCATCTTAGGCAAAATTCATCTCTGATGAATTTCGAAATAATGTCAATCCAATAAGATAGCCTGATTTCTAAGGTACGAGATTCTAGCGCTTGCACATGTGTTAGTTATAATAATTATAAACTGAGCTTGTGATTTAATTTTTATAGTAAAATAATCATCGAAATCTTTCCTTAACAGTTTTTATTAATTTCATTAATTTTAAAATTTAAATTACTTAATATTTTCGAGAAAACTAATATTTAAGTTACTATTGACAAAACCGAAAAAATTGAACTCCTTCTTGTGTCACTGGAGTATATTCATGATGCAGCCAATGTTATTTAAATTTCAACCGAAAAATAACTCAGATACAGACTATAATCAAGCAATTCAAAACAGCCAGTTCCGGAATGTTTTTCATGTATATTGTTTGGTCAATGATGTTATGCGTTAAATATATATAAATGCAAAAATTATAAAATAATAAAAATCTATAGAGTTTATAAATAACAAAAATCTTAAGAGATAAACAACAGAACAACCTAAAATTCCATGGAATTGGAAATTTTTGTCGAACATTATGATGTATGGTTTTTCTATGGTTCTGTGTAGTGGTCAATCTGTACAATGACTTAAAAAGATCACGGAGAAAAAAGTATAGTTTTCCCAACTATATTCCGCCTATATTCAATTATATTTCTGATTGCTTCTCGGCTTACTATAAATCTGAAATTTTCAACTATATATATAATATATCATCTGATTAATATTTTGCGTTCAACAGTACATATAATAGATCTTACGATAGTTGTGTGATTGATTTTACCCATTCAACTATAAATATGATAGATTCAACTGTAATCGTATAATTAATGTTGCGCATTCAACAATAAATATAGTAAGTTCAACTGTACTGGTATAGTTGATTTAACTTTAAATAGAATAGATTCAATTATATAACTATGATTAATTTTATGAGATTAACTATAGATATTGTAGATTCAAAAAATGTTTATTTCAGAGGTCATCATGTTTATTGTTGCTTTCTAGTCGGTTCTAGCTTTTATTCCATTTATATTACATTTTGTTATTTATTTGATTTCACAATTATACATTTTTATTTCTGACTCGTTCACCCTCCGAACAGGAAAACAATAACACTTCGATCCACTTATCCTGCTGCTGCTGAAGACTGCCCAGCCGGAAAACCCACCGATCTCAGCGACAAGAGGTAGGACGAAAGAAAGCTGCCAGGGAAAAAAGTATATTGTAATAACTTAGAATAAACAAAACTTGTAAATATTACCTGCGCATTTTTTTTTTGTTATACGGCGAACGGGCATCTAATGTTTCCTGCTTTTCGGTGGGCAGTGGCTCTTTTCGCAGGGGGACCATATAGGAATCCGCTGTGGTCTGCTGTCAATCGATCCCAGTGGCAAAATTCCGGGTTCCGGCAGCTGAAATTAAAAAAAGAAAAAGTGATTCGATCATCTTTTTTTAAAACCTCTTCCTAACCAGCACAATTGTCGTCACTGACCGCTAACTAGCAACGTTCCTGATGAAATTGTGTAATAGCTACGGAGAACTTGCTTCGATTCGAAAACGGTTCTTCCTGCTCGCAAACTGCTGATATCTGCCTTGCCGGAAAGTCCACCAATCTCAGCGGCAGAATCAAAAAGCTCATGGCCTAGACATAAAGGGGAAAAACTAGATTAAAATTCGCTGAGAACAAACAAAAATTGTAAATTTTCAAAGATTACCCGTTGCCTTTTTTGATGAGTAGGCAAGCAATACTTTCCGATGTTCGACGAGCCGAATTTCGTTTCCTCCGGGTAACAGAAAAAAATCTTGATGATGCCTTTTCTTGCTGGGAATGATAAGGAAGGAGGTGGCCTCGGGGTAAGACGGCAGCCCCGAGTAGAACCGACGTTTTCTTTTCCATTGGGGGCACCGGCCGTTTGCTGTGGCCTATTTTCTTGGATGGTTTCATCTCGATTTTGGGTGCCTGGGTATCGAAACGGCTTTGCGGGCAGCCGGAGAGTGGTAACACACACCGGGATAACGTTCCCCTGGTCTTATTCGCTTATTGACACAGTTGAGACGGCCTCGGATAACTTTTTCCCGCACGCTGGAATCGCAATCCCCGATCAAGGCTGGTTTTTTAGAAATTAGCCGCGATTTTTTTTGCTGAGGGCACACTTCTTCTTTTTCAGATCTACGTGCAGTATTTTCTACACTGTCAGGCTAGAAAACTCAAATGCGTGATAAAATCCACCTAATTCGAAAAAAATCAACTATACAGATATTTAAATTTTTCGTAGTTCTAATTAAGTTAAATACACTTTTATAATTGGATTTACCAGCCGAAAAAATAGTTTTAACTTAACGTTTTATTCTCCGTGATGCAACCTAAAAGTCTCTAGAGAAGTGTACAATGAAACTCTTCGTTTAAGGATTTGTTCTTCCATATAGTATGAATCAAATTGCTATATAAAAAGCGATAGTGAAGTATGCTAAGTTTGGAAGGTCTTGAAAACAGGAGCTCATAAACTGTCTTGTTTTTTTTTTAATCAATACAATTGTTGGATAATCAATACACCTGGCACCCCTGATTCAAAGTAATTATTTGAAAGTGTGAAAATGGAGCCCAAAAAGTAAGTTGTTTTAATTTTAATTTCGTCTTATTAATTTATTTCGTTTTTTAGGCTACGAATCACAAACCAGCTCCAATTCGCTGAATTGGTTCGGCGGATGGAGTTGAATCCATCGGTAGCCAAGGGGCTAAAATATGCCGAGGCGACAAATGTAAGCAGACAAAATTTCCACGTAATTTGGGCAGACACAACAGAAGCGCTTAATAGTTTGGGCCCTCCAACGAGAACCGCTGCTGAGTGGCAGAAGGTAATTTTTAATCTATATCTTTATTTACAAAAGTTTATAAAATGCATTGGCTTGAGATGAAAATTTGCACATGGCCAGCATAATATTTCATAAGGGCGGAACTAGCATTTAGATCGAAACGAGAAAAACGCGTTTGTTTGAACTTTCGGAACATTGAATCAAATCCTATTTAAAAATCTACCACTTTTTATTCAAGAAAATCGCGAAATGCACACAGAGAAAACTTGGATTATTAAAATAAAGAAAACTGAATTTGATTCAAAGCACTAATTTTTTTTTAAATCTAACTCTTGTTTTATTTGAATCAATGAATTATCGTTCTGATTGAAATGAATAATTTTTGAAAGAAGGAATTAGTTTTTTGAATCGAATAATTTTGGACTTTTATTTGAAACAAATTCTTTGAATCAAAAGAAATTTGTTCAATTGCATATTTATATTTATTTCAACCAAAGAAAAATGTTTTCAATGAAAAGGAATAATTTATTAAAATAAAAACCTCGAACTTAGAAGGTTTTTTGCATTGAGCAAGAAGAATTTAAAATGAAAAATCGATTCAAGTTGGGCTGGTGGCTGGTGAAAATGTGGATCACAGTTAGCTTAGTTAGGAAGATTCAGGACAATGTATGGTAAGTGTATGTTAATTAAAAAGTGAATATTGAAGATTTTCAATAAGTGCTTGTAATTTTACAGGACCACGGGTTTTCCAAGTCCCTAGATGCCTTAACCGAGGTGAAAGCTTTGCAAGATGACACCGCTCCGTATTCAGCGGTCAGGTCCACAAAAATTGAAACCAGATAGTTCGATTGAAGTGAACCAGTTTTTGACCGTGTTTCATTTATTGTTGAATAAAAATAAATTTTAAATTTTAAATCCTTTCTTTTTATTATTTGAAATTCCGAATAGGAATTAAAAACCACAGAATTCCAATTGGAATAAATGGAAATTGAGGTAATAAAAAAATGCTTAACCTAATTTTAAATATTTTCGAGTTTAACCCTTTTTTGTTTTTGATTCCATCAGTTACGCCTGCAAGTTTCACTGACAAATCATTTCACACATTAGTGTGTGGAATTTTACACATTTCAGAAATAAGTAGACCAACACATTAAATGTGTGAAGGTACTACAGCGCATTAATGGGAAATATCGTTTAAGGAAATGAAATGTGTGCGTTTCACACATTATGCAAAAAGCGTTTAAAACGAATGAAAATGTCACTCTGTTCCAACTCAGGTACACACAAAAAAAAAGCATAGTAATATTACTAAATCCGTGGTTTAAACGAACAACAGGCGACCATATTTTTGAGTCAAATATGTTTTGTTGTTTATAATACCTTACGCATAGCTATTTTACCATGTGCTCAATTTGGCTGCGCATAGTAAATTCGACTGCGGTTTAGTAAAATTGTCAATGAAATGATGCATTGTTTTACTTCGTCCCTAGTAAAATTAATATGTTTCATGATGAAACTAGTATGTGTTATGATAAAGATTAGGAGGAGCGAGGAGCTTGATTTAAATAGTAAAATTACTATGTATGTATGTATGTATGTATGTATGTATGTATGTATGTATTCAAATTTTGAATCAAACGTCAGAAAAGGCGTCGTCCATATAAACTTTTTTCCCTCTGTAAATGTATTGCTATGCATCGGATCGAGGCACTTTGTTGTTTGAAGGAGTTTCGAAATGAAATCAAGTTTAATTTTCGTTATTATTTTCAGGTTTGGGCAGACTTTAAACTAAAGACCAAATCTAAACTGCTCAAGAACAAAAAGGATTTAAATGCGACTGGAGGAGGCCCGAACAACAGCACTCCATTAACGGCTTGCGAGGAAGCAGTTGTTGGACTTTTGTCATTGGAAAAAGCTGTTTGCCATGGTGGTAAGGATCAAACGCGTAGATACAGTTCATCCAAATATTTAAAACCCTTGTTTGTCCTTTAGGAACAGTGTTCGGTTTGACTGAAGGAGCCTGTTTAGATGAGGAAGCCAGCATGGAGGTTGAGAGTGACCAACCTATCCTCGATACTCCACAGGCAGCCTCAACGCCATCCTCCTCGAAAAAGCAGGTTCCAAAGGAAGCAGTGGAGCTTTTGCGCCTTCAGGTAGGGTGCCTGGAGGGTATCAAGGAATCCGCTGAGCAAATATGTAGATACTCAAGAAAAACTTTCTATCTTAAGGAGGAGCAACTGAAACTACAACAAAAACATATAAAAAGAAAACATGAGCATATGCTTCGTATCGAACAACATAAAAAAGAAAAATTGGAGTTGAAGATGGAAATGTTGAGGTATAAGAAAGAAAAACTGGATTTTTTAAAACAAAAATCTATGCAAGATTAGGTCAAATGATGACTCTGGACAATTGATTCTTAATAATAAATTTGTTTTCAACTAAAGGTTTCGGTACCCGCATACGAAAAAATCATAACTCGAACAGTCAATATGATACACCAACGGTTGTTGAAATAGTGATTATTTCTGTACACGTTACTATTCCATCAAACTTTAGCTCTGAAACGATTAAAACGGTACTTTCACATTAATGTTAAAAATTACATTACCAGATAACGTGAATTATGGATGTGGAATATTCCTGTTCAATTTTTTAAAAAGCGTGAAATTGATCTCGAACCATTACCCGAAGCGTTCATGCATTTTGACACATTCACGTCAAAGCAGAGAAGAGGTGCCAAGTGGAATTCAAAAACGTTCATTTGTAAATAAAAAAATCAGAACGCGTAATGATTTCTATGTTGTCATTTCGTTTTTGGCTATATGAAAATCATACCGTGATGATCATTGGAATTGATTTTGAAATAAACTACGAATTTCACAATTATACTTAAATATTTCGACTATTTGAAATCTTGATCAAGTTTTGGATTTACGCTCAAAATCATATAGAACATTTATACGCATAATTTTCGTACATTGAAAACTATTACATTCATCACAAATGACACAGAGAAATTAAAACAAATATTTAACTAGATTGTAAATAAGTATTGGGCCAGAAAAATAATAAAAATTTGAAAATTCGGTGAATCTGGCATCACTGATTAGTTTGTTTGTGTTGTTCGCGCGAAATTTGTGATTTGTGGTAAATCGGGTAATTTTCCTTCTAATCTTCCGATTTAACGACGGCGGTTATGGCCCAACCAGCTGTAGTCGCCCTGTGCGCAACCTTTTGTCACTTATGGCACCAGTGCAGTGGTAATTATCTAATAGTAAGTGCCAGATCGACGCACCGGATGTTTATTGAAACATCCGTTAACTCCCGGTTAAGGAACCTTTGTTTTCCATGCGTTTGGATTCATGGAAACATGGATAGATTGCGCGGTCAAGGTATGTAAACCTGCCGGAAAACTTCTTCCGATAAAACGAATAAACAACAGTTACTGTATGAAAAATATTTCCTTTTGCAGGTTATAGTACTACCACTTTTCCGTATCTCTGGAAGAAGGTTGATAAGGAGCCAGCCCCCAGCAGTCGGCAAGCTACCGGAAGCTCCCGTAAGTTTTAATGGTCTAATCTATACCCCTTATTGTTAATTGACTGCTTAATTTTTAATTTCAGTTCTCTGCACAATCGTGATCCGAAGGACAAGCACTTTTTCGCTATGGCCGGATGGGATCGTCGTTGGAGGTTTCTGTCACATGCAGATGGATCCGCAATGCCAGACGGGTGAATTTAAAGGTCGATTGCTACCCAGTCCATTTTTCGCTCACATCCATCGCCCAAATGGGAAGGAAAGCAAAGCTCCCGCTTGAGCATGCACAACAATAGCAACCTTTCGCAGCACCTATGACCGGACCTTTGTTGTCGACCCCTTACCAGAATTATGGGCGGTTAAATTTGTAGCCGATATGTACCCAATCGGATGGACATTTACATGTAAGTCAACAATAAACGAATTCATAGAATCAAATAAAACTCAAATAAAAATGGTTTCATAAAATGATCCGAAAACCCTGAATGCAAATTTGCACATGTGTGCGTGCCATGTTCCCGTATATGATTCCAATAAACGTATACATACCTTCGGACGAAACATTTTGTCGAATCGTTTTATACCTTTACTGGAAATGTTTGGTTACCAGATTACTTTAAAAATTACTTTAAGGAAAACAGTTTGATGACCAGAATACGTTTTCCCCGATTGGTTTTTGAACGTTATCTCAACTGCTTGCAGAACAGTTCTTCCATACAAGTGGTTTAATAGTTCTTAACAGTAACATAACTTAACGCCATATTCAAGAGACCGTCGTTTCGGAATTCACAATTAGTGGAATGTTTTTTACGATGTCAGTTATCATTATCTAAAAGTTTTTTTACGCTATCCTGAATAATTGTGATACTATTACAGTAACTGTTTGGTAACCGTATTTTTTTATTCGGGTATTCATTTCATTTATTGTAATTCATTCAATAGTTTTAATGTCGCAAATGGACTAAACAAATGGTGGAACGATTCACTTATTGATCAATTACTAAGTGAGAACATTGAATTCATGATCTCTTCTCTTACACCTTCAGCAGTCGAATCATTACTGGAATCAATGAATTCTTCTTCGTTTTCTGGTTCTTGTGATGTTTGGTCAATGTCTTGAACCACATTGTACTTTATCCGTAGATTGTGTAGCGCACAGCAAACGTTGACTATTTGTGTCGCTTTTGACGGTTTGTAATGGAGTTGCCTTGCTCCCAAGAGACAGCGAAAAACATTTTTAAGCTGCCCAATGGATCGCTCTACTATCAACCTAGTTTTTGAGTGGACTTCATTGAACCTGGAAACGTTAGAACTGCTAGGTACGCGGAACGGAGTTATGAGGTACGGCTTTAATGGGTAACCAGCATCACCTGGAAAATTATCAAACGATTTATTAGATTACTACGAATTTATTAGAAAAAAGTCATTGTCCTACCCAAAAGCCAAGTGTTACGACAACCTCGTTGAAGAGCGCTTTTCAAATGGTCATCCAACGGATTGGAATTCCATATGAAGGAGTCATGGTTTGATCCAGGATTATTCGCATCTACGTACCGGATGATCATCTCATGATCACATACCTGAATATGAAAAAGGTTATTACAGGAAAAAATATATATACGTATACCTACAATCATCACATTAAGACTATGATAGCCTTTTCTATTGTAATATAGATGCTGTATATCCGGTGATGGCTTAATGATTTTTATGTGCGTCCCATCCACGCAGCCGATAACACCTGGAAATCCAGTTTTTTGAAAAAATCCCAATTTTATCGCATTTTTCTCCGTGTCCTCTTTAGGAAATTGTATAGCATTCCGGCAGATTCCTGGTTCGAGCACATCCAGTACTTGGGATAGCATTTTCGAGAAGGTTGATTGTGCCATTCCTACGAAAACGTCGTTGCCAGTACCTTTTTGATAACTCCCTTCGGCCAGGAATCTAAGGGTAGCTGACAATTTAATCACAGGACTTACGGATGCCGAGCCCACAGCATATCCAAGGCTCGCCTCTACAAATTTTAGTAAATGGTGGAATAGAGCCTTTGAAACTCTAAAATACCGAGTAAACCTATCAAAAACAGTGTCATTTACAACGTGTTTCTCATCTTCATAAAACTATTTACGTACATGTGGTCAGGCATTTGTAGAGGATTAGCACGATCTCTTATTAATCGGCGTTCCAGACGAACCGTAGGTAGGTCTTCTTCAATGTCATCGTATAACCAAACTACGAAGCTCATGGTCGAATCGCCGCAGTACAACCTATATATGTACCTGAAATTATTTAGATGAAAAAAAGTGAAAATGAGGTTTGTTGTGGTGTTTTCTTTCAGGAGAAACAACTCTGCAGTAATTCTGGCGAATAACTAAAAGCTATAAAATTCCTTTTATTAATAATTTTCATTACATACAGTTTGTGGTTCATCTTACTTTTAGTCTCTCTGTTCAATCCGAAAAAAAACACCAAACTGATTTCTCCTAGCTACGCCTGAATCCTACATTACAAATTTTCTATTAATCTTCAATTGTTTTCAGATTATTTCCACAACTTACGGTAAGTATATACAATTTTTATTAATTCTTTGAAACTTTCAGGATCTTCAGTTTTCGACCTCTGGTAACCCTATTCTACGGTAAGTAATGTGTGGTAAGTATTTGTCAACAAACTCAATCTACTGGCTGTAATTTATTTACTTACAGGTTGCCGAACTGTTCCTAACAAATCTCTTCCACTTTATCGACAACAATCTCGGTAATTTCCTTCAAAACTCTCTAAATTCTTCCGTACTTTCTCAACATCAACTTTCTGCTTTCATAAATCAAACATGTCAGCGCCCATGCAACGATTCGATCCTACACGCTCAGACGCATACACCCATTTGATTTACACGCTGCTAACTCCGTTTCCTAATCTGGGTTATCTTGTAGAGTTACTCACTTTTGGGAAACTGGCAGAACAACCCGAATAGAACAGAACCATGGTATCACATTCATTATCCAATGAATTTAATTGTGACCATGTACTTCATGGTTAAAAGTACATCCGAGCGTGAATAATTTAAGAAATTCAAACATTCCAAGTTTTTCGTGTATGGATTATTTGACGTCCGCGGTACTGTTTTTTTTCCTCTACACATTTGTCGGTCGAGGTTGGTCGGTAGTTTTTCGAGAAATTCATTCGAAGTGTTCTGAAGTGGACCCAATGGTGAGTAAAAATCGAAATTACCAAGAGGCAAATGTTGATTCGTTTATTTTTATCATTTCTAGTAAAAAAAAACCATCACACACTGCGAGTGAGTGGGTGCCTGGAGCGGCTACGGAAAGCCGGATTGTGAGAGACGGGTCCAGCAAATTAGTCCAAATCAATTAGTGTGAGTAAAGTGTTATTTTTTTTTTTTTGAATAAATAAATTTAAACGAATTCAACCGTTTTAATTTCGTTAAAACTGAAAATGATGACAAAACAAAAAATAAATACAAAAACCCCACCATGAGCAAATATTTTTATTACAGCGGTTTAACAATGAAAATCATGGATTTTCATGGTTTTACCATGAAAAATTGGAAGCTGTTAAAACCATGAACTTTATATTTTTCGGCTTCTCAATGTATGGAAAATCGCCATTTTTTTCATGGTCACGCTGCATAACAATACCCCTTTTTCATGGTTATTTTCGTCAAAACGATGAAATGTATGGTCAAAAACTATGAATTCGAATGTGCATTCACGGTATCTTGGACGATAATATACATTGTGTAAACCATACAATATATGGTTTGTGAACATGGAATTCATTGTTTTTTCATGGTACAATCCTATTCGGGAAGGTTACTGTCGTACATCAGACTCAACTTTTTGAAATTATTAATTACCGAAAACTGAAAGAACCAACAATTTATGAATTCTGGTCGAAATAGGTTAAAACAAAGGTTATTAGATCACAAGGTTCTCTGTCTTTCTTTGTCAATAAGTAGGCGAGGAGAGCGCGGTGAGGTTCAGTGAGTTTGTTAGTAAACATCGGAAAATTTGTTCGAGCTGAGGGCTTTGTTAGTAAACAAACTCCACGAACTCCATATAGTAGCCTAATCAAAATGGCTGAATCGGGAGTTTCTCATATCGTTACACCTCCTATGTATACACACCTTGGTTGAAACAAGAAGAAATGGTTTGACAGTTGGTCACCTGTCTCTTTCCGATTTCTACCAGGTCGAAACGAATCCTGCTGTCGAGCTGGATCGGTTTCGACTAGTATCAACTATTACTTTTTGTTTTGGTTTTGAAGTTTCGCCCTTTGGTCCTACACGCAAAAACTAATTATGCCGTTTCGTCACACATGGTCAACTCAGTTAGAGTATCTCCACGGCAATCGGAAGCAAAGTGAAAATGCTAACTCGTCACCATCACTCTGATACCGTACCGGGGATTACTATACAGTGTTTCCTGAGACAGATTACGGTAGGGTAGCTTTTTGTTTTTGTTTTGAAAAATGTAAACATCAACTGGTCGCAATTTTGATCTTTGATGATAAGCACTGTTCAATGCTTTCTTTCAAAAACTTCTTTAATTAAAAGCATCAACAAACCTTCATGTATGAACTTGTTATGAATTTACAAATCATTAAATAAAGAATTTAGGGCACCTGTACCCGTGGTCTATTCTTGGGTCTAATTTATACAAGAATTGAGAAATTAGATCCGATCCAATGAAAAAACTGGCAACTGCATTCGTGTTCCATTAACTGTCAAACGGTTTAAATTGCGTCAAATTGTATCGAAATCTCACCAGTTTTGGATCAATCCTTATACCAGCTCTAAAAAAAGTTGAGTTGAAACTGGTATAATGGATCACCAGTGCGGTTGCTTGGGTCAGAATTTGGGTCTAAACCGGCTGGATTCACGAACCGAGCAAATTTAAGTTCCTTAGAACTTGCTAGCCATTAAGAGCACCTGTGGTCCATCACGATGTCATAACATTTTTGCAACCGTTCGTTCTGTTTGAGAAAAAAAATTTGAAGGTTATTGGCGTGTGGGACTTGGGGGATGTTGAAAACATAATTTAAAATCCAAATCACTATTGTCCATTTTGGTAGATACTTACCCATTGTATGATCAAATAATCCTCCGGGAGTTGTATAATAAAAAAAACTCAGTTAAGATCGACCTACAGCCGTAGAAAACAATCAAGCAAACTGTGCGTCTAATAATGGCAACTCTTTTTTTCAAACAGATAACGTTTGAAATTTAACCATTTTCTAAGTTCAAGACCGGAACTTAGAAAATGCTTGAAATTCAACCGAACACTATGGTTAAATAATAACAATAACGGCAGTTCTATCGAAAAACCAAAAAATGGTTAAAAAAAAGTCATTTATGGTTAAAAAAAAAATGAGCGTGTATGTACCGGTCTGGTGTCATAGTCAATCAATTCGATATGGCAGAATGCTGTCGTTTCACCCAGGATTGTCCTGAATTTGATATACATTCCCGCTCCGATCATTCGTTACTGTTTTGCCTCCGATATGGTCCCCAAGATGACTTACCTAAGTTACAGAAGCTGTACCTGGATACTCTTACCTGCCCAAGACGTTTCGCGGTACAAAAAAGACAAAAGTTGTTTTTGTTTACCAAACAATCAAGGCAATCACGAAGGAGGAATCTGCTGCGGATTAATTTTGAAAAACCGCACTGATTCGTAAAGGAATATGATGTAAGTATAAAATTTGAAGTGATTATATAAAACCTTCAATATTAACCGTTCCTTTTCCCCCACAGACACCAGAAACGTCTTCAAAAGTGCCCCAGCGAACTATCCCTTCGGCCAGTGCCATGCCCTTATCGTGAAAGTTCTGGCAGGAATTTGCCAAACAATCTGATGGTCTGAAGGATATGCCAGTAAGCTTACAGAGGAATTCCAGGCGTTCGATCGTCCACAAATCAATTGGAGGAAAACTTTGGAGTTGGCTGCTCTTAGCAAAATAATGTAGCGAGAAGCAATAAAAGAAAAAAAAAGTTATTTGAGTGAGTGCAAGAATGAAAATGAAAACTCGCTTTGAGAGCTGTGAAGGATGCGTCGGGAACTGGAACGGGATCCAACACCCACATGAAACTCCATGTTCTGCTGTCTTGCGAAAGCATCCGTAAACGAGAGCATTGTGGTTGCAACACTTTGAAGGCCGTCGTTAACTGGAACAGGAAGAGGAAGTTGTTCAACAACCGTATTTTGACCTTCCGGGTGCGACCTGCCGTTTTTGAGCCCAACACTTTGGCCAAGTATTCAGGTCGGAAACTATTTTCGGGTGAGTGAGTGGGTAATTGTTATCTGAAGATAAGATAGCACTTTCAATACGTCTGTCAAATTTACAGACGTGTTATATTTAACTCGCACAGAAAGTTCCATCATATGTGGTGCTTTTTTTTCTTTACATCATATATGATGTAATTTTAAAGATTTTCTTGGTAGTGTGCACAATGAATGTTAAGGCAAGGCTAAAAGTATAGTTATGATTGTTATTAAAGTTTATAAAATGTCACTTAATGAAAATGTATCGCATTTAATACTCAACACTATTTATGCACAATCCTTTTTTTTCAAGTTTTTCAAACTGAAATTGTTCATCCGTCAAAAAAAGGACTACGAATCTACGTCTTTTTCAGAGGCATAAAAATAAATTTATGGCAAAAATATCAAAGTTAACATAAACGACCACTTTTTCTATCATCTGATTTTAAATTTCAAATCAGGAACCAATTATCACTCCTGTAAAACTCCCATGTAAGCATTTTTATCTCGATCACATACATAGTACCGCAATCGTTCAAAAAAAGAATGTCCCCTGTTTCTATCGTCAAATACAAACAAGAAATTTAAAATTTATAAGACAAACGAAAATATACAATACAATTTTGGATTTGAATTTTCCATCCGAATTTGAAATTCTCTGGCTATTTTGATTTTCGGTTCTATCTATTGGATTTTCGATTCAAATGGAGAATCCGAATAAAGAAAAAAACTGAACTGAACTAGAACAAATCACAATTTGAATTCCACTTTGGGGTTAACAACATATTCGGTTTTGGTATTGAGATAATTCCTAATGTAGTTTAGTTTAGAAGTAGCCAATTTCAAAATTCTTCATGAATGTGACGTCATGCAGGAAATTGAATATCATACTACCTTCTTTGAATATACATTAGATGATTGACAGTTCGCATGATGAACCCGATGAACCTGGTTCAACGTCAAAATGAAGATCTGTTATTCATTCGCCTCCGAAGCAATGAACTAGTCACCGTGAGTGAGTCGCCTCTCGGAATACCCCGACTAGAGTCATGTGACTACGACTAATGTGACTCCGAGTCACTTCATTCGCGTCGCAGAATAAGGCCCAATGGCAAGCATTGCAAACAGTTTTGCAAGCCTTTTGCACATACACTTCAAGTAAACACAAAAAATGTTCTAACTAATGTACTGCTGACGATGCAGACGTGGGGTAAAAATGTCTTAAATATTTATAACACGAATATGAATGTTTTTTTTATCGTTAATAGGTTTAATTTTGTAAATGATTAACTTTGATTTAAAATAAAAAAAATGAAAAGATTATTGAAATTTTGGGAAAAATTAATTTTGGTATAGGTATTTCAAATTTAGGCCCAATAAATGATACCTTACTAGTACCAAATCATAAACAGTTGTTTAAAAGCAGGATATTATGATCATCAGTATATTTGTATATCTTTCAAAACGAACAAAAAACTGTATGTAAATTTCCTCTCCCTATTTTTGAAAATAAATTCTGTGTTAACAGTTTATCACCGCTGGTTTATGATTTTTAATTAAATGATTAATGGCATTTCGGTGAATTATACATTCTAATAGGAAGAATTTCAAATGAAAGTAATGAAAATTATAGACGGATAGATTAGATTAGGAAACACAAAATCAATTGGCAAAGAAAAGGGGGGGAAATATGGAGAAATAAAAATACAGTTCACTAATTGATGTGCATGGCTTAAGAAGTAGGGACGTTGACGGTTACTCAAATGCGTGAAACAATAAAAAGTAGTAGCGCTGCCGTGCAAACAACGAACACCCGAAAACAGCTTACACATCGATCGATCCAGCTCTCGCAATAGAAAACTTCATTTGAGCCGGCCGTATATTTCCTTTTGTCCGAGAAATAGGGGAAAAGTTCATATAACGCCCCATGTGGCTAATACGCGCCACTCTTGTTTTGAAGAATCTGAAACATTTTAAGCCTGCAAAATATTACCAATTTGTTCTAAATGCTGTGATTGGTCATGGCAAGTATGAATTTTTCCTTAAAATGCCCCTGTTGCGTGATAATTTCACAATTTAGGTTTTTCTTCATTTCGATCTAAATTTTGAAACACTTTTGATAAGGTGTCACCAAGCAGAGAAAAACGAATAAGACAATATTTTCTGACAAATCGATAGAGGAGAATCTAAAATATGATGTTATGCTAAAAAATCATACTGAACTCGCTAAGGTATGCTTTTCATGGGTATTTTCTATCACGGCCCATGCGCTCTTTATAACGCGCCAATCGTAGTAGGCTGAAAATAGCATTAATTTTTCAAAAAGGCCAATTTTCATTGAGAATGAACAAAAAGTCAAAAACCATATTTTGAGCGTTAATTCAGCCCAAAAAATCTATTTTTCATTTTTTGTTGAATTTCTATTAGTCCATTTTGATTTTCTTTTCAGTCAAAGTGTCTGTAAGTATTGGTGTGTTTTCGGTCTTCGGCTGCTCTCGGGTGTGTTCGGCTGCTAGGCGCGTATTGAATACACAGCGGCGCGTATTCGCAACACAGTTTTGTTCTGTGGCTTTGAATATGGTTTTTAAAAATCATGTTTTTGAAGAAACTATAGCAATTTGAGTAATGAAAAGTCATAGCAGTTTGTAGAAAACACTTTTCTTCAACGATTACACCCATTTTTAACACAATTTGTACGTGGAATACATAGAAAATCAGCGATTCGCTTAGGTGGCGCATAATAGGGCATGTTCCCCTACTGGGCTATTGTCCAAAAAAACTGCTAAGGACGAGCAGCAGTTCAAGACAAACTGGCTTTCTGCGGCGAAGAAGGTGGACAAGGTGGCTGTACAAAATCTGATGGCAGAGGTTAAGCGTAAGGCCCGGCAATTCGAATTTGGAAAAGCGGAAGCCTAACTAAATGTTTTTCCTGAATTTTTTACAAATTAGACTTGAATTTGATTTTTTAAATAAACGATTTCACCGATTTACACGCGTTTTCCCTTGACCAAATTTTGACCGTATCACCCTTTATCAGCATATCATTTTACGAATGAACATTCTCAAATTATTATTAAATGGATCTCATAAGAAGTGTATTCGAAAAAATGCAACACTTCGTATTGTGAATTACTTTTGAATGCATGAATGAAAATTGATGAAATTATTAGTGAAGCAACCTAGTAATGTAATTTATACGTGTATAAAATTTGGTGACAATCTGTCAAGTGGTTTTTGAGATAGCGCCCAAATCTGAGATTAATTGACAAAGTTTTTTGGGCAAGATCGAGGAAAATCCAAAAAGGTTCCAGTGAGAGACCCAAGGACAGCTGGAAATCAACTATTCGACCAAAATTTATATGTTAAATTGTTGAAAAAGTCCTAGAAAACTCAATAATGAGCTGAAAATTGAAAAAAACTTGATGATTATTGACTCCATAAAGTGAGAAGAATGTGAGAGGTTTTTCAAGCAAAATTCAAAAATATAAATAAAGGAAATAATAAAAAAACGTCAAATTTCTCTGATTGGTTCGCCTAGCTGACTTATAAATAGAGCTGACTCCACTTCTACAAGGTAGATAAGCTGCCCATCGGTTAAATTAACAAAAAACGGTGGTCAAATCGTGTGCAAAATATTTGGACTGCTTGTGGGGAAATATTTAGAAAAATTTCATAATGAACAACAAACGAATCATTAACCGGTCACCTGGCAGGTTTTCAACCAGACACTTTTCGTTGACAAGTCTCACCTGTTACGTTTCAAATAAAGAATTTACAAAAAAAGACTCACCTGTATTTTCCGGGGATAATAAAAAAAAAACAACCTTTTTCTCTACAAAGCACTCCAATACGTTGCAGCCCAAGTTTATGGAATCGTGCCATTACGCAAAAACGGTGGTGGAGTGATCAAAAGTCAAATATGCCATTTTTGTGCCGAGGGAGGACAATCGGCTAAATTTGTTATAACTATAAAAATATCCTTGAATTGAAAAAAAAAGTGTTGCGCAAAAATTAAAGTCGATAAATTTCTTCATTGGACGCTATTTAAAAACCAATTGACAGAACATCACAAATTGCATATGTTAATTTGTATATGTAAAAATTACACTACCAGATAGTTTCGCTGAAAATTTGCATTAGTTTCCATCCATGTATTAAGTTATTCACAAAACAAAGTGTTGCATTTTTTTCGAATACACTCCTTAGTTGAGTTGCTAATATCATTGAGCGATTCTCTTAACATTGAAATGTTTTTAAACTTATCTTTGTCCAGATTCAACTAATTGAGATTTTCAAGTCTTGTTTTGTTCCTTCAGTTTAATGTTTTTCTGAATTTGAAAACTCAGGATCTTTGTTTAAGGTACTAAACTCATTTGGATTCCTTATCTGACTTTTTTCAATGATAACTGATTCTGTGTTTTTCAAAGACATGCTTTACAGACTAAATGAATGACGTGGACAACTTAAGATTAACATTTAACACCCAGTACCGAGATGGGAACCGAACCCATGTTACCACGCTAACCACTCGACCACCGAGACGTACATTTAATCTCTATTCTGATTTTTTTCAATCGATATTTTTTGCACTTATACTCTTTTGGCTTTGAGGGCATCGAATGAAACTTTTGTCATATTTAGAATAACAATTTTATAACAATTTTTTTTACCTGATGAGAATCATTTTCATAAAAATTTCATGACGGGCTTGTGATATAGCTCAGTTGGCAAGTCAGTTGCTTCCTGAGCCGATGTCTGTGAGTTCGAGCCCAAGAGTAAGGATCGATCACAGTTGTACCGGATAAGTTTTTCAATGACTGTCCGCCAACTTCATCGTGGATATAAGTCGCGAATGACATAGAGATGTCAACACGACTCTGATTGTAACTTTGAATCTCTTTTTTAATTTGATTCACATTTTGTTTCTCAAAACTTAATTTGAAATAATGATTTAGATTCAAGACACTGAATTTTGGTTCTGAATATAACCTGATATTTGGTTTTTATTTCTTAAATCTTATATCTGTATCTATATTAAATTTTAATTTTAGTTAATTTTTTTTAATTTGGTTTTCTATGTTTCAAATTATCATGATACTTCCAAATTATCATTAGGTAAATATTGCTCGATGAAGCACAAACCAGACGATCAATGATGAAAAAAAAACACATTTAAAATACCATCCAGTCATTACACTATATCAGCGAACTTTAGTTGGTGATAAGGGTATTAACAAAATGAGAATTTAATTAAGCATTTTGCAAGTTCAAATCAGAGCTTTCATTTTTTCAGAAGTTTCTAAACCCTTCTTCTCTTGTTTGCATGTGATTAATTACAAATTTTTATTTGAAGTTACCAGAAACCATCTTCTACGCAGGCAACATAGCTATTTTAAGACAGTATGCTGAACTGATCTCCAGTTTTTTTAACACGTTTAAAATGTTTGCATTTAAAAAAAAATCGAATCATAGGGGTCTCCCGAGAAAAAATTCCCTGGGCCCCTCGATGGCTTAATCCGGCCCTACGAAGCCCAACCTCAAATTTTAAATTTATCCCTGAAGAAGGTGGAATAAATTGAGACAATTTCGGTGTCCTGTACGACGGAAGTAAGGACCTGGTAAGACCATGAGGGAACTTGAATGTGAAAAATAAATCCCAATTATTTTCAAATGTACATAATGGATTATATATTTCCGGCAGAGCTTCCTGAAAAAATATTATGAAGATAGTTCAATGTATAATTGTCAGTAAAAAAAGGAAAGGAATCATGTTAAAATGATGAAAACAGCTGCCTGAAGCTGTTGTTTTAGACGCTTCGTCCTTATTTTGATTGTTTCAAAAGCAGGTGCTGAGCAGGTGGTGATTTCGAATAAATAGAAATATTTTTCTCGTTTTGCATGCTTTTCAAATAATTTCGAAGCAAACTACTGACCGCTAATATTTAATGTAGCGTACATGATTTCCAATAATGGCTTTCTAATGCTTAGCACTTGGTCGGAACAGCATGCATTTCTAAATTGATGCACGTCATTCCCAATCCACCGACTCGAGCGGGGTACCGTAAAAGATCCAACCCGGCACACCACATAGCTAAGACCACCCACCGCCACACCATCATCGATTTCGTAAGTATATCCACTCAATATTCCACATTCGGCACGCTGAACGATGAACGATTGGTTTGGTACTTACCGTCCCATTTAATCCACCGGAAAAAGTGGCGTCCAACTTGTTGAATCGGCCATCATCATTTTCCGCCCAAAGCGCTGTTCCAGTGCCGTTGTCGTGGAAAATCAGATTTGCCGGTCCGGGGTTTTGCCACAAGGAGTTGCGTGATTTATTTATAATTTTCTACCCCGGTTTTTCACCGCTCTGTTGTTTCCTGTTTTTTTTTCGAGCGATAGCCACAAAATTCGGAACGAAACTCGAACTGATGTGCACTACGTGTAAATCGAAGGAAAAAAAAACCGGTAGTAGAAGGGTGTTGTTTGTACACGTGAACTCGACGAAACGAACTTGTTTATTCCAAAAGCGAATCCTTTGCGTGCCAAAGATGATTTTTTTCCGTTTCGCTTTTCTTGAGGGAACCGAATAAAAATATAGCAATATTCAGCAACAATTTCGAGTACTACACTAAACGAGAAACACTTGTGATTCAGCTGTAAAGTTGACTGATTGTACACGAATCGAAAACCATGCCAAAATTCAATATCAAGATTTCGCTACGTTCTCGGTCACTCCTTTTTTTGGGAACGAAGCTACGATGGCAACGAGAAGATAACGTTGGAAAGCTGAAAATTGTTTCGGTTGCTTACAAATCCGACAACGAAGTTGGGGTTGCAATGCAATATCGAGCTCACACTTGTGCCATCACAAACGTGTGTGCCAAATTGAATAACGATTACTTCACTCACTTGTGGCTTTCGGAACACTACCACTGATGTTGTTTTTGCTCTACGTTTTCACCACCGAATATCTGCCAGGTTGCGCCAAAGGAGGAAAATTCCAATTTATCGGTGCAAAGTTGTGAATCCTGTAAAAGAAGAATGAAACGAACCATTAATTGATGATTATTGTAGATTGGTATGGTGCTGAAAGATTGTTTAATAGTATTTCAATATTTCTGGATTATGTTTATAACTCAAAGATCAGATTCAATTTTTCAAATAATTTAAAATCCCTTTAACTGCGATTTTCATAGCATATGTTGCTTTATTACTAAAATTTCCGAGATAATCAATCCCATCCAATAAACGATAATTAGTTCGATTTATATGAGGATTCCAAACATTTCTTGCCCTCTTCAACCGGTTGTTCTTGATCCTTTTTTTTACGTAGTTAAATCTTTAGTTCCACAGTTTTTTTCTTTCAATCCTTGTTCTGGCCCAGACGGCGATATTTCGTGTTTTCCCGTTCAATTTGGGTCCAACCCAGCCACTAAACTTTGGCTTTATTCCATTCGGCAAGTTGTGTCTTCTGCCATATTGTAAACGTGATCTGAATGAACTAAATAGTTGTATCGAAAGATAATATGGAATTAATTTCGCATTGTTTTAGGATATTGTGTTTTTTTTCTGGTTTATAACTATTGTCAGACATATAAGCGCTTTAAAGGTTAGCTTATGGTTATTTTTGTTTAATCGACGAAATTTAAAAATTCCAATCAAAAAGAAAATCTAAATAAGTATTTTAATCGACTATCATCATAAAGTGTCAGTTGATTCGGTTGATTAGCATAATTTTAATTTTTTTTTCATTCAAGGTTGCCAAAATTAAAATTGTGAAAATTAAAAAATATTTATTATTAGTTATAAGCCAATGAACAGTGGTTCAGGATGAAACTTTAGAGTGACAAAATGATTACGAAGAGACTATAAGAGATAGCTGATTCGTGTCTTCAGCATTCTTCAGGACTCAGGCAATAAGGAATCGATTTAAATTCGACTTTTGCATGAGAAATGAGGATGTTTTCTTTCAAAGGGTCTTTAAATGTGTGATATTGTGTTGAAAATTACCAAATTTTGGATTTCTTTTCTCGAGTTTAAAAATTACTCTTCATAATCGAATATTTGATACTTGTTACGTAGTGGATATTTTACCTCTTTAATCTCAATAGTCGCGAATATTACTACCAGCACTTTTGCGCCATCTGCGAATGCAGATGTGCTGGCAGCCAAGATACTTTGCCCGGACTCTTACCCCAGGGGGGGACAATTTGTTTTCACGCTCTACTGAGGGAAGAAGCAAACTGGCAATATCGTTGGGAATATAGGTCGGCTCTTTGAAAATCAATGCAAGCGCATTTCAATCCCAAAGATCTCAAAGGATTCAATAAAGTACAACGATTTACCAACGAATTGCCAACTACGTCTTCCGGGTGTCCAAACATAGGCCGTCGGATTGCCTCTTCAGTCAGACAGGGGTTAGTTTTGAATCACCACACTTCCGTCGACTTCCGATACTATTACGAAGGCTATCGATTTTCAACTCGCAATGTACTACGGAGACAATTCCAAACCACGGCGATTTTCTACTTCCGTTACAACTCTATATAGCTACGACTCTTTAACAACATCCGACTCATAAAAAGGTTCCAGGGATAGAGAGCTGGCTCATGTCTTGCCAGCTTTCAGGAAAACTTTTCCCATCACCCTTCTTCTGAGGTTTTCCTCAAACTCAATGCCCAGACAATGCAAAAAAGACGCGCGAGTAGTTTAAGCATTTTTTTGGTGGTCGTAGTCGACCATCCCTTAGTTAGCCATTGCGCTTTAACACTAGAAGGACCGGCAAATTGAATATACCTATTCGGACCGTGACCAGTCAAAATGACTGGTAAAGGGGAAATTTTTTATATCATAATATTTTTAACTTTTTTCTTTTGAAATTGTTTTGTTATTTATTCGATATCATTTTTGTTATAAAATGGAAATATTTTTTCACCATGGGTGCACGGTATCACCTCAATTTCACATAGTTGACGAATGCGTGTATGTCATAAAATGAATATTTCAAATAATTATCAAAAAATTAAAACACATTATCAATTTAATTATAAAATCATGTTAGACGGCTATGGATATTGACCATGGGTGCACGGTTTCACTTCAATTTTGTTTTAGTAGATATTTTCTAGCATCCATCGCTCTGAAATTTTTCAACACGTTGCCTATAAATTATACCTGATATTGTAGGTTTTGAAGCGTATTTTTTCTATAAGTAGAGCAATTTACCATGGGTGCACGGATTCACCGCTATTCATCCAAAATCAATTTTTTTGCATGCTAAAGGTAAAGAATAAAGACTTTTATAGATTCAAATAAAAATTTGTGCTATATACATGGTTTTTCACTATGGGTGCACGGATTCACGGCGTTTCAATCAAATATTGGACTTTTTGCAAATTTTTAAAAAGCATTTTTACAAATCAAACCAAAGTCGAAACCATGTCTTTCATGTTGAGACATAATGATTTAAATAACGATTTTTATTTAAAGTTCCGTTTTTTCATTCCTGGAAAAGAAATATTTCAATTTCATCTTGAAATAATAAATTTATTTATTTATTATTACAAAACAGGTTTTTGCAATCGTACATTTATCTGATAAGATTTTATCAACATCCAAGAAATTGGAAAACGGTTACCATGGACCGAGTGAGTGATGAATCAACATTGTCAAATGTACACGTTGATTTGTTTTTCCTTAAAAGTTTTTCGATTGACAAATATTGGATTTCCAATACCTATCATATGTAACTCAAAAATATGTTGTGTTTTGAAGCAATTTGAAAACTATTTCACTCTATATAATTTACAACGGCGAATTTATAGCCATTCCGTGCAGCCATGTTGAAATATCCGCATCCGATGAGGTCTATCAGATAGGCTGGCGCGAGTCTGGTCAAGGTATGCCAGGCGTACTGGGTTCGATTCCTTGTATCGGCAAGAAAACTCTTAGGTTCAAACCCCATAAGTTGCCGACAGGTATGATGTGTTTCCTCTTATAATAAGAATGTTCAATCAGTTGCCAGCTGGCCAGGTATATACACGGGTGCCGGAATACCTGTAAGTGAACTTGCATTGGAAATTTGTCGAGCCTAATAATCTAAGAATGCATACTTGGGCAGAAACTGCGGTGAATCCGTGCACCCATGGTGGATAACCAACATATAAGAATATATCGTGCACACATGTTGAAATATCATTTTAATTATTCAGTTTCATAGCTGATGTCTTCAAATTTGAATGAATAAGTACTCAATTCATTATAATTTTACTCATTCTAGTTTAGTATAAAACATATTTATTACCTAAAACTACTCGATTACTTGAATGGACATGTATTAAATCTAACATAACTTTTACAAATCTTGATGAAATTTCGCCAAATTTTGACAGAAAGTTCTATTATAGTTGAGCAATAAAACAGACCAAAAAAATTGGGAGTCAAGTGCTTGAAGCGCCACACAGCGGCCAATCCGAGAACTTTTTCTTCAAATCATCACGACTTCGAATCGAAAATCAATAATTTCATAACGAATGACACACTTCTGCCCACCATAAATCAACTAGGACTCATTGTCTTGAATGTAGCTTGCAAATGAAACCAAAAGCAAGCGAAAAAATTTTATCTTGTTTGAGTTATAGGGTTTTGAATTTTACCAGTCATTTTGACTGGTCACGGTCCGAGTGTCCATGGCGAAATTTTTCTCGCTTATTAAAAGTGCTAGTGGAATAAAAAATACACAGTTTTGTAGAGATTCAAAATTCATGAAAAGTCGTATTTTTTTGCGAATTTTTAAAGCGAAGTATGCAAAAGATATTCAACAAACAAAGTGTCCAACCAGTCATTTTGACTGGTGCGGTCTTTCTAGTGTTAAGGACGCCCTCTCGATCTTAGGTCAAGAAGCGTCGCTTACACTGAGTAAATCTAGATCTTCAAAGAGTTTCACTAAAATTACTAAAGATAAGCTTCGGGAGCATTTGTTGCCATGATACTTGAACATTTACATTTTGCGCATTACGATAGTTTGCGGTCAAAATACAATCCGCAATAACTATTTTCAATTCAAGTCCAAATACGCCATCAGTGCTGGAAGCTGAACAAAATACATGTTTATTGATGAGGTATTTTTGGGCTGTTATTTTCTCTCAAAATTCAACTACCGTTTAGTAAAATATACTATTATTTCAAAATGGGAGGCATGGAAGGATGTTTGGATACGGAAAAAGAGTTTTGGTTGTTTGAGACCCCTCCCTGATCTCAGTGGTCCCAGGGGTCCAACCCGGTTTGTTTTTTTTTAATGAAGTCGAGAGTTTATCAATCGAAAAGGACCGAATTCGGTATGGGATTATATTTTAATACGAGTCATGTTTCTATAATTATTTGGGACCCTTCCCTTTTTCCATTGAGTGAGATAGTCAGAGGAGACGGGAACCTCATATCTTGAGAATTAGTCATACGAAAGAAACCAACTATAGAAGGGGAGGGTTTTGGAAGGGATAAATTTTTCTATGCATATTCGGAAACCCTTCAGTGGGGTGATGAATAGGTTAGAGGAGGGGGGTTGGTTCTCTCATACAAGTTTTTACATAACTTAATAACATTTTAAGCAAATGAGGTCAAATTAGTCTTCGGAGTGTATGAAAATAAGAATTCAAGAATCCTACTTTCGTTTCAGTGGGCAGCTATAAAAGGGAGAGAGGTACACCCATGCTTTTTAATAACTCGAAAAATGATCGATCCAATTTTTCACAGAAGGGATTGGGTTACGAGAAATATTTTATAGATTATTGAACAGGGGGATTCTCATTATTTAAATTTTTAATGACTTGGAAAGTGATCAAGCGAATGGAACCAAATTTGGCTAGGGAGTGGAATTTTTTACAAGTTATATCGGGGCAGAATTTCAGAACTTTTGAATAAATAAATACAGAAACTTAATTTTAGATTCTTAAAACGAAAATCTCAAGTAATGTTAATAAACTCGGGCTATATACGAATATTTTACCTCAATGTTCTGTAAATAGGACAACACTGGATTATTCGAAAACTCTGCGTTGAATATCTGGGGTACGCTTGCTTAGTCAATCTATCTTAAATACTTTTCCTAGGTTGATTAGCTTTATTTAGATTTTAACGGGTGGCAACTTAAATTTTGAGTTTTTTTGAAAGGCTCCAATACTCAAACATAAACGACCTTAGAGAAAAATGAATGTCTCCGCTTAGAAGATTAACTGATTTTTGATAGAAAATTTTAACATCAAATTTAAACAACTTGCTATTCAATGACTGAATCAGCGAAACATTTTCTCGATCAATAGAGTGACCAGATTCACACATGTGTAATGCTAGTGTATATCTAGGATTCTGTGGACGAAGGATTTTCTTCTATGAATCAGATCTAGCTATAGCTATGTGTTCCTCGAATTTATCTATCAGTTTTCTTTTGGTTTGTTCAAATAAATGAAATCATTCGATTGCTTTGATTCAGTTCTGGACCCCTCCACCAACCTCCTTGAAAACTCCTTACGCCTCCCTGGTAGAGACCACTTTGAAAACCATCGTTCCAGTCATGTATTCCTTTAAGGTTAGTTGCATTTTTCATTCCTAAAAGTAGGATGACTGTTGTATCCTCTTTCAAATTTTCAATGATCAGCAAGCTATGACTGCTATCCAGTACACATGAACTCTGCAGAACTCATGCTTCTGAAGGGACTACAAACAAAGAGACAAAATTGACAGCTAATGCCTCCAGTAAAACTCTGCGAAAAATAAAAAAAATACAACTAAAGCATGGATCACGCAAAATCTGGACGCATTAAAGGGGATATCTCGGAGCTATGTAAACGAAATTAAATGTTTTGTAATCAAAATGTAGGGTTTTATTGCACTTTAAAGGAAAAATAAGAAAAAAATTATTCCGATGTTGTTTTGATGAAATTTCGAACTTTTCGTCGAGAACCACTCATCTAAGTTTGGACACCCTATTCACTGACCTCAGCGGCCATTTTGTTCCACAATCCCGAGTCGTCCTACCATTCTTCTTCATCTTCTGCTTGACAATTGAACAACATTTTTCGATAGGGCGGAATTGAGGGCAGTTGGGTGGGTTGATGTCCTTTTTGACAAAATCCACCCGTTGGCCCTATACCACTGTACATTAGACTTAGTCGATTTGGGGTCATATTTGAATTTCTCAAACCCTGGGATCGATAAAGCTTTGTCTTGGTTCAAAACTCATCCATGATCCATTTTAGGTTTGTATGGGAGAATTGAATATTTTGTACTGAAAAATCAACATCATTTTTGTTTCCTCTGTAGAACCGAGCCAGCTGACAGTTTATGTGCCAATTTATAAAACTCGGAAATGAAATTTTCCTCTGAACAATTTTGTCGAAGACCGTAACCTCGTATCTTATTAGACAAAAAAGTTATTAGGTGATGAATGGGAATATGTCTTTTTGCATTGATAAACAATAAATTCAATTGACATCCCTGCAGGGTGTCTAGCGAGGTATTGCATGGCTTTTTTTCATGCACTTACTTCGCGAAGCTCCAGCAGTGATGTCAATTTAGCTGCGAAAAGACATACCTCTTTTAAAAAGTTAATAACTTTTTTGCCTAGTAAGATACGAAGTTAAAGTCTTAGACAAAGTAGTTCAACAGAAAATTTCCTTTGAAGAATTTATAAATTGGCACAAAAACTGTCAGCTGACCCGGTTCCACAGAAAAAAACAAAAATGATGTTGATTTTCCAGTACAAAATATTCAATTTTCCCATACAAACTTAGAAGCACAGACAAACAGTCAGGACACTTAGGAGAAAAATCATACGAATTGTCGCAAGAGATTACATTGCCATCTGGTGTCGGTGTTGCCTACCAAGCAGTTTTGTCTTAAATAAAATGATCGAGGTAGCCTATTATATTGTGATGTTAAAAATATGTAAACAAAACATAATTTGAATTTTTGCGTGTGTTCAAGTCATCCCATTTCATTGGAGCTGGAGATCAGAAAAAAATTGACACATTGAAAACAAATGTTCAGAACAGAATTCTTTTCAAAAGAGTGCAAAGTGATCGTCACTAATATTCATAAAAGTTCTGATGTAAGTGAGTGCTCTGGTTAAAACTGAAGGCTTTACGGGGATATCAGAAACTTTGAATGGCAACCACAATAGAAGAAAAATAGAACAGAGCTTCGTCATCCCTCACAGCCAGAGTCTCTGGAACCGGATTGGTTTTAATAACTGCCACAACAGTTCGTTAGCGGGTTTTAAATTATTCAAAATACAATGTTATTTTACAGATCCATACGATGGAAATTAACAGCATTATCGTTCCGGACTAGGTAAACCCTTGAGTGTGAACGAATCCCGTGGACAGATTCCATTTTGTTTTAAGATGGTTCGAGTCGCAGTCGATGATCAAACCAACTAATGCACTATTGAAAAATCCACCAGCTGAAACCGATGAAAACTTATCAAGTGGAACTGCTTCGGATTTAATAGTGATAAATATTGTGTTTTAAATACAACTTTTATTTAAAAAAAACGCAATTTTTTTTTGTTTACTTGTATTCCGTTTTATTTTGAGGGCTCAGTTGAATTATAAGCATTTATTCATATTAAATTTTTGCTTGTCACTCATTTTTCTGGTCAGATTTGCAATATTGTTGAGAATTACGAGTGCAGCCTGGAATTCAATATACACTTTTTGTTTTGTTATTTGTACTTTCCGTGAACGAAAGAGGGTTTATTCGGGTTCCCGCTTATTTCACGTTTTTAATATGCGGTCTTCCTATTTGATCCTCCTTGTCTGCACGATTCGGGTCGAATGACAATATCGTAGTGGCCACGCGATGCCAGATTTGAACCGTTCCGTATGATCGTCTGCTTTTCCGAACGGGTCCTCGGTCCTGGCAACCGTTGTCGTCGGATCCCAATTGTCGTCTTCGGTGATGCAACAGCTCCGGATCAGGTGCCTGAATGTGTCAGATGTGAAAAAAATACATCGGCCGCGTGGGAACCGACCAACTTATCTGCAAAACTCATAGAGGAATAACTCCTAAAATACAAATGCACTGGCTGTTAGAAGCTCGGTCTTCCCCGAAGACAGTTAGTTTACATACCAATCAAATGAGCCTTTGGCTTATGTTCTGGTCCGATCATTCCTGCTGTTCGTTGCGGTTATTTTTTCAACGGTGTAAATAACTTATTTTTTTTAATATGTCTTTATATGTATCAATTCATCATTACATGTATATTACATCATTACATTAAATTAGGTGTTCAGCTCAATAATGAACTGTTCAGAGCCCTATAGTTAACTAGTTAATTTAATATAGAAGAACATCCTGTAATGGATGTAAATAACTTATGAATTTATTTCTACCAAAGCGAGAATCAAAATTTTACTGGATAAAAACAAATGAAAATAAACATTCTATAAGCACCATGGTGATGAAAATATTATTACCATTATTACACAGCTACCATGATGAAAAATTCAGATTTGCCTCTTAGTGATTCTAGTGCACCCTTGTGGCGACATTGCCTAGCTTCGATACAGATTTGCGAAAAACGAAAACCAGTGTCCCGTCTGTTTGTCTGTGCTAAAAGTTCAAATTTACTCATGTAAACGTTACTTAAAAATTCTACAAATAGTCATGGATAAGTTTTGGTCCAAGACTAAGCTTTTAAGATCCCAGGGTTTGAGAAATTCAAAAATGACCTCAAATTGACTCAGTCTACTTTACATACCTCTTAGCTGTAGTGACAGCTGGCCAAATCTGGCGAAAACTTTACTGGTCCTTTGTGAGATCTAATGTACGAAAAAAAAACGTTTTTCAAAGGCACTCCTCCTTGTACATTTCGGAGTCCATGGTCTTGTTTTTCACAAAATCCGGGGTTTTTCGTCCGCAGCTACAATTACCTTGCCAGATCAAACACTTTCTTGCAAATTATCGGCAAAAACGAATTTGAACTTGGCAGGGACATCACCCCGACTAGTGGCTTTGTAAAATGTTTGGCCAGGAAGCCGCCAAAATCACGATTTTAGAACCAGACCACGTCGGGTTTTTGACGTGGGTGTCCAAAATTAATTCTCGCCTCGCGGCTTCCATTACGTGTAACTTTATTGGAACAAAACAAATCGTTATGAAATTTTTGCACTGATAGAGGAAACATTTCCGAACAAAGTACTGTCAAAACATTCCAGACCCGACCCCGTGGTATAATAAACAGTGCGTCCAGATTTTGGATAATCCAAAATCCGTGGTTCAATCACAAGCGTCGACATCACCGATTGGTCCTACCGGAGGAGGTAATAAAAGACCGACGCACCAATGGGCCGGTCTCTTATCCCCTTGGGAACGCGTCCGAGTGTCGTTCGGCAGTTGTGCGCGCCATTTTACCCGCCAACACATTTTCCGCCAATCAAGTGTAGGTTCTGTTTTGGACCTTGGGTCCGGCGACAAATATAAAAAGTGTAAAGCACCGTAGCCAAAATAAGTGCCCGCGTCTCAAGAAGACCAAACAGCCGTCCGTCACCATACGGCTTTCAAGACACGCCGTTCGTCCCCATACGGCTAAGGACATATCCTGACCGTACGACAACACACGGTTCAGGAAAGATCTGAGAACTGCAGTTCTCCATACCAAACCCTCCCAGAGCCGTCGGTAAAAATCCGAGGCTAAGCCAAAGTTCACGTTAGAGCCTGAGGCAGGCAAGGTTCAGCGGGACACACCAGGCCGACCGAGTCCACATGGTACCACGGCAGCGAGATCCAGCACCGAAGTGTCCGGCAGCATCTACGGATACTGCAGCAGCAGCAAAATAGCAGTAAGTCAGAAGTTGAGGATTTTTAGAAAATATATTAAATTGCCTTCTATAGTTTTCCTTGATTTTCTATATATAAATAATTTGAATTCCCATTTAAAGATTTTTGCTAACATTATTGCGTGCGCTAAAATATCTTGAATACGGGTAGTAACTGGGGCGGGAAGAAGCAGATATCGAACAGATGAGTGAGTGTTTCCCTAGCTACGACGAGCCGACCCTGAGATAGGCTGGAGACCTGAGCTAGACATACAATTTTTAAATTTTTTGAGATAACGGCATTGTTCTTCTGTTCCATTCGGCACATTTTACTAGAACATTTGATATTTGTAAGATATTCCTGTTTCGAGATATAGTAAAGGAATCAAGTATCCCCAGAGATCAAGTAAAGGGTGTCCACGAAGGAATTGCCACACTATGAAATTGCTCTAACTTTTAAACCGTTGAGTAAAATTTAATGAAAATTTAGGTGGAACTAGTTCATAGTGCATTGTTTACATCCTGCATGTTTTAAAGTCCTGTGATCAAAACTCGCGGAAATGAAATCGAAAGGACAGTTCGTGCGTGATAAAATCTTGCCCATTCATCACGAGAACAAGGATCTCTCGCATCGTTCCATCGCTAAAACGTTGGGAATCGCGAATTACACGGTGTCGCGAGTGATTAAGCGGTTTGAGGAACAATTGACCACCGATCGGAAGCCCAGAAGTTAAGGAAAAAGTATTCCGTATAACACCAAAAAATCACAACCGCATAGTTGGGTCCTTGAACCGAAAACCCGAACACCCCCGTTTGGGATGCGGCTAAGAAGCTGCACCTGAGCCGAAGTTTTGTCCAAAAGGTCAAAACTTAGGCTTGGCTTTGAACGTTCAAGGTACAAATGGCTCCTAATCACGATGAGAAGCAGAGCAAGTCCGCCAAAACCCGTGTCAACATTCTGACGAAAGTTGAATGCTGCATCATGGACGACGAAACATATGTGAAGGCCGACTTCAAACAGATCCCCGGCAAACTGATTTTCACCGCCAAAGATAAGTTAAGCGTTCCGGAGCATGTCCGGACTCAGAAAATGTCCGAATTTGCCTATAAATTCCTGGTTTGGAAGGCCATTTGCACGTGCGGGAAGCGGAGTGCACCTTTCGTGACCCAAGACACACGATGAACGGACAGGTGTACATGAAAGAGTGCCTCCAGAAGGGGCTGCAATGTGAAAGGGTCTCGAGTCAGGGGGCGAGTTGTTCTCGTCTCGAATTGTGACAAGAGGCCATATGTGGGACTCGAGTCACGAGTAGCGGCGAACGGACTGCCAACCCGTAAGTCGTGAATCGTGACAAAAAGTAGATGATGATTGCTGGTGTAGAACGTATAAAAACGAGTATTTGCCTTGGAGCGCATAGCGCGAGTATGGTCTCCCATGTCGAGTATAGCCTTCGTTGCAGGTCCGGATGGGAATTATGACCAGAGGTCCCAGGTGGATTTTATGGCGTAGGGGTACATAGTATTATGAGTCGTCCAATTGCACCCATGGACCCAGAGTAGCAAACTGCTGGGCTGGTTGTTCCACCTCTTCGTGGTCCAGGGCGGAAACGTGTCCGCAAGTCCGGCGTATTGCAGATGTACGGCCAAGAGAACTATCACTAAACCCACTAGAGGCCGTCTACGGGTCTGCCAAACCTGCACGGAAGAAGTGGTGCACCCGGGTACTTAGGTACTAGTACTCGTGTCGGGGGTGAGGGTCAGGGTCCAACACGCGTTCGGAGGGTCATGGTCCTGAAATGCGGACGTGACCGGAGGGAGAGCGATCGCCAACTCGTTTTGCGTTTCGGTGGGTATAGACCCAACTCGCGAAACGAGTAGATGCGCAAAGTGGTGGCCAATGGTGGGCAGATCACTTAGGGACGTGTTTAACACGCCAGTGTCAGTGAGGCACAGTATGCCGGAAGTGTCAGGGTTCGACACGTGTTTCAGGAAGTGTTGCGCCTGAACCGCGAGTGCGACCTGATGAGGGTGGTCTACAGCTCGATTTGCGCTTCGGGGAGTAAAGCACCCGACTTGAAAATTGAGTAGGTGCGCTGAGTGGTGACTTAAGTCAACACTACTTGAGAGTTCGGAGGAGTCTGAGTCCTACACGTGGCTTAGGAGGCTTGCCTCCTGAACCGCGTGTTCGAACAGAGAAAGTGTCGTCGACAACTCGCTTTGTGTTCCTGGACTTCCTGTGCTAGATCCACAAAGTTGGTAGTTGCGCTGAATGGGGACCTCTTTTAACGCGATGAGATGTCGGGTCCTAACTCGTCAGAGGCGGGGTTGCGCATCGAGTTGTGTTAGAATGAGGTATTTGCTAAAGAGGATTCGGAAACGAGTATTGCGTTGGAGCACATTAGCGCGAATTGACCTCCCACTATTGAAGTGTAGTGTGTCAAACAGTTCGAGGTGGGAACAAAGATCAGTGGCCCCAGGTGGACTTTATGGCGTAGGGGTTACAGTGTTCCTTAGCTTTGTATCATGAGTCGTCCAATTGCACCCATGAACTCGCCTTACCTTGGAATGCAATCCGTAAAATGGATTTACCAGCTGGGTTAACAACTAATAAAATAAAGAAGCGGCTGCTTCCTCTCTTGAAGACCCACAACGTCCCAACTATGTTTTGGTAGGATTTAGCCTCATGCCACTACTCCTTGGACGTGCTGAAGTGGTATGCGGATAATACGGTCAATTTCGTGCCGAAAATGTTCAACCCTCCCAACACTGGTAGTGAAGACAGTCGAGGAACTGAAGAAAGCATGGGTTTACTTGCAAAAAACGGTTGATTCGCAGGTTGTGCATGCAGAATCTTATGGCCGGGGTTAAGGCCAAGGTGCAGGCATTTGCGTATGGACTATAAATAAAATACGAGTAAAATGGTTAAATGAAGTTTAATAATTATGTTTCAATCCCTGAAAATTTAATGGCTGTCGGATGAAAACTCGAATTTTGCGAATCAATTTTGTGCGCGGCATTTTCGCCGTGGACAGCCTTTAGTAGAATTGCGGGCCTGAGATAATATTTTGAGGTTATGGCCTTAGTTCTGAGTCGAGATTGATACTCTGAAACATTGAAAAACACTATCTCGGGGATCCATATTGTAGTTCAAACGTACCTTTACATATGTACATTTGAAGATTCAAAATTGGATAAACCAAGAAGATTTTAATATGTTCTTTTCAAATTCGTAGTGTTACAATAATTTATAATTCGACTCGAAAATACGATGAGCAGATAAATTTTAGCTAAATTCAACTGAAATAGAAAATTCGTTTAGGAACATTTATTAACCCCATCGTTTATTGACTGCTCAAAACATTAATTATTCTTTCATAGAAAAACAAATCTTCACAAAGAAATCATCAAGATAGTGGAATGTAATATCAATTACAGTCTGCCATTTTCTTCCTAGTCGGAATCTACAACAGACAGATTCTATGATTTCATTGTCATCGTTAGGACTAAAACGTCTTCCGCTGCCATGGGACCAGGAGGGTCCCCATTCACTCTATCAAGCAAGCAGCACATCTCCCGGCAACAAACAGAAATCTGACTGGTCTTTTGACCGTTTCATTTTGCATGCATGCGAAATGAGTCTGCCGACGTCCCCGTCGTTTTGTTTCATCCGGGTAGCTCCAAAGATCCGAAAAAGGAAAAAAAATGGTGAAACCCTCCTGAATTAATCATTGCGAATGGTGATTGTCCCATCCTTGTCTTTCAATTTTTCGAAGCTTTCCCCACCAGCCCCATTCGGAATCATTTGATTAGACGAATGAGATGGAATTTATTTCTGAATGATTGCTTCTGGAAATTGAAATGAAACGAGAGATATCGAGTTGGGTTCGAGGAAACCTGAAACCTGGGATTCAGTGGAACAATCGGTTTCCCAATAAATCAATTTGCTAATTTGTGTAACATATTTTTCCAGGGATTTCAGAATTCAAAATTTTGTATGGGTTTAGCTGCGTTAAAGATTGGGAATACAGCCTTGGGAATGCTTTGAATTTGAGAACAAAGTTCCTTAATTCTTAAAATTTCCTATTCTTAAAACTTTACCATTCTGTTTGTTTTCTGATCGAGATTGATGTTTTGAGAATATTCATTTTTTACAGAATACCATCTCGTCTGTTGCTGAAAGGCTACAGAAGATTTCGCACAACGCTTAGCATTATTGATTTCCGGTTTACGACTTTTCCGTCAAAACGATAAATTTTATCGTTTGTTGAAATCCCATTTCTTGGCCGCCCATCCATCGAACTGTTGAGTTTCTTGAATTGTAAATGTGGTTTCGAGGGGATCACCTGTTGTGGGTCGTTTTGTTGAGCGTAGCCGCAGATCTGATTCGCAAAACGGCTTGAACATATATTGATTTTTAGTTATTTCCATTTCCACTCTCGATTGTGAGAGCTCGCTGTAAGGACTGTGCTTTGGATTTAATTCTAAAAATGTCTGCTAAATTTGGGCTGCAGCCAAGGATCCACTTGTTGTATTCGATGGATGAAAATCAGCGCATTGGCAATCGTTTTCAATTTATTATTGATTAACATCGTGTTAACATATGGAAAGTTTGTTTTATGTTTATTAAGTACTTTGTGATGGGAAATGTTTTCAACATCTACTAAAGGTTCTCCAAATTGTCAAATCGATTTTCAATTATTCAAATTGATTTATTTCCCATTCTACTCTTATTTCGAAAAAGAAAAATAAATAAACGGGAGGATCGATGATAGACGGGGATGATTTTTTTTGTCCAAATGAATGTTGAATTCTGCGGAACTGTACGTGTGAAGCCTCCAATTAACGTCAATCAATTAACTCAGAAGCTCGAGATGATTCCGTAGAACAAAGACTTCTAAACAATTTTAAAATTTACAATTTACATATAATGATCCAGCTAACCATTAAATTCACTGTCAAAAAATGGTAAAATTGCTTTGAAAATGAAAATTTTTGTAAATCATATTTGAAACTCATCTTCAGGATGTAAAACTCATCCAATCCAATTTCTTTTAAAGCAGTTTTTTTTATAAGTAGTTAGTTACGTACAAAATGTTTCCAAAAAATAATTTTAATTTTTTTTAATCGTGCGAGTTGCTATAGGGGTGCTGGTACAAGTTTTTGCATCGTCATGTTTTAAAAAAAACCCAGATCTAAATTAAGGTGTGCAAAATGCAACTTTTCTCTAACTTCGAACTCCTGTTTTAATGAAAAGAAACTGGCAACACTGAGAGTATTTCCGTTCAATTTTCAGAAAAAAATATTTTAACAAGAAAGGTATTGTTTTTAGAGCATAGGAATGTTTTGATTAAATCATCTAAATTAAATTTTCCACCAGGGCTACCAGAAATTATAAACTAAAAATTATCATTTGCATAACGTGAGCAGAAAATATTCTACAAAAACTCAAAAAGTGACAGTCTCCGAACAAATTTTCTCTTTTCCACGCAAATTTTCAAATCAATACCCGGGTATCTTCTTAAAAATCTGCCAAAATTCTGTCGATCGTTTTGACAAAAACGGAAACTTTTTAGACTAAAGTGTTTTTGAAATTCGAGAAAAGTTGCAATTCGACACAGTTAAATTCGACACGACAGTGTACAATACAAACTGATTCAGAATATCAATCTAGCGAAACTTAATTAATAGCGTCCAGAAATGAAAAGATAGACTGTTGATGTTTTCGAAAACATTGTTCAATTGACCAAGGCGCTTTTTTTTTCTTCAGAAACTCGCCGCTAGGGTATTATTTTCTTATCAACGATACGCATAAGACCGCTGCAAAAATAGACTTTTTGCTCCCATAAATTTATTCTATGCTTTTTGGGTCACCAAGCATCAGTGTGAAATTTTAGATGATTTAGTTTATTCCTTAGTTAGCACAAAGCCTTTATATTTTGTATGGAAATTCGTATAAAAGAAGTAAATTTTGCATATTAAATCATCCAGGAATTTCAATCAAGCATAAAATGATGTTTGTCTACTTGGATGAGATTATCTATAATAGTGGAAATTTCAGTTCATTTCAAACAGTAAATAGTCAAAAACTTGACGAAATAGTGAAAAACATGAAAACCACAGCGGGGATTGGTAATGTATTTCTAAGAGTTTTGAAAGACTCATAACCGGTTTTGGCCAATCAATTGAGACATATTATACTCAGCAAACATTTTTGTAGGTATATTTCTCAACAAACTTTGATATACGTTTCATATACATTATAAAATCATCTTATATAATTCGAAAAAACAGCATTTACGTACTAAAGTGGAGGCAATATACATATATATTTTTAACTTCTGGCTTATGCGATAAGTGTTGTAAAAATTGGGCGATATACAACACCTTTTACCGTACATCCTGACAGTATGCGAGAGAGCGCAAGTTTTGCTCTCAATGCATGCAAACCGTTGCCAGCGAGAATATTTGCTGCTTCTCTCATTGGGCAGTTCAACCAAATGGACCCTCTGATTTTTAGAAATATGGTTGCACGGTTTTCTCACTCGAATCCCGCACGCGGGAGACATATTTGCAAACATGGCGCAATTTGGTCATATGCGAGTCGGTAGACTTTAACTTACCATTTTTACGATCATTTACTTGGTTTGGTAGGAATTACGATTCGCATTAACATTTTTAACGAGTTGATCTGACATTTCTAATGCGATGTTATGTTTGCTGGGTACATACGAGTCTGCGATTAGGTGTGATACCAAATACGTGGAAGCGTTCGACTGTTATTCATATTCGAAAGGTGAAAAATACCCGAGAGACAAAATTGAACCGTCCGACAAGTATGTTAGAAATACAAGAAAAGGTGTTAGAATTGATTGCCGAACAGTCTAGATTCAGAAAACAGCATTCAACAGAATCTGCAGTAATTTTGATTCTACGAAATTGGAAGACCAACATTGAAAATGGTATGTATAGGGGAGAGTGGGAATACTTGATCCCCTTTTCTTATTTTCACCATATTTTTTTGGAAAAATTTAGCAACTCGCCGTCTTTGACATTTTCTGACAGTTTGTAACTTCAAGTTTCTATGCTCCAAAAATTAGAACGATACTAGAACCCGTTGATGAACTAGAAGCATTTTCGTGGGAGTAAAAAAATTGCAATTTTTCTGAAGATAGGGGAGACTTGATCCCCTATTGAAGGAGACTTGATCTTTTATTCAGGAAGCCCTAATCCTTGTATAAAAATCTAACAAAACCCCAAGATAGAATGTTAATTGACTATTTTGGTCATGTTTGTTCGCATTTCACAATCTATAGCAGACATAAGAAGAAAATTCTATAACTTTGTCTCAACGCTAATAACATTGCACATTTCAAGGCGCTATTTTTTATAATTAAAAGAAAATTAATTATTTTTGCTCTTTTCTTCAGACAATTGTTTGATAAATATTAGTTTTTGGATAAATATTAGTTATTTCGTAATCAGCAATCATAAAGATCAATTCAGAAGAAGAATATGCCGTTTGGAAGGGGGATCAATTGTACCCAACTCTAGGGGATCAATTGTACCCATAATCATTATTTCAGAAAACTTTTTCTGAAAAAAGTTGAAGGTTTTCCATTGCTTTGAAAATATGGCATTATGAAGTCCATTTTACGCTCGAACGATTGATACATTGGAACAAATATTTTTTTCATAATTTTCCATGTAAGGAACATTTTAAAGTGATGAAAAAAGATCTTCAAGTTACATTTTGAGAAATTTTTCAAACAAAGTTCAATTACTCAAACAATTATTTTGTTACAATTTTTTAACTACAAACATTGTTATTTCGCTCATTTTGGCACATTTTTCTAGAACATTTGATCTTTGTAAGACATTCCAGTTTCGAGATATAGCTATGGAATCAAGTACCCCCAGGGATCAAGTATCCTCATTCTCCCCTACAGTTGTGGTGTTTCTAGACTTCGAGAGAGCTTTTGAAACTATCAATCGCCTACAGCTAATAAAGGTGTTAGAAAGAGTTGGAATCAATAGAACAGTTCTCGAGTGGTTTAATAACTACTTAGATAATAGAATGCAAAGAACAAAATATGGTTCATCTTATTCGCGATACAGGGAAAATAAACTAGGTGTCCCCCAAGGCAGTGTATTGGGTCCCTTGCAAGGCTGATAAATTTTAGTCTATTTCGTTTGACCCGACCAACGTCTAGTAGTCAATGTCATCGACAGAATTTCAAAGTCATCTACGAGTTGAATGACCAAGCTAGAATGTTGGTCAGGTAGCAATGTCAACATTAAATGACATTTGTGCACTCCACTCACACCACACATACGATCATCTTTCTATTTAATTTTCTGGCTGTTATAGGAGGGACTTTACGTTATAAGTTGCGCAACAGTTGAAAAAAATGTAGCTGTTGGCCGTAAGAAGAAAAAAGTCGTAGCAAGCATGATGTCGTTCAGCTTGGCTGTGTGGTGGCGGCCTATAGAATACTACCACTGGGATACTGGTCCACGTCGTAAAAGGCGACTTATCCAGTACTTCCCATATGCGTTAGTCATTCTTCAAATGCGACTATCACATTGGGAGGGGGGAACCTTGGCTTGGTTCCAAGCCGAGTTTCTTCAGGGAGGATTCACCAATTGTGCTTATTGCTATTAATGCGCATGCACGAGTTGTATTCTCCTAAATTTTGTAAACACCCGCTTCAAGGTGGTTCTGTGCCTGCGGGCCCCAAAGTGGGGGTAGGAGGGTGTATAATAATCCTATCTTAAGCAGAACTTTGTTAAGGTCTGCACTATAGCCAGGCACTGGTGCAAAGGGCCGTATTTTTCCTGGCAACTCGTGGGATTCAGATTATACACACGATTTTAAAATTTTCATCCTGTATGGGATACCCCGCTTCATGCGTCGATATTAGGGTGGTCGGATTTACCGGTTTTTTTCAAATCCGGTATTTCGGTATTCGTAGTTTATAAAACCGATAAAACCGGTAAAACCGGTATTTTTCAAAGCATATCGAATTTATGAAAAAGTTTCGTCTAATTGCAGTAGAAATGGCATAAAATGCTCGAAGTTCATAAAGCAATAAATTTAGCAACATTTTCGATTGAAAAATATTGTATTGTGTCTTTAAATTATCCCTTTGTCATAAATCTATCATCATCCTCATGATAATCATAATATTTATCATCTTCATTTCATTCTTTCGCTATGTTAATAATTTCGAATAGTTGTCCTGAACTCTTTAATACAGTATTCAGATTTAAGAACAGATTTTACAGATTTATTAAAAGTTTAAAACGTCTTTCATGAAAATGATATACAAAATATATATATTTTGATATTACAAAAAGATTATACGGTAAACAAATAAGGCAAAACAGAAAACTCTGTGACAAAGTTTCTGGTTGACTCACAGAATTTCAGATTTTTGTTGTCCAAAATACGAAGGTTTTTCCCCGCAACTAATGTCGTAAAGTTTCATGGAAAAATATCATCTAAGAGAGAGATGGCAGCTTGTCAATGCTCTTTTGAACGCCACTATAACTTTAATATAAAAAGTTACATCGACAAGTTTTAGCAATAATCAAATCGCACATAAACCATGCAGTAAGGTTTATTGAGCTTAGATTTTGAAGCTGATTGAACAAAATGTGAGTATTTGCACTCATACATATTTGGTTAAAAAAAAACATTTAGCTGTGTCAATTATTTCAATGCAAAAGAATAATGAAAAATATACCGGAAATACCGGTTTTTTACCGTCGCATTAGCCGGTATTTCCGGTATTGGAAAATGGACGGTTTTACCGGTTTTACCGGTTTCGGTAAAACCGGTTAGACCACCCTAGTCGATATGAAGGTGCAGAGGTTCTTGTGTGTGATGGAAATATGTGTGGAATTCTTTGATAGAAATGCTTTCTATTAAGGTTGCACAGATAAATCTGCAGCACAAAAGAACCGCTACACTTAACTTATGTCGTTTAATCCTTAATGGAACTGCATCAATCGGCTTGGTCCAAGAACCTTATTTCCGAAATGGAACTTTTTACTTAGGGAATTTGCTCAAACCAACCTTTACTGTGTTCAGTGTAATTGGAATGACTAATGCCCGAATAATGCCTCGTGCATGTATATTGATAAACAATTCTTTAAATGCAACACTTATACCCAATCTAACAACAAGAGATATTTGCGTCGTTCAGGTTTCGCTGCCTGATAGAAAATACGTCTACTGTTCAGCATACTCACCATATGAACAATCATCCCCTACGGATGATTTAAAAAATGTCATTTCATTCTGTGAATCACAAAATATACCGCTTGTAATTGGCTGTGATGCCAATGCCCATCATTTTGTATGGGGTAGCTCAGATATCAATCTGAGAGGCTTAAATTTTATGGAATATTTAAGCAGCACTGATTTAGAAATTCTAAATGTAGGAAATAAACCAACTTTTGTTAGGCGTGACAGAGAAGAGGTGATTGACATCACACTTTGTTCTAGAACAATTGCTCAGAAATTTCAAATTGGCATGTGCCTAACGAAGAATCGATTTCTGACCACAGGTTTATCTATTTTGAACACTCAGGTGAGTTTCTAGAAACATTTACATTCAGAAACCCAAGAACAACTAATTGGGACCTATATTTGGAGCATCTTGCTACTAAATTTCATGGATATACACCTGAAATTACTACTCCTTCTGAGTTGGATGAAGTGGTTGCAAAAACCACCGAAATTATTTTAAATTCTTATGAAGAAGCGTGTCCCTTACGAACGTTGAAATTCAACAAAAACAGTACACCATGGTGGAACTCAAATCTCAGTAAATTACGAAAAATCTGAAGACGCTCTTGGAACCGAAGGCGCACGGAAGGTTTTGATGCGTTCAAGTTGGCTCGCAGAGCTTACCGGAAAGCAACAAGAGCTGCCGAACGCTCAAGTTGGCATAGCTACTGCACAAACATTTCAGGCTTGCACGAAGCAAGTAGGTTAAATAAAGTCTTAGCCAAATCAAAAGATTATCAGGTTTCATACCTTAAAACCCCTAGTGGTGATTATACATCAAACGACGAAGAAACATTAAGTTGTCTATTCAATACTCACTTTCCAGGATGTGTTGATCAAGATTCATCGACAGAGCCTGAGTTCTTTTCTGGAAATCTAGATTCCTTGCATTTTGCTCGGAAAATAGTTACTACAGAATCGATCAAATGGGCGATCTCCTGGAAGTGACGGTTTATTTCCAGTTTTGCTTCAAAAAGGTTTCGATCATTTCAAACACATATTAAGAAAAATAATGATAAGCAGTTTTGCTCATGGATATATTCCTAAACTTTGGCGGCAGATAGCCGTGAAATTCATCCCTAAAGGGGGACGATCATCATACGACGAAGCCAAAAGCTTTCGTCCTATTAGTCTAAGTTCATTTCTATTAAAAGCACTTGAACGTTTAATTGATCATCATATCAGGCAAGAATGCCTTGTCCAACATCCGCTTAATGCGACACAACATGCATACCAAACAGGAAAATCAACATTAACTCTTCTGCACAACGTAGTACATAATATTGAAAATAGTTTTTCACAGAAAGAATCATGTCTAGGAGCATTTCTAGACATAGAAGGAGCATTTGATAATGTCTCGTTTACATCAATAATGGATGCGGAACTACTTCATGGAGTGCCTAGTGTTATAACTAACTGGATTAGCGCAATGCTAAGTAACAGGAATCTTCATTCGTCTTTAAGACAGGCTTCAATAACAAAAGTTAGCACACGTGGTTGCCCACAGGGAGGTGTACTATCACCTCTTTTGTGGAACCTAGTTGCAGACGGTTTGTTGAGAAAACTCAATGACCGTGGAATACCAACCTATGGATTCGCAGATGATTATCTTCTGCTGGTAAGAGGTTTGTGCATAAGCACATTATTTGATATAATGCAACAAGCTCTGCGCTCTGTTGAACGATGGTGTTCTCATGTAGAACTTTCAGTTAATCCTCTAAAAACTAATATTGTTTTATTTACTAAAAAACGTATCACCCGCGGGGTGCGCCCTCTGCTGTTTTATGGTTCCGAAATCACCGTGTCTGATCAAGTTAAATATTTGGGTGTCATTCTTGACTCCAAATTAAACTGGTCTGATCACATCGAATTCAGAATCAAAAAAGCATGCATGGCCTTCGGGCAATGCCGACGTGCAATCGGAAAAAACTGGGGACTCAAACCCAAACATATTCACTGGATTTACTCCACAATAGTAAGACCAATTCTGGCCTATGGGTGTCTAGTGTGGTGGCAGAAAGGAGAAGTTGCAACAGTTCGGACTAAACTAAATCACCTTCAAAGAATGTGTCTTTTGGGGATGTCCGGATCGTTCACTACAACTCCTACTGCAGCACTAGAGGCTCTGTTTTCTATCAAACCTCTACACTTGTTCCTAAAACAGGAAGCCTTCTCATGTGCTTTTCGTCTACAGGCAGTTGGTCTCTGGCTGTCAGGAAATATCGAAAGATCATCGAGTCATACAAATGTGTGGCCTGAATTAGTTAGATTAAACAAGTTTAATCTAGCGCCAAACGATTTAACACTCTCGAGTAGTTTTCCCTACATGGGGTTCAAAGTCAAATTTCCTTCTCCTCAAGAATGGTTATCAGGTTTCGTAGAGGACCAAATGTCCTCTCATATTGTATTCTATACTGACGGTTCATTATCAAACGGCCGTGCAGGTGCAGGAATTTACTGTCACGAGTTGAACGTAGAATATGCTCAACCTCTAGGAAAATATTGTACAGTCTTTCAGGCTGAGCTATATGCTATTATGTATGGAGTGCAAATTGCACTTCAAAAGAAGATTAGGGTAAATGATCTTGAGCGGAACTAATTGGCTCAATTCGACGCAACTCAGAACAGTTGATCAAGCGGTATGGCTTTGTGATAGATCCGAACAAAATTTTTTTCAGTTCAGCGGATGGATCTGGGTTTCTGCTTTCCGATGATGATTTTCAAAATATTTTAGAGTAAATCCTTATAGCTCTAGAGCTGTTTTACTGAAGTAAGAATTCTGATCTTGAGCGGAACTACGCTGATCTTGAGCGGAACTAAAATATGATCTTGAGCGGAACCATTTTCTTATGTCAACATCTTTAATAGCACTTATTCCTAATACTTGTGTAACTGTGAAAACTTCAATTAAATTTCATCTTTGAAGATTTTAAAGTTCAAAAATTAATTTTTTTTACGTAAAAAACAGAAACTTAGGGTTCCAAAGTTGTTCTGAAAATATCCGTTCAAATTTATTTCTTGCTTTAAAAAAAGTCAAATTTTCACTTTGATTCACTGTATCCTATATTGAAGAAATCGATTCTCTAAACTAAAATTTTATTTTATTTTTCAACTCAAAAATTAAACTCGTAAGAATATTTGATTGATTTTTTTAATGTGCGTGTTTAGAGTCATATTGCCCCGAACAACTTTTGAAGGTAACGACAATGTCAGTAATACAAAAAAAGGTGCCTTAAATTACAGATTTAGCAAAAAAAACTGTACTTTGCTCAACATCAATGTTTTGAGAAAAAATCTTTTTTTTTATTTCTTATTCCTTTTATTCCTTTACTTTATTGGAATCTCATGATAAATTGGTCATTTTTATATTTTAGTTGGCAAGAATCAGTTTACGTTGAAAATCTTTTCATACTTTTTCTTTTAAATTTTAGTTGGGAAAAATCAGTTTACGTTGAAAATCTTTTCATACTTTTCTAATTCAAAGTAAGAAACTTAATTTTTTTATAAACACAAAAAATTATAATTATGGAAATCCATTCAAAATTCAAAAATTCTGTGGATCTGTAAATATTTCAAAATATCGTGCTTTGTGACACAGATGCTGTGATAAAAGTTTCCTCAAAATTCTGTAAAAAAAACAGATTTTTCTGTGATTTCTGCAACCTTGCTCTGGACAACTGGTTCATAGAATACATTTTATAATAAGTTCCAGTTTCTTATGAATCACGTTAATATTTATTTATATTAAAATTTATGGAATCATAATTTATTTCGCTCAATTGATAAAACAATTGTTTCTCAAACCTATTTCCAGTTCGAGCTCAAGTGTAAAGTCAAACACAAGGAAATCGGATAGGTTTTCAATATTTGGCCACCAATTGAATCGTGAAATATCATAAAATTACTAACCCAGTGTACTTTGCTACACTTTGTAAAACTGAAGGAATGTGTGTAAAAACAAATTGGATTTTTTGTTTATTAGATAGTATATCGTTTTCAATTGGATTGTGAACATTGAAAACAACCTACCTAGAAAGCTACTTCTTAAAGTACAAAAAGTAAGGGCCAAAAAGAGTGATTATTATTCTGAAATAATGACTTAACTTTATTGGCTGCATTAGTACTCGAATTATGCCGAAAAATATGTATGAAAGCCTTCCTCCTCCCGTCGTCCCTCTGAAAAAAAGAATCAAGAACTCATTTCTTGTACCCCTAAAAATTAAACTTTTTGTGTGCCTAGTTTGGTACGCTGTGGCACCAATTAATTAGTTTTTGTTCTATTCGAACTTAATTTTACATCTTTTCTGTCCCTAAAGTTTATATATAAAAGGTGCTGCATACATTCAGGGGTAAAAACCACGCGTGAGACATAAGGCAAAAGGCAGCGCACCTAGCGGTTTATTTCGGAAGCTAGTAGTTCCGCTCAAGATCAAAGATGGTTCCACTCAAGATCATATTTTACTTTTAAAAACAACGCCATTAATTGATATTTTGATAGAAAACTTGTTACAAAAACCTGAATAATGCTTTTTTTATGAATTTTTCTATCATTTTATTCATTGAGAATCAGTTTACATAGGCCAAGGGTGACATAAATTGACGTTCAAAGTCAGCGTAGATTGATGAAAATTGCAGTAGAAATGAATATGTTTTTAAATCTTCTAATAACATTATTTCAGTTAATAAATTTTAGAAAAAATGTCAATGCTTGTATGAAAAGATCTTGAAAAAGAGTTTTTTCAACAATTTGATAAGATTTATAAACAATCATTGCCTAAATTTTAGGAAAAGTAAATGGTTCCGCTCAAGATCAGATTTTGACTAGTTCCGCTCAAGATCATTTACCCTATGTTCAGAACAATTTATTTCTGTTCAGATAGCCAAGCAGCTATCAAATCACTCAGTGCTTCCAGTTCTAGATCAAAACTGGTAATCGCATGCCGGAAAGCAATCGAAGAACTTGCTGAAGGCAATGGATTTAACCTTCTATGGGTACCCGGACATAAGGGAATTTTTGGAAACGAATGCGCCGACGAACTCGCTAGAGCTGGGTCGGAAAAGGAATTTTACGGACCAGAGCCGGCTGTCCCAATATCACCATGTTGGTTCAGAAACCAAATTCAAACTTGGTCCTCTAACCAGCATGCACGATACTGGGAAGAGTTGGACACTTGTCGTCAAACTAAATTATTTTTAGAAAAACCATCTCCAATCATATCGAGTTACTTATTAACTTTAAATAAATCTCATTGCAGCATCTTGATCAGAGCACTCTCCGGTCATTGTAAACTCAACTATCACATGCACAACATTCAGCGTGCTGAATCTCCAGTATGTGGTAGTTGTGAATCAGATGTGGAAGATCCCTTCCATCTTATATGTAACTGTCCCTCATTTGCCAGACTACGTTTTCGTACTCTGGGATCTTACGCTTTAAGCGAATCTGAGTTTAAGAAATTAAACTTAAAAAACATTCTATCATTCCTTACCGAATGTAGAAAAGAGCTTTAATGCTAATAATCCCTAGTGGAAAGGCTTTATGCCATCTTAAATAGATTGAATTTATTTCTTCCTTTATAGGTTTTTCAGGTTTCTCAGGTAAATGATGAAATCTTGGATAAAAAAAGGCTAGGCACAATTTTCCCGTATGTTTGGATAACGTGCCGCTATTAAGCCTTCCCCCATTCTGATACCTGATACCTGATGATGTCGTTCATTCACCATGGTCATGACATTGTAAGCACATGTCGCTGACCAAAAATTAGTATCGCATGACATAGACATGCAAAGCAGTATCAAAGTCGGCTGACATTGGCTGTCTGACACTGATAATTTGCAGCTCTGCCCTTGTTATTCATACTGTACATCAACGACATGAAAAGTTGCCTACGCTATGGTCGCCTTAAACTTTTTGCGGATGATTCAGTGTCCTATTGGAATGGTGAGAACTTACAACTCGTTATACAGGAAGCAAATGCTGATTTGAAAAATGTAACAGAGTTTTTGAAACACAGGAAATTGTGTCTGAATCTCGATATAACCAACTGGATGATTTTTGGTAACAGCAAAAGCGTAGAGTGTTCAAACCTGTTGATTGATGGTTGTGCAATCGAAAGAATACATCAGGTAAAATACCTGGGAGTACAAATAGATGAAAAGTTAAATTTCGTAGCTCACATCGACTACACTATAAAGAAAATTGCCATTAAATATGGAGTACTCTGTCGGATAAGCGGATATATGACTTTCTGGTCAAAAATAATCTACGTGAAGTCTGTTATAATGCAACACTTCGATTATTGCGCTACAATATTGCTTCATGCATCAGATACGCAAACGGCTGCAGAGAATACATAATAAGATAATGCGGGTAGTGATACGATGCAATCAATACACGCCTAGGGCCTTAATGCTCGATATGCTTCAATGGCTGTCAGTGAAACAGATAATTGCATATATTTTGTATATAAGATGAAGAACGGAATGTTACCAGCTTACTTGGTCGATGGTTTGCAGTACGAACACGAAATACATAGATACAATACAAGAAGAGCATAAGAATTCAGATTGCTTAGTATAAAAAAAAGAAATAATCAAACGTTCTGTTTTCTACAACGGATTGAAAATGTTCAACAATCTACTTGTGAGTATCAAAGATAGTTTGAACATTAGAACTTTCAAGAAACTGCTAATAGGATACATAAAAAAGACTTTTTGAAACAATGACCAATCCTAAAAACGATCATATAAAAGTGACGGGAATCTGACGAAAAATCAGACATAATATAGTACGATGATGGACATACTCGGGAGTAAGACGAATAAGTCGCACAGAAATGGAGTAAATAATGTTAACAAAATTATCCATAGAATAAAATGTCCCTCTCACTTCTAAAGAAGCGTACGGGGTGGAGGAAGGACCCAAAAGGGCCTGTGGGATCATAACAGAAAAATAAGTTTGCCTTTCAATTTTTGGTTGTACCTATTCTTAAGCTTCAATTTTGTGCCCACATGAGAAGAAGCAATGTATTAGGTACATGAAAAAAGTTCGACCATTTCAAGATAAAAAATCTGAAACCATCGAATAGTATTCAAAAATGGCAAGCTTTGCTTGCTAGAGCTTTCAAAAATTTCATGATTTTTTTTTCAACTCGAGCAGATTTTTATGGCAAAATTAAAGCAAATTTCACTATCATGCCAAATTTGCTCTCATTTTGCTTGACATAAGGTGGTACACGGCAAAATATATCAAAACAAGGGCAAAATAAGGCATCACATAAAATCTAATGAGAGCAAAATTTGACATCAATAAGCTCTCAAAACTTTCAAAACTGTCACCCAAATTCGGCAGCGCATCCATTCATCACCATTGGACGACACAATTACCTACTGTTGAAATAAACGATTTTCAAACAGAATTCGGTCCAATCCATAAAATCAAATGGATTTCTTCTATTGAGAGTATTTTAATTTTGAAAATGAAGCATTAATTTGTTAATTTTTATACATTCCGGCATCAAATTTTGATTAAGACGCTTATATTAAGCAATTCGCGTTTAAAGTTTGACATGTAGATTTAAAATGTAAAGCAACTGATAACTCGATTTATCTTAGTTTGGCGCACTATCCCTTATGAAAAATCGAAAACTATGAGAATATTTTTTTCATATGAAAATAATAATCATTTATTAGAATAATTATCATATTTATTTATTATCTTTTAACATAAATGCCATTCAGGTCAGTGACAATTTGTTATAGTTAAAGAAACCAGATCAGAATGTGGGTGTCAAAAATTTGTGAGCATACAATATGTGCAGGATGAGCAAAATCAGAATAGTTTCCCAAATTAAAATAATTACCAACATATAAAAATATTTTATTCAACACAGTTTAGACTAACTGAGACACTTTTTTATATGAAACAATTTCTAATTTTTTTTTTAAATATTTGTGTAAGAAATTCTGTTGTGAGAAAAATATCACTTTAGATTTATTGATGATTTTTTGCAACATAACTTATGTTCAATAAGCATTATTATGGTGTAACTGCGCTTGTTTGTTTCAAGTGAATGGTAACTTAATGATGCCTCATTTAGCTTTCATGTAAATTCTATACCGAAAAATATGCTTTTTTATACTGCATCAAATTCAGGTTCAAATCAATTAGGGTTAGTTGCCCTACTTTCGACCCTTTAAGCGGTGGTTTTGAAATAATCATGATTTTCTCATAAATGGAAGGGAAATTTATATCCTTTAGGAAGTTTCGGTAAAAGTCATGATCATATCCGCTAGTTTCAGAGAAAATTTTCATCATAGGTTTGGCCGTTTGGCCGAAAGATGCAAAAGCGCGTGATCGGGTGGTGTCCGATCAAATCACGAATGTGCCGGTTGAGAATCAAGGGCCGGTTCTTCAACATCAGCATCATCAACGTGCACAGCCCTCACCTCGGAAGTACCGGTGACGACAAAGACGAATTTTACGCGCAGCTGGAGCGTGAATACGACCGTTGCCCAAAACATGATATCAAGATCGTCATTGGGGATTTTAACGCTCAGGTCGGCCAGGAGGAGGAATTTAAACCGACAATTGGAAGGTTCAGTGCGCACCAGCTGACCAACGAAAACGGCCTCAGACTAATCGATTTCGCCGCCTCCAAACGAATGGCCGTACGTAGTACCTTTTTCCAGCACCGTCTCCCACACAAGTACACCTGGAGATCACCGTACCAAACGCAATCACAGATCGACCACGTTTTGATTGACAGCCGGAACTTCTTGGACATCATCGACGTCAGATCCTGTCGAGGCGCCAACATCGAGTCAGACCTTCACCTATCTGGTGATGGTGAAGGTGCGCCCAAAACTCTCTGTAGTGAACAACCCACGCAACCGGCGCCCGCCTCGGTTAAATATCACGCGACTGAAGCAACCTGAGGTCGTGGCAGACTACGCGCAATCGGTCGAAGAAGCCCCTCTCGAGGACTGTTGAGATACCATCAAGACAGCCATCAACAATGCGCGGGCGGCAGAAGTGCAAAGAGGCACCCGTCGAAATGTGGAAAATCACCCTCAGCGGAAGAGGCAGCGAGTCCGAATTTCCCAGGAGAAATAGCGCCGCCTTGAGGAGGAGGGAGCTCGAGGAGCTGGAGCAGCTGCATCGTTCCCAAGAAACACGAAAGTTCTATCAGAAACTCAACGCATCCCGCAAAGGCTTCGTGCCGCAAGCCGAAATGTGCCGGGATAAGGACGGAGGCATCCTGACGGACAACCGTGAGGTGATCAAAAGGTGGAAGCAGCACTTCGATGAACACCTGAACGGCGCAGGAGATCAAGACGGTGGGGGAAGGTACATCGCCGGCGTAGCCAACGACGAAGAAGAGCCACTCCCAACGATGAGTGAAGTTAAGGAAGCCATTCGCCAGCTGAATAGAAACAAGTCGGCTGGGAAGGATGGCATCGCAGCTGAACTCATCAAAATGGGCCCGGACAAGTTGGCCGATTGCCTGCACCGGTTGATAGTCCGGATCTGGGACATAGAACAGCTACCGGAGGAGTGAAAGGAGGGGGTAATATGCCCCATCTACAAGAAGGGCGACAAATTGGACTGTGAGAACTACTGAGCGATCACTGTCCTCAATGCCGCCTACAAAGTGTTGTCCCGAATCCTACTCCGCCGCCTAACGCCACAAGCAAACAAATTCGTGGGAAGTCATCAGGCCGGCTTCATGGAGGGACGGTCTACGACACGGACCAGATATTCATATAACGGCAAATTCTCCAAAAATGCCGTGAACACCAAGTCCCTACGCACCATCTATTCATCGACTTCAAAGCCGCATACGACACGATCGACCGTAACGAGCTATGGAAAATCATGGACGAGAACGGCTTTTTCGGGAAACTTATCAGACTGATCAAGGCGACGATGGATGGAACGCAGTGCTGTGTGCGGATTTCGGGTGAATTATCGAGTTCATTCGAATCGCGCAAGGGGCTTCGACAAGGTGATGGTCTGAACTGAAACTGAACTGAAACGCGAAGCAGGAAGGATTGGGTTGATGATTAATATGTCCAAGACGAAGTACATGCTTGCCTGCGGATTCGAGACCGATCGAACCCGCTTGTCCAGTTATAACAAGGTCACGATCGACGGCGACGAGCTGGAGATAATCGAAGACTTTGTCTATCTCGGCTCACTGGTGACCGCAGACAATGACACCAGCCGTGAGATCCGGAGGCGAATTATCAGCGGAAGTAGTGCCTTGGACTCCACAAGCAACTGCGGTCGAGAAGACTTAGCCCTCGCACGAAGTGTAACCTGTATATGACGCTCATTAGACCGGTTGTTCTCTACGGGCACGAGACATGGATATTGCTCGAGGAGGACCTGCGTACACTCGGTGTATTCGAGCGACGAGTGTTAAGAACCATCTTTGGCGGCGTACAGGAGTACGGAGTATGCAGGCGAAGGATCAACCAAGAGCTTGCGCGACTCTACGGCGAACCCAGTATCCAGAAGGTGGTGAAGGCTGGCCGGATACGCTGGGTGGGACATGTTGCGAGAATGCCGGACGACTGTCCTGCGAAACAGGTGTTCGCTACGAATCCGGTAGGATCAAGACGAGCGGAGGCGCAACGAGCGAGGTGGTTAGACCTAGTGGAGCGTGATCTGGCAAACGTGGGATGCCCGAGGAATTGGAGAATGGTTGCCATGGACCGAGTGAATTTTAGGAATTATGTTCGTCAAGTTATGTCGTGAGACGGAATACTTTGAAAATAAATAACACTGTCTTTTTGCATTTTTATTCCTACAATATGCACTACAATTTTTTTCAAGATCTAGCATGGTTCACGAAAACAGTGTTGAATCTGTAACTAATTTTTCAATATTTTAATACTTAAATCCTCTTTATCTGTTGAGAAAACACATTCTGTATGTTTTAATTCAAGCGTAATTCTGAACATATCATTTTTTTTTATCGCACGCCACTCCATGTTCATATCGATTATTTTGCAACATTCCTCCGTTCATAACCACACAAGGGTAAGAAAATTCTCCGTTGTCTGAGAAGGAAGATTCTAGGTATAGCATCAGATGAAATGCATTGCTTTTTATCTGCTCGCCTCAAACAACATACATAGGAATATATGAAAAGTCGGGAAAGGTGGTAGTTATTCTGTTGCTATTTTTGTCGTTTTTCCCATCGCTGCTCATCGACGAGACGACGGACCAACCTATCTACACGCTGCGCTGTTGATGTTTACTCAATGGGAATTTTCCTCCGATGAGATGACTTATCTTTCATATCCAGATGATGCTGCAATAGTGTTTGTAAATATACGGGCTCGATGAAGCAAGAAACTTGGATTGACAGTTTTTCTTTCTCTTTATTGATCCTGTTTGCTCACAGTTTTCGCAAAATATTTCTGATCATAGATGCTGGAAGACTCAAACACAGGAGGGTAAAGTACAAATGTGTATTGATAGTTTTTCATTATTTTTGCAGCATGAGAAAAAATTGAGGTTAGAACAGTCAACTAGGAAATAAAATCACAACATTCAATTTAGAAGTTTTTGAAAATATTTCTTTTGTCATTTGTAAAGTACTTTTCACTTTGTTAAGTCTTCATTCATTATGATAATTCAACTCTATTCCGAAATTCAATTAAAATATTTCTAAGAGATTGCACAACCTCAAATTTTTCAGATAAGATGCTATGCAGCTGACGAGGAAAATAATTTGCCAAAACGTTTGTGCCAGCCAAACCAATTATGTCGGTTTCAGAATTGAAAATTACCATTTCCATCTGGATAGCTTAAAGTTTTCAGGAACAGGAGGGCAGCCGCAACAAGCTTTTTCTTCCGAATAACGACGGTTCAGTGATTTTGTCCTTCTCGATTGATTAGACTTTTGAGTTGATCTGCTCTGGTTTGCTTTCTTTCTTGCCACTTGTGTGGAATCGATTTTGCCAATTTGGTTTTATCGGGTTCACGTGAGTTTGTTGAAAAGAATCGGTAAGAAAAAATGTTAACAAAAATGGAACAATTCCTAGAAATTTTCGCATTGGATTGATGCATTTTCTTTCATAAAAGATTGATTGTAGGTTAGATTCCTGAAAGTTTTAATTTCTTTATTGGCAGATTGCTAAGCTACACAATTGTATATAGGAATATTTGAACAATTTTATCCTTGAAACAAGAAGACATGGAATTTCTTTGTTAAACACCAAAATACCTTGCCAAGAATGATTTTTTAATCAAGCCGAAGTATTCTAGACCCCAGGGTTTAAGAAAATCAAAAATTTCTCCAAATCCACTCAGTCTTTTATTACATTTATAGTTTTCAAACTTTAAATTTGAAATCTGGACCAAAATTTTAGACGATTTTGTGTAGTGGCTGCATAAAGTTTCTAAATTTTCTTTTTTAATTTTTTTTCAATCAGATTTAGGCACACAGTGGATAATTGTTTTCAACTGGTGATATTGTACAACGGGAAAATATGTCGGCTTTTTCAGTCAATTCACGGATCCAAAACACCTTCTCTTCTTATTTCGACGTTTTGTTCTTTATTTGAAGTTTTTCCCAGGAATCAACAAAAGATCATCGACAAAAATTAACCGACAACATAAAATAGTAGCTGAAAAAACACACAGAAAATTATGTTTCTTCATCTGGAGGATCAATTGCAATTAAACTCGCATTCACTAATTTTCTTTCGTGTTTGGAGTGTGCTCAAGGCAATTATTTTCATTCTAAAAAGCTTTTCGTCTGAGTCTGCGCAAATTTATCAATTGTTTAAAGGAAATTTTCAGCTGATCAACTTTTAAGAAGACCGCAAACTAGTATCTCATCAAAAAAAAAAGCTGTTGAATACGGGTATGTATTTTGGCGTTGAATAACAGTCAAATCAATTACATCATTGGTGGTGCTTAGCCAAAAAACTTAAAAAGTAATCTTGCAATACCTTGCTAGGCACCTGTGCAGTAGGGTGTCCCAAAATTGCATAACTTCTAGGAATCTGAGGGCTCACCCTCCAAATGGTAGATTAGGATGTGCAGAACAAACTTTTGTATGGGGCCGACTAAAAAAAAATCATGTTTAGAGGTTCCGCAAGCGCGATCTTTGAAAAAAGTCCACATTCAATAGATTTCATTTTAAATAAATTCTAGGTCCAAAAATTTCCATAAAATTTATATATTTTAAATTTTGTTTGAGTTAAATACCCAAAAAATAAAAAATACCCATGAAGGTCCAAAAATGCCAAGTGAAAGTTTTTTTTTTTGCTAAAAATAACATTAAAAAAAAATTATCAAATTTTGATGAGCAGCTAAAATTACTCAAGAGTCACAATTTTTTTTTCGATTATAGTCGTTTTACCATCTTTAAGGCATTCGCGACTTTATCAACGTCGCAGTTGGTGGATCGTTATTGAAAAACTTATCCGGTACAACTGTGTTCGATGTTTACTCTTGGGCTCGAACTCGCGGACATCTGCTCAGAAGACAACAGACTTGCCAATTGAGCTATATCACAAGCCCAAGAATCACAATAGTGTAACAATCTCGACTTCTAAACCTCGAAATTTTATGCCAGGAACACAATTCTACAACAGTTTTTTTCCAAAAATATCTTACATGTTGGTAGAAATTGAGTCCCAAAAAATTGAATCCCAATAAGTTAGACTAAATTGTTCAGATTTTAACCAGATTTTCTCACTCTATTTGCAAAATCAAACGATAATTTCAATTGAATCCTTAGACTTATGTATCTTGCGTCCAAATAATTTTTTTAAACAAATTTTGTCAAAGTAATCAATAACGATTTCTTAGAAGCCTTAAATATGATTCATAAACAGTTCTCCACGTGTTCCAGAATTTGCATACAAGCTGGCCGGATTTTTGGGAAAATTTTGGATCAATATACCCTAATTTTACAAGGTTCAATTATACAATTGACTGGAATTTTCCGGCCTGTATACTTGCGGAAAAAGTTTTATCTTTAGTCTCCAGTTTATCGTTCTTGATTTTCAGTTCCGATCATCATCGGAATAAAATCATGCTTCGAACCTTGGTGATGCATTTCAATCTAAAATATAATGGATTTTCCATTATCGAAACTCATAATTTCGGAGTTTAAAAAGAAAATATTTAAAATTCAAATCATTTTTAAGATTTGGAGCTGAAATTTTTATCCTCAATGTATATGCAAATTTGAAACATTAGAAAGTTTCATGGGTCCCGGATGGTAAATGTGAAACAATTTCATCATTCACAGTTTTATTCAAATTTACAAGTTCAATCATGAATAAATAATTGGAAAAAAAATCATTTTTAAAACCATGAATTCAGAATCAAATAAAAGATTTCTGGTTAGGGGTTCTGATACAAATTTCGCTTTTTGGTTTAAAATTCATAGGATTTCTTATCTGGAATTTATATTCAGGTTTTGAATTTGGGTTACAATGGTAAAAATTCACACTTGGAACTAAAATCCAAGGCTTGTATTCCGATTAAGCTTTAAATTTTGATCCATATTAATTTTTTTTTTTGATATAGTCGATTTTAGTCGTTTTACCATTTTTATAGCATTCGCGACTTTATCAACGTTGCAGTTGGCGGACAGTTATTAAAAAACTTATCCGGTACAACTGTGTTCGATATTTACTCTTGGGCTTGAACTCGCAGATATCGGCTCAGGAGAAAACAGACTTGCCAACTGAGCTATATCACAAGCCCGTATTAAATTATCAATGTAAAAATGTCATTAAAATTCAAATTGAAGAAGAACCCTGTTTAATAACTTTGATTTTTGATTCAAAACATAAATTTTAAATTCACTCAAAGTCAGTTTTGAAATATAAACCTGGTGAAAATCATTTAAAAAAAATAAGATCTCTAATCATTTCTAAGAATTTGTTTTTTTTTTATCTTTATTTTTATTTTAAAAAATTTAATCGCAGGATTGAAATTATAAATTTTTTTTTTTTAACATGTTTTTTTATCCTCAGGTAAAAATTTAGCGAGGAATTTATTTAACATTATTTAGGGGAGATAAGGGAAGAATGGCCACGTTAAGGAAGACGCTTAACCATAAAAAACAGCTATAATATGTGACTCCTTCATCATTTTAATGTGTTCAGACACTTAAAAAGTCTGTTTCCTTACTGGCTGATCTACTTGAAAAAGTAAATAAAAAAGTTCAAAAACGCATTTCAAAACTTTTTGCCGAAAGCTGAAAAACAGTCACTGTAGGGGCAACATGAGATCCCCCTGGGGCAGTATAAACAACATTAATCGGGGCACGATGAGCGTTTTCTGCCGTAGAATCTAGCAGTGAATTTCATTCGATGAAGTCAACTGAATAATTTAGCGACAGCTTAACTTGTTTCATCATACGATTTGGCCTATTGGTTAGCTGTCGGAGAGGTAATCAGTAGCTTAAGGTCGATTCCTGTCCGACGTGATTTTTTTTTTCATTTACCATTCATGATCGATGCATTTAACACTAAGCGGTGAGGCGTAGATCTATCAATTAAAACAATACCAAAATAATGTACATATGACTGTTAGTAGAATACAAACAATTCAAGCACATTCATACATTATGTTTTTGGTGCATCGCATCACCCGCCAAGATGCTACTAGCCATATAATGCAACATGCAAAACAATCGATCATGAATGGTAAAATAAAAAAAATCCTCGAACAGGAATCGAACTCGAGTCCTCTGATTACCTCTCCGACATCTTACCAATAGGTCAAATCGTCAGATGTAAACTGGTGAAGCTGTAGCTCTATCATACAGTTGACTACATCGAGTTGAATTCGCGGCTAGATGCTACTGCAGAAAACGCTCATCATGCCCCGATTAATTGTGCTCTGTTCGCCCCGAGTCAACAAATTATAGTAAAAACGCGTTTTAAAATTGATTTTACTGAAAAATCAGAAAATTAATGATGGTGAAAATAGTGGAACAATGTAAATATCATGATGCAGTGCGTACATTATAGATTAAGATGATTCAAAGATCACAAAAGCTTACCTATTTCCTGGTGCTTGAAAATTATAACATTTTCGTCTCTTGTTGTCTTATGATGTTTTTGTTTAAATATTTCTGTAAAGATGATAAGGGGATTTCTTTTTTGGTGATAAATTAATACTATAGGAAGTAAGAAACTATTCCCCACGAAAATTTATTTCAGAAAATGCCTACTTTTGTAGAAAAGAGAAATGCTGACTATGCCCCGGGTGCTCGTTATACTCGTTATCTCCCCTACATATATTGCAGATTCTTCAAAATCAAAGGTTCTAACTAAAATCACAAATTTTAATCGAGTTTACAAGAGTAGAAAATAAACCTTCTTTAAATCGAAAACTTCATTTTTTTTACTTTTAAATATTTCTGATTATTTGATACATTCTCACTCATTAAAATATTAAAGGTTCCTGTGTGAGCCTAAAAGTTTAAAAAAAATCGTGTAAAAATGACTTGAAAATTCTGCAAAAAATCAGGGGTTAGAAGTGAAAAATTTACACGATCTCGATTGAAACAATGGATCAATTCCAGCAAGAAAAATGATTGTTCTATCTACACTTAAAAACGAACACAAACACATACTGGATCTCAATGAAACTTGATGTTTCCTCGAAGAGATTCCTTTTTCTTTACTCTAAGCGTACAACTTTCGAAGATATGATGGCTAGCATCTTACAAATGCTAAAACCACCAACCCACAGAAAGTGTACTATGTATGCCGTGACCGGGATTCGATCTCATACCCGTTGGCTTAGAAGATTTGAAGGCTATCTTCTATGCCACGGGCTGCGGCACTTAAACTTTTTTACATTCTAAAAATTGGTTAATACACTAAATTTGATAAAAAAAAATTGTTGTTCGAACACTCAGTGTAAAAATGAAAAACGACAAAGGATCTGTAGAACCGAACCATTAAAAAAAAAGTAACGCCACGAGAAAAATTGGAATGTTCTATTTTACAAAACTCGTCATTTAAAACTTTCGTTTGGATATTTGATATTTTATGGAACAAATGGATAGTTGTAAGAAAATATACAAGATTTGTCGAGAATCCTGAAGTCAAGCAACCCAACATCTATCAATAGTGATAAACCATTCTCAATTATTTTAAATTTTAGCAGCAAAATGAAGTCATTATTCTCAGTCGGTATCATTTTGTTGGGTGTAAAAGGAAAAGTTCGGAAACAAAATTCCGTCAGAAATTCTTTATTTAGATTTTGAAACGTCAGGATTCGCATGATTTCATACTATGACGATTGTTGTTGAAAAATACTTCAAAAATATGAAAAGCGTTAGAATTGGAAAATGTAATATTGTGATTTTTAAACCGAGAACGATTTTTCTATTTAATTTGGGATCGATTCGTTTAATCGTTTGTATGCCAACAACTATGTCAAAAATCATTTAATGCTTATTATCTTTTCAGATTTATAACCTAATGAATGGGGGTATTCCTTTTTACATTGAAGAAATGCCATCGTTTAAACCCCCAACACTGAATTTAGATGGAAAACTTCAATGAGCTAGATCGTCGAACAAGGTTACGTTTGTACCAGACAGCGTTGAGGGCTTAATGGTTAAATAGTTTGGTTTCAGAGTTAAAAAAAAATCATGTTCGTTTTTCAAAACAAAATTTTAAAACGTTAACGTTACTTTAAAATTCGAAAATTTTCATTACAGCGTTTGAGAAATCCGAACAAGACTCTTAATTGACATAGTCCATTGAGGCATGTGAGCTAGTTTTTTTTTTAAGTGTGTATCGTTTTTCAATTGAAATAATGATGTTTAAACGACTATAATCCAAATTAAAAAATAAAAATTTAAAATTAAAATGATTAAATTTTTAATTGTCATAACTGTAGCGTACCCCAACAGAACATAAAAACAACTAATACCCGATGATGAAAAAAATTTGAAAGGAAATGATTTTGAGAGGCTCATTTTTCCACATTTTTTCTTAGGTCCGAGTAAAAAATAGAAAATATTTTGATCATATCTACCTCAAAATTTATACACCATCTAAGAAATTTCATTAAAAAAATTTAAGTAGGATTTTTTCTAAACTATTTCAACTACAACTTTTTAATTACACTAGTTTACAGCATTTTTGAACTCAGTAAACTGAAGGTCATTTTTAATGTGAAATCGGGCGCTGAATCCGAAAATGAAATTCCAAAAAATCTCAGTAGAATCTTTTTTGAGTTATGCTCCAAATATGAAATTTTGGAAAAATAAAAAAAGTTCTTGTACCTAGATGGAAATATCTCGGACGGCATGACAGTAATTGGAAATAACTCTTTTGCATATTGAAGGTGCATAAATTTTCTATCGATCATCTGAACACTTTTTTTGGTTATGATCAACAGAATTGTTTATATTAGTGACTTTATGATAGTAAAAAATATAAAAAACGCATGTTTCTAGAGAAAAATTCGTTTCAGCGAAAGTTTTAGACTCGATGGTAACATTTAAAAAATCTGATTTTCTTTTGCGCTTAAATGTCAATTTAAAACAAAGATTTCAAGTTGTTGTTTTTCAAAATCGGTTGAAAATTGAAGAAGTTTTGGCTACTTTACCATAACAGTATTTTTTGTAGTTTTTAATAATTTAACGAACCGCAGTACATTTATCATACTATAGGAAGAATGAAACATGATAAATCTCACTCGCTCCAAGTCAAAATTATTTATTTGCTTACCAAAAGGTCACATGCCAAATTTCAGGAAGATCTGACCATAGGGAGGAGTTGCATGAGCCTCAAACGTGAATAAAAATTTAGGGTATTTTGCCCGGGAGGAACGAAAAATACTGGTTTCTCATCAATAACTTTTTTCATAACCAGCCGATTGTTTTTTATAGTTGATTTTCTTAAAGCCTAAGTTGAGACAAATATTTCACCCCAAGACTGTAGCTCGATTGGGTTTGAAACAGGAAAGTTATTGTGGTTCCAAGATTGTATTTTGGTCGAAAATTCTCGTATAAAATGTAATGCGTAAAAATTACTCATTGAGTGTTGGACAAAATTTGCGGCCTTTGAATTGCAATAATTTTTTTACTTGAAGTCCAATCGTGTTGCAGTCTTCGGGTGAAATATTTGTCTTAACTAAGGCTTTAAGAAAATCAAACATCAAAAACAATCGGCTTGTGATGCAAAAAGTTATTGATGAAAAACCGGTATTTTCGTTCCTCCCGGAAAAAATACCTTAAAATTTTATTCACGTTTGAGACTCAAGCAACCCCTCCCTATGGCCAGATCTTCCTAAAATTTGGCATATGACCTTTTGGTAAGCAAATAAATAATTTTGACTTGGAGCGAGTGAGATTTATCATGTTTCATTCTTCCTATAGTATGATAACTGTACTGCGGTTCGTTAAATTATTAAAAACTACAAAAAAAAACTGTTATGGTAAAGTAGCCATAACTTCTTCAATTTTCAACCGATTTTGATAAACAACCATTTGAAATCTTTGTTTTGAATTGACATTTAAGCACAGAAGAAATAAGATTTTTACCATCGAGTCTAAAACTTCCACTGAAACAAATTTTTTTCTAAAAAAATGCGTTTTTTATAATTTTTTTATCATAAAGTCACTAATATCAACAATACTGTTGATCATACGCAAAAAAAGTGTTCAGATGATCGAGAGAAAATATATTCACCTTCAATTTGCAAAAGAGGGATTTCTAATAACTGTTAAGCCGTCCGACATATTTCCATCTAAGTACAAGAACTTTTTTTATTTTTCCAAAATTTCATATTTGGAGCATAACTCAAAAACGGTTCTACTGAGATTTTTTTGAATTTCATTTTCGGATTCAACGCCTGATTTTACATTAAAAATATTGGTCAGTCAATCAAGTTCACGATTTTTTTTTAAATTTTGTAAAGTAGTGTTATTAAGCACATAGGGATAGAATGAAAAATTTAATTTCGAAAGCTTAAGAAAAATATTTTTGATTGAACTTTTCAACTTTAACTGGCATAGCATTTTTGATAGTTATTTATTTTGTCAGATATGGTACCTTAATATTGGAAAAGGGTCGATCGACGAGATCCAAAATTTGAATTGTAAAGATTCATTTATCTTATCGAATTCATCTCAACTGTCGTTGGAGTTTATAATTTCTAAGGAAATGAACGAAGAAATAGAAATAATGGAAAGAGCCGACTTTCGATTTACTATAATGAATTGCACACTTCCTTTAACCTTTTTCACCAACCCGGGAAAAGTAGAAGGTAACAAAGAAAGAAAGCGAAGGAAGTCAGGAAACCGAGTAAGTAGGAAGCTCGACCATTGTTCTATGGTCGGCCATTCGTATATCTTCTGGGCCAAAGTCACGCTCTGAGCAGGGAATATTTTATTCATTTCATTGATTTATTTGTGCGCGAGAGAAAATGGGATTAAGAATTTTTGAAGATCTTATAAAACCCAATGATAGCTTGAGATTGCAAATTTTATAAAAACTTTGAAAAAGTCACAAATCGTTAAGGGTTCCCAAAATTGTTGATTGAAAATGTATTTGATTAAAATTATAGATCAATTTAAAAAAATCCTCTAAACAATATACCACAAATTGCTGGATCAGCATGTTTGTGGTCCTACTTGCATGGGAAAAATAAATTAAAATGCTAATAAATGTAGAGATGCTTGAATGAATTGGATTTTCTCTGTTCATTACTATTTATATGCTTCGTAATTCGCTCCAGCAGCCCATCCAAGCTACACCTAAAGGGGTTGAAGCATGGAGAAAATCCCAGCCCGACGGACAATTTCCAAAGTACTGACTGGCTGGAAGACAGACTTTGCTTGCACTCCTCCCTACCCTGGGTTGTGATGGAAATGAAAGATGTCCTATACTCTAGGACCAGATACCAATGTCGGAACACTAGGACTAGTAGAGACGGATCGATATTTCGTCGACTCCCTCTCGTTTCCCAGCCAAGGACGCGATGATGGGGATGATGGTGTGTTTTCTCCATTCAGTGCTACGCCTTCCTAGCGCCTTTTCTAGACCGCAATCCAACATGTCGGATCGGCTGCTCCAGAAAACGGCTGCCAGGAAGTGAATTCAGTTCAAAGTACCTTCCTACTTCTAAATACATACTAAGGGTTCCATTCGCTGCTGTTCGTCGATTCAGTCCCATTCAGAATGAGAGAGACGATATAGAGGATGGAATGACTCCATTCCTTCTACCACAACAGATAGATCTGGCATTAACCTTCCTGAGAACGCTGCTGCGACTGCTTTCGGGATCACTATTTGTAATCCTTTTCTACGAAACTGTACCATGTAATCGATTTGGCACCAGGCTCTTGTAAAGCCACTTTTGTTTGTTTAAGGGGGGGGGTAGGGTCTAATACTTTCAAAAAATCGATTTTTTTATTTTTTTATTTTCTTATTGTAAAACATTTCAAGAATGTTGTGTCAAATTTTCAAGTCAATTGGAGCAAAACTGTAGAAATTATAGGCCTTTATCTCCTCCTATCTAATACTACAAGAAAGCAAGAGCAGAAACTTCTAACGCGTTTTTCTCGAAAGCACTTTTTTAAAGTCCGTGGACATCGTCATTTGAAAACTACTTATCCGATTCTTTTCAAATTTGGAACATATTTTCTACATATAAAATACCAGACCCCAACGTTTTTCTTTTTTGTTTTTTTTACTTTGGGGAAATTTTACAGGTGAAAAATGGCGGATTTTTTCGTGAAAAATCGTAGTTTTGACTTCAAACAGCCACAAAAATTTCATAAAAACTTTTTTAAGTTAAATAAAAACGTTGGGGTCCAGAAAAACATCTATTAAAAATATTTTGCTCTGATTTTTTGACCTCAGATGATTCTGTGCTGAGATACAGTGTCCACCGCAAATCCTGTTTTCTAAAAGGCATCCTCGAAAGTGCTCCATCACCGGCTCATTTTTCAATATTTTTCTACGAAAAAATTACTAAATGTTCTTTTAACAATGCTTTGTATAATGCAAAAAATTTGAATTCATTTGTTTGAACGATAGCTCTAGAAAAAAATCGTGAAAATGGTGTTTTTTATATCCGTTAGACCCTACCCCCTCCTTAATGGTCGAAAGGGATTTGTGAAATTCCTTTATCGACGACATTTTTGAAAATAAGTTCTGAGAATTTACAATCAATTCAAACAAACATTCATGAATAACATTAAACTCTTGTTCAATACGAATGAAAAAAATGTATGTCTTTTTGTGGCCGATTAAACTTGGTCTTGATTGAAAAAATGGTCCTATAATAATACATTTCAATACCATTTCACAGTACATTTCACAGCCGTTGAACACATAATTTCCACAGGTTGCATTCAAAATTTTTTTCTTGTGTTTTTTTTGTTCTGCAGGCTGTACTAAAAAAAAATGCACTTGGGTTGGTAAAAAACTCCCAAATGGATGGATGGAAGTTTTTACTGAAATTCCAAGAAATTTAATAAAGCTTATTCTGTGAGTATATTAAGTGATGTCGTAACGCAAAAAGCACCAATGACAAAAATGAAAAAAAAAAAATAATAAAAATGACAAAAATGACAAAAATGACAAAAATGACAAAAATGGCAAAAATGACAAAAATGACAAAAATGACAAAAATGACAAAAATGACAAAAATGACAAAAATGACAAAAATGACAAAAATGACAAAAATGACAAAAATGACAAAAATGACAAAAATGACAAAAATGACAAAAATGACAAAAATGACAAAAATGACAAAAATGACAAAAATGACAAAAATGACAAAAATGACAAAAATGACAAAAATGACAAAAATGACAAAAATGACAAAAATGACAAAAATGACAAAAATGACAAAAATGACAAAAATGACAAAAATGACAAAAATGACAAAAATGACAAAAATGACAAAAATGACAAAAATGACAAAAATGACAAAAATGACAAAAATGACAAAAATGACAAAAATGACAAAAATGACAAAAATGACAAAATTGAAAAAAATGACAAAAATGACAAAAATGACAAAAATGACAAAAATGACCAAAATGACAAAAATGACAAAAATGACAAAAATGACAAAAATGACAAAAATGACAAAAATGACAAAAGTGACAAAAATGACAAAAATGACAAAAATGACAAAAATGACAAAAATGACAAAAATGACAAAAATGACAAAAATGACAAAATTGAAAAAAATGACAAAAATGGCAAAAATGGCAAAAATGACAAAAATCGACAGAAAATGAAGAATGAACAAAATGAAAAAAAAAATAATTCAGGAAAGCCAAAATTGAAATAAAAAGCTATGGTATTCTTTAATTTCATACTAGGTTTATTCTGGGACTCCAAAAAGAGCCCAAACAACCAAAAGTCCCATAAAACAGGTATAAAAACGCTTACGCAGCCCCATCATTTATATGAAGTAAGTTCTATGCAGCTCAAAACTTCGGATCTTATTGATACTTTTATGTTCCAAAACAAGACTAAATAATCTTCAATTCAGCTTCCAGCGGCCTTTTAATTCAGCTTCCAAAATATCGTAAAATTAGTAAAAAATATCTTATTATCTCAACTGCACCCTTGGCTTCGGCTCAAATCACGTTCTCTTAACTATTTACTATGTTCTGTAAATGGTGTCACCATAATGCCATCATGATGCCACCATGATCAAATTGCAGTATTAGACTGAGTCGGTTCAGGGTTATTTTTTTTTATTTCTCATACCCTGGGGTCTAAGAAGCTTCGTTTGGGTTTAAAACTCATCTATGATTGTTTTCCTAAATTTTTAAAGAACGTTTACATGATAAAATTTAAACTTTTTGGTATGTATGGGAAAATTGAATATTTTGTACTGGAAAATCAACATCAATTTACTTTTTTTCTATGGAACCGAGGCAGCTAATGGATTTTTTGCTTATTTTGAAATTCTCGAAAGAAAATTTTTGGCTGAACAACTTTGTTGAAGACTTTTACTTCGTATCTTATTAGGAAAAAAAAATATTTGTTTGACAGGGGTAAGTTTTTTTGCATTGATAAACAATAAATTCTATCACTGCTGGTGCCTCGCGATCTATTGCTTTAAAAGTAGTCATGCAATACCTCACCAGGCACCCAGCAGTGATGTCAATTGAATTTATTATTTTTCAATGCCAAAACACATGCCTCGATTCAACACCTACAAACTCTTTTTGTCTAATAAGATATTTAGTTACAGTATTCGACAAAGTTGTTCAGCGGAAAATTTCCTTTAGAGAATTTACAAATTGTCACAAAAACCATAAGCTCGGTTCCAAAGAAGAATAAAAATGAGGGTGATTTTTCTATAAAAAATATTTTATTTTCCCATACAAACATGAATGTTAAAATTTACTATGAAACGTTATTTGAAAATTTAGCAAAAAATCATGGATGAGTTTTAAACCAAGACGAAGCTTTTTAGACTCCAGGATTTCAAAGGGTTCAATGCTGAATCTCCAGTTTGAGGTAGTTGTGAATCAAATGTGGGAGATCCCTTATCTACATCTTTCATGTAACTGTCCCTCGTTTGCCAGACTACATTTCCATACTATGGAATATCACGCTACCAGCGAGTCTGAGTTTAAGAAATTAAATTGAATGGTGAAAAGAGCTTTAATGCTAAAAATGTCTAAGTAGATAAGCTTTATACAAACTTTAAAAGATTGATTCTTTTTCTTCCTTTAAAGAACTTTTTTCAGGTTTCAGTTAAATGATGAAATGTTTGATAAAAAAGACTAGGCTCAATTTTCTCGTAGGATCGTAAACATGATTACTTGAAGTCGGTAGAAATCGGATATGATAAAAAAATCGGCCATGTTTGCAAATTTGAGAAAACAACCTTGTTGTTCTCTCTGCAATAAGTAGTGCAACCACATTGCAAAATCAGACGGTTCATTTGGCAAAATTTTCCAATGAAAGAAGCAGCAAATGTTTTCGCTGGCAACGGTTTGTAAGCATTGAGAGCAAATCTTGCGCTCACTCGCATATTTTCAGGATGTATGAATAAGGTGTTGAATATCGCCCAATTCGTATATTCTTTGACCTAGCCAGAAGTTAAAAATGTATTGCCTCCACTTTGATAGGTAAATGCTGTTTGTTTCGAGTTTTATGCGATGATTCTATGATGTATATGAAACGTATAACAAAGTATGTTGAGAAAGGCCAAATATAGTGTGATCTGGCGAATACGGGATGTCCGAGAAATTGGAGAACGGTTACCATGGACCGAATGAGTTGGAGCAATATTGTTTATCAGGTTTTTCGTCAGACGAAAATCCATATTACTACATAAATAATTCGTCAATCGGCTGTATGGGCACTTGTTCTAATCCAAACATGAATCACTGTATCGCTCCTTATAAAACAATCTTCAGCACTTCTTAAAATTGGAAGAACAAATTAAATTATTGAAAAATTGAAAATTAAAATTTTTCGCGGCAGAAAAAAAACGCGTCAACTTGGATCGATCCACTTCCCTCTTATTAGATCTCTTCGGAGAACATGAAGTTTCCCTGAAATCCTATATGTGTACAGTTGATCCCCATTTATCCGAGCTTCCGCGTTGTCCAATTTATCATTTTAATAAAAAATCCATTTAAAATAGTTTTTTTTCGTGATACATTGAAATTCTTTTAAATCGACGTTTTCGACAAGTTTTAAGCCTAAACTTTCCGAAACAAAGCATAACAAAATCCATGGTTTTACCGATCTGCCCGCAAACCAGAGTAAAAGGATCATTCGTCAATGTATTTTGTGTTATCCGATGTTTCACTTATCCGAGGTGGTTCCTCCCCCGATAACCTCGGATAAGCAGGGTTCTACTGTGTCTCCAAAAAACACAGTTGTACGATTAGCTGCTCAAAAAAACACAGGCTACTTCTATTAACTGTCAGTCCAGCCATTATCGTGTTGCCAATCGTTAATTTGCCTACCGAGATGGCTAACCCCTTCCTGCTTCTGTGCCACATATTCCAACCCCTTTCACCTGTTGATCGATCAATTCAACACTGACTGCACCCAAAGTCACCCACCTATACGATTAAAGCTTCGCTACCATTTTCATCACCCTGGGTACCTACAAAAACGGTTCATATTGGCGCCTGGTGTCCCCCAACTCTCCCCTCACTCGTAGTCTAATTATGTTTTTATTGATTTTTGTACATGAGGCGCTGTCCCATACCAATCACGAAAGGTGGAGGCGTCACGTTTCATTTCGCACGGGATTATGCCTACCATTTTTTTTTCGTTTTCTTTTTCTTTTTCCGTCTTCAGCTGGAGCAATGGTTTTTTATTGTTATTAGTACGATCTGCTTTGATTGGCTGGGTTCTCTCGATTTTCTCGGTATTGTGATTTAAGGACAATTCGGAGCATAATTTCAAGCTTCGGAGACATTTTATTGTTCACCATCGTCGTCCTCGTTGTCGTTGGCCTTCACAGCTTTGTTGCCCAGATAACGCCAATTTACTACGAGCGACTGCCTTGGGTTGTTGCTGCGTCTGCTGCTGGTGGTGGGCTCATTTTCGCGGAATCGCATTAAGCTAATGAAATTTTAAATTGAGCACGTTCGGAGATTTTATTTTTGGTTAGCTTTATTCTCTGGAACGTTTGAAAGCAGTGTAATGAATATGAACGATTTTTATTCAAACGATCAGATTAATTAAAAAAACGCCCTAATATTTTCAAATCGAGCATTAATGCAATGTTTCAAATTCTATGTTTGAAGAAGTATCAGAACATTGAAGTCTTTTCAAAAACGATTTCATAATTTGTATGTAGAGCCTCCAAGTTTTGGTCCAGCATTACTTTAACACAGTAGATAAAGTAGGTACGGGGTAAATATCTTATATTTAGCTTTCAAACTTGAAGTTATCAGAAGAATAACTCAAAAAAAAAAATGGAATTTTATAGCAACAACTTCTTAACAAAATAAATTACGAAAGACTTGAAAACTTTATAAAGATCAGATAAGAATATGGTCCTGCGATTGTTGCGGAATTTCATGACCAAATAGTATTCTCTTCGATTTTATTTCGGTCGTTATATTATCAGTGATATTATATTCGAATAAATCGACCTCCCAGAATTGTTTTGGAAAAAATTGGGAAGGTCTGAGATGTATTAGGTGCTAACTGATCCCGCAAGAACTTCGTTTCGCTTTGAACCGTTAATACGGTGTGGCGGACCACCCTAGTGATTGAGGATCAGGAGGTGAAAAACAAAACAAAAAAGGAGAGGCAGTGATTACTTGGACGGGTAAGTGTTCGGTCGATGAAAATATATTGGTTGTATTGCGGAAATATTGTAGTATTTTTGGCGAAGGATTTGTTGGAAGTTCGTTGAAGAAAATTTTCGCGAAGGTAAGAGGTTCAAAAGTGACCGGGTACAACTCGGGCGGTCAGAACGGGAAGATGAGTTTGCTTTTCAATTGTGAATCCGATATGTTAGTGGTTAAAGCACTGTTAAAGTCAGCACTTTTTTGTCATTATACTTTAAAATTAAAATTTTTGATTGTTAGGCTGTCTTATATAGCCTGTGATAGAGTTTTCGTTTCAATCGGTTGCGAAATCACATTATTCTTCAAAAACATTGATTTATATAAGGCCGACTTTTCTTGACCTTCACACTAAAGCTTGAAATCAGGTATCAATTGATCGTCTTATAAAATTTCAAGAAATTGCTAAACAAAACATTTAAAAAAAGTTCATGACCTCTTCTACCGTCCATTGACCAAAAATTTGATGACTGAAACCAATTTATTTTCCCTTTAACTTCCTAGATCGATGATTTCTTCGTAATCTAATGTAAAATAACGTCAATATTTCAAAATTGTGAACAACGAGTATGGACGACCCTTTTGCCAAGGCACGTAACCCATAATTAAATCCCTGAAATCAATTGTCCTTCGTTTGAAACTCCCATCTTAACATTACTAACCTCAATCAGATGAGTAATCACGACAATACCACGAAAACAGGGAACATTTGATATAAACGACCCCCTTTTCTGACCCTCGATCCACATTTGGAGCCCCCAAATCAATTGCCCTTCCCTGAAAACTCCCATGCCAAAATTTCATCTCAATTTTATGCATATCTACGACGATTTGTAAAAACAATGTTCAATTAATATCATCCCCTTTAGCTGACCTCTGACCCAAAATTCGATACCTGGAATCAATAGTTCGTCTCTTAAAATTTCTACGTGCAAATTTTAATCTCAATCCAATGTACGACCCAGTTTGCTGATCCGTGACACAAAACTAGATTCCTGAAATCAATAGCCCGTCTATTCAAACTCCAACGGGCAAATTTTCATCGCAAACCAGTGTATAATAGCGTCAAAGTCAGAAAATAGCGACTAATTTGTTTGGACGACCTCTTTTGCTGACTCGTGACACAAAATTTGAAACCTGAAACTAATCTCCCCTACCTCAAAACTAATTAGTTCAAATTTTCATCACAATCCTATGTATAAAAGAATGGTATAAGACAGTACAGCAAAAAAAAAAACAGTTAATATGAACGACTCCTTTGGTCAACCGCTGATCCAGGATTGGATAAATTGAATTCAATTGCAATTCCCAACATGTATCACAACTATCATGTGTAAATTTTCATATGAATCCGATGCATAATCCGAAAATATCATAAAAAAAGTAAACAATTAATATAGACGACCCCTTTTGCCGAAACTTGAAATTTGACACCAAAAATCGTTTGTCCGTCCCCTAAAACTTCCATGTTGAAATTTTCATCTCAATCCGATGCATAAAAATCTTAATATCGAATAAACAATTCATCTGGATGACCCCTTTCGCCGACCAAAAAAAATCAACTCCAAATTTGATACCTAGAATCGATTGCCCGTCCTTCGAATCCCTCGTGTGCCAAGTTTTATCCCATTCCAGCGCATTTTAACGTCAATATCTCTAAAGCAGTATTTGTTTTGTATGGATCAACCGAAAATCTGTGAACTTTTATCATCATTCCTGGTCCTAATGAGGACTCATGCTTAATTTCAGCACACACAAACGGAAATTGCTTTTCATGTATTGGAGACAAGCTTATTCCGTACGAACTCCTTTTCGCTTTTAACTTCCAATATGTGATGAGTGTGTGTGAATGGGAATTGGGATGCAGTTTCTCGACAAACTTTTCCCTGCTTACACAATATTGCTTATGGAGATACGGATATTATCCGATTTTTATCGAAGTTATCGTCAAGGTTGCCAAACAATATTCTGTGTTTTGGCGAATCAAAATTCTGACTATTTGTGATTTAGCCCAAAAATGGTGAGATGGTTTTCTGTGATGCTATTTTCTAAAGTTTCATTTGAAATTAATGAAAAAAGAGCCTTTTTTGTTTTTTTTTTAGGAAAATCAATAAATCTGTCTTATTTTATCATATATTTACAATGTTAACTGAGAAATCTAAAATTTATATTTACATCAAAAATTAAAATTTGGTAACCACGTATAAAATTTAAAAAATCTGTGAAAACTGTGAATATTCTCAAAATTCTGTGTTCTAAGATACAGATTCTGTGATAAAAATTTGCTCCAAATTCTATGGTTCTGTGGTTCTTGGTTATCGATCTGGTATTTGACAACCTTGCCAACCAGCGAATTTAAAAAATTCATCAAAAACTCCGAATCGGCAACTTTTTCTTTTGTTTGGTTCCTACACTTGGAAGATGTTTGAAAGATGCCTGATGTCGCCGTCGCTGATGTTGACGAAAACTCCGGTAGGGGATTAAACGGCAATATAAAAGTTTAAGAGTATAATTCGGAACCTGAATTCAGATTTTATTTAGAACAACAATTCAGTGTCCCAAATTAAAATAATATCTTCGAATCAATATTTGAGAAACAAATTATAAACCCAATTCATATACAAATTCAGGAAACAAAATTAAAATCAGAGCCAAAAAAGGAATTTCTAAATTCTCAATTCAAAATATTAAATGTATTTTATTTTTAAATTCATACACACAAGAAAATAGTTTTTATATAATGTGTTGAAATTGTAAAAATGTGGATGCGGCTTTTAAATTTTATTTCAACTATTGGAAACAGAAAAATTTGTCAAATAGTAGTTACAAAAGTAATCATATAAAAATTCAGATGAGTTTACAAGTTTCAATAAAAGTTCCTAAAATTTAGAAGAATATGAAATATAAAAAAACGCAAGTCTAAAAAATTACAATATGATTCAATGTCAATGAATTCAGGTAATTTACTTCAGTAAGAAAAATTCTGAAATAAAAGTACATCAGAATCAGTAGTAGAAAACAACAGTTGGAAAAGTATTTTTAACTAAGATGGAAATCTGAATGAAAATTCAATTAAAAATCTATGGATGGACCAATTTAAGCAACTTATTTTTTTTTTAAATTGATTTTTGCAAATTTCGCAATGAAGCTTACAATAACTTTGCATTATTCATACCCATACTTATGCTTCTAAAGCGAGCATTATTGATTTCCCGTTTTAACAATTTAGTTCCTATTAATTTTCGATGTTTTTCTTTAAACTTTTAATTTTTTTTAATTTCATAATTTTTTCGAATTATCAGTAAATTCTGTCATGATTTTTCTGGATTTTGTTTTTTTTTAAATTGCAAATCATATGCTCCGATTTCAGAAAGATTTGCTTAGCCTTTATAAATGCGGAATGAATTCTGCGATACGCACTATAGGGGGCCCCTTAGCTTATATTCAACCGAAGTTAATCGAGATATTATTTCAAGAGGGCTCCCTAAGCTGTTATGTTATACGTTTTAATTTTGATTTTCTAGTTTCTATTTCCTTTTCTAGATTTCTAGTACGTGGTATGATTAAAGTAATGTTAATTATTTAACTCGGGGGAACCGAGGCAATTGCCCCCAATTGTTCCCCCTTAAAACGGCTATGCTTATTTAAATAATTAAACAGTATTTTTGAAATAGCCTTTTGATTGTTTCAACAATGTCTGAATTTTTTTTAAATGTTCTGGAATTTGAAACATTCATTATATCATATCTGAATGTTTTATAATTATAAAAAATAATGCTTCTGATAACAGAAATATACTTAATTTTCGATTTCCGATTTGGTCAACTGACTCGATTATTTTTCAAATTATTCTTATCTACAGTATTTATTCCATTCGAAAAGCAAGCAAAGGATTCTACTTTACCCTCCAAATTTTGAATTCAGAATTAAATTATGCTAAAGATTTTCTAGAGTGACAATCTAGACTAAACACTAATGCCAAAACCTCAAAAACCCAGTTTGAAATTCTGCCAAACCTTTTAAAAACTTTCTCTCTTGTTCATAAAAAATATTCAGTTCTGAATATCAAATATTAAATCGAAATAGACCCATTCCGGGGGTTCTGTTTCCATATTTCCCACAACCAATATTGTAATTCTATTTCTGTATTTCAGTCTCTGTATCCAGGTCCAGAATCTTGATTTTAAGTTTCAATAATCATAGGAATGTGGAAATGAAAAGCTGCTTTGAAATCCTGGTTTTAATTTGGTATTACATTTCATATCAAATTTGAATCATGTTTTTCGAAGTTCTTAAACTTAATTCATACATAAAATTCAAACATTTAAAGTTTCAAAATTGCAATTCGAAATTGAAAACTAAGATTCGAACTCATCATTTAAAATTCAAATTCAAATTAAAATTTTTAATGCAGAATAAAAACCAGTAATTTAAATTGTGAATTTAGATTAAACTGGAACTATATAGGTCAAACAAAAGACGTGAATGAGGGCTCTAAAACGTGGCATATAAAATTCTGATCTAGAATTAAAGTTTGGAAATAGTATTCTTTGTCCTTTTTTTAAAATCGTTTAGAAATTTGGAAAAAGATTAAAAGCTCAATTTTTGAATTCAGGTTCAAATTTTCAATTCAGCATGCAGAATCAAAATTCAGGAAAAGATTTAGCTTGATAATAAATTTTGCAATCAACATAATTTGTTTGTTTACTAGTCGATTCAATTTCAGAATATGAAACTTTAAATCAAAATTAGTTTGTAAAAACAGTTCAGCTCAAAATCAAAAATAAAAAAAGAATTTGTGTTAATTTGCTAAGCTTATTTTTAAACAAAAAAATGAAATTTTATTTCAAAAATTAATTTACAGGGTTTTCATAAAAGAATTATTTCTTTATGAAAAATGTTTGCTGTTAAAGAAATACGTACCTGATCTTAACTTAAATAATCTGAACCAAATTCAATATTTCCTGCTTGTATTGTTTAACATTATTATTACATTAAGGGCCGCGTAAAAATCTAAGCCGCCAAATACCAAAATTCGGCATTTGATATTTGCTTATTTAATATGTTTGAGTAACGGGAAGTGCTGTGTTTTATTTTGTAGAATGAGGCTTCATTTTTAGATCAATTACATATGAATTATGCTTTTTGATAGAGCATACTGATGGCAAGCGAAATATCTCGAATTCGTTTCACGATGTGTTAATATTGCAGTTTTTCGGAAGCCAAATTACAAATCAAAATAAACGCTCATCAATTTGGTTCAAGCAAATTTGACTCGAATAATTTTTATCTCTCACTTTTTTTAATTGGATTTATTTTTATCAAAATTTGTAAATGTAAATATATTTGAATTGGGCTTGCTCGAATTGGGTATATAATAAGTTCTTTTTTATTAAGAAATGGAAGGCTCTCCTAAAAAATCTTATTTTATGCCCAAGTCAACTAAGTTTGAGCTACCGGACTCTTAAACAGATTAAAAGATTTTAACCATCGTAAAAAGTTAATTAAGCCCACCCTTTAGGTTTAGGACCAATTTTCTAAAGTTACGATTAAATTCGAAAACTTCAAATTTTAAAAATACATAGAATGAACAATCATATAGTTACGAAAATAATTTGTTTAATTTTTATGGTAAATGTTCATTGTTGGGCCAAAACTCAGGTAAAAATCAGTCATCAACCCCCCCCCCCCCCCCTCTTTTGAGTCCTTGAGTCCGTTCTTCCTGCGGCCTTGATCTTGAGTGGGACCAAATAATTTTGATTTGAAATTGTTTTTGTTTGAAAGAGAGCCAAGAACAATTCCATTAAGACACCTTAAGGGACCTAATGACCTTAAAATTTAAAACATAATTATTAAGATATAAAAATAATAAAAAAATAATTGCACAAATAGACGCTCAGTAAATTTAATAAAAAAAAACAGAATTACTGTGAACGTTGGACTGAAATGTTTCATTTTTAATTTTCCACTGGTACCTACTTTATTTTTGAATTCTAATTTTTTTAAATGCAAGTTTTTCATTCATCCAAGAACAGGTAACTTTGTTTATTGTAAAAAGGGGTAGGTTTTTGAAATCCCGTTTAAGGCTTAAAAAACGTAGGTAAACGAATTGAGTCACAATGACATTATTAGAAGATCCCTGACGCATTATAATGTCGGACTTTTGTTTGATGAGACTTTTAATGGAATAATTTTTGCAAATAAAAGCCAATTTTTTTCGCACATCTGCCAGTCAATATTTGATCAATAAAAAGCGCCACAACTCAAATAAACGTACCTATACATTAATCAGCGACGCGTTGCTTATGATTGATGGTATCCAGAGCTGCTACGAAAGGTCCAGTATTATTTATGTTAATGATGATGAAGATGATGCCGATTGATTGGCGAGTGAATTGGTGGCTGCCAACATCAGCAACTTCGTGCCGTTCAACCGGTGAAAGTTTTCCACTTGATAAGTTCCAGGGGTTAAATCATCTATCCGTTTGGGTACGTTCCGAGTAGATGAGGAACGAGTTGGCCACAAATCGCACACTCTCCAGTAGGGAAGATTATTACCCGCCGTTACAAACTGCTCACGATTGCACGATATTTTCCACTGCTTGAGAAAATTTCCACTCGATTGGTTTTGACTTCGTTATTTTTTGCGAGCTCTCTGGGGCTTTTCCTCACTTTTCAACCCAGCATCCTTCTTCTTTTTCTTGGGTAAGATAAACGTACTTTCGTCATAAAACACAGCCAAGACTCTTTTTATGCTGCTACTTGAGCACACTCACAAAAACACTGCTTATTCACAAAAAAAAAAACGCGCAGCATCGAGCTGAGAACGGCACAGATGCAACTTATCAGATTTCATTCGTTTTTCTTCCCCACGCAGAAGGGCAATTAACACATCCTTTTCCAGTGCCCTCCAGGTAGCTGTGGGCGGAAAACAGAAGCAGAAAAAAGATTCTTCATTCTCGAAATATGGTAATTTTCACTCAATTAACAACTTCACCCAGTTGCTGTAATTGCTGACAAACACGATTATGCCATTGCAAGATGACACTCGACAAAAAAGCAGCATTCAGCACAGCACAGCACAGCACTACACTTGAGATAATCGCCTTAATTAAGATTCCACTGCAATCACCATTCGTAATCGGTTTAGCGAAAAGAAGCAAAACACCGGACAACCTACACACAAAAGCTGCCAAACGGTGAATGGAACCAAGTCACAGTCGAAAGGATGTCCAATAGGATTCGCACAATAGCTGGACACCCACAGACCTAAAAACTACCAAGAGTTTTATGGAAAATGGGAGCAAAAAAAATCCTGTCCCAACAGATATCTATGGAGCCACTAAAGCTGCCCTCGAACCAAATGAACAGGTAGCTCAGAGCAGAGCCACACAGGCTACACTCAACCGGGGAATTATAAGAGGAATCCCTGGGTCACATAGAAGGATAGCCACCCCTTCAACACTTTTAGCTTGAAATTTGCAGCAAAGAAAAAAAACCATCCCTCAAATCCCCCAAAACATCCCAGAAGAAAAGGGTCCACAATACGCACCGCAAAAACGCCAAACGTTCCACTGTCGACGACTTGTCCCGCAGGAAAACACACCTCAACTGAAGATGGGATTTTCCAGATGCACATTCATTCGGCCCAAAAGGTCTCGCGGTTTGCAAGATTTTTTGTTCTTTTCGGATTGTTGGGGTGCGAAATGGGGGATTCCTCTGTGAAGATAACCGACACGAAAGGGAGAGTTGAAGCTGGTTTTTATCCAGTTTTGAGAGAAAGAGAGTGCGAAATATGATAGCGACGACGGGAGAGCCAAGAATGAATGAATGCATACAGGAACCAGATAGTAATGTTCGAAAATTTTCCGGAGTTTTCCTGTCAATGTGGTTGTTGTTGTTGTTGCTTTGGGAGGGAAATGTTCGGTGCTGTAGTAGTTGTGAGCTTGCATTCGGTTGCCAAGGACAGGGTTGAATTTTGGTAGCAGCAGTTCAGTAACAGACAAATTTTAATATTCGAATTAGGGTTAGTTGTCCTATTTTGGACCCTTTAAACGGCAGATAACAGAAACCTATGTTTATATCATAAATGGACGGATATTTTGTGTATTTTTCCCATCTGCCAAATTCAAGCTTTCAAAAATGTGTAATTTAAGAGAAATACTTCTATATTTTACCGGGAAATCGTTTCAATTGCCTCACATTAAATTTTATCAGGTATTGAAAACTAATATCGATCGAGAAGAATTTTCTGCTTTTCCAAAGCAGTTTTTCGCGTAGAATTCGCAGCTCCGGAAGACTGATAAGCAGTGCAAAGCAAAGCAGTTGTTTTGTCCTAAAGTAACTGTTTTCTGATTTCTAAGACATTTATTTCATCAACAATAAATTATAATTAATTATCTAATTCATAATTAGAATCCTGTGAAAAATAGTTGAAATAAAAATTTAGATTTTTCAAAAAACGCAATTTTGAAAAACAAGTTCTGATCAATTTTTATAATAGTGGTTTTCACCTGTTTTGTGTATTTTTAAGGCAATTTTGAATTTTGATTCCGAATCTGAATTCTGCATTTTGAACCTTAATTAAAATTTCTGAATTCCATACCAAATTTTCTAATAATTATGAACAGAACAGGTAGAACCCTTACAAGAAATTTCTTTTTTGAATTTTGAATCTTTGATTATGAATCTTTTATGATTCTTCAATTATTTATGTGTCATTCAAATAGCAAATCTCAATGAAAATTCTTTAAGATGAAACTCCGATATTTCAATTCTGAATCACTATTATGGAACTTTTTAAAGTTTCAATTCTGCATAAGAATTTAGAGTGAAAATTTCAAATCCAAATTTTAAAAATAGTTTGTAATTTTTTTGTACAAAAAAGTATTGAAATTAAACATATTTGTTCAAATTAGAAACATTTTTAAAAGTTACGTAATACAGAGGCAAAAGTTGCTTTATATTGGGTTACGTTATATCGAGGTTGCTTTAAAAAGAGGTTGCTTTATATCGAGGTTTTACTGTATTTCAGAATGATGAGTTTCAAACATGAAAAATGAATCTAATTCAAGTTTTAAATTAATCGAATGAAATCGAATAAGGATTATGTTCCAATGATGAACCGAACTGAAAATCAAAAATAATGAACTGGATACAGATTCTACAATCCAGTCACATGCAACAAATTTAGATTTAAAAAAAAAATTGGAACCAGAACATCGGAAATTATTCAATCCGAAGCTCGAAAAGTTGTTTTTATTTTTATCGAAACACATCAGCCAGTTTTTTGGATTAACTTTGTTAAACAAAGTTTTTTTGGAGGCATTTTTTTTAACGCAATTTAAACATTTCTTTGATTTTCGAAATGAAGTTTAAACATAATCTTATTGTAAACTAGCTGATCCCGTACGAACTTCGTTTCGCTTTAAACCATTGGTACGTCAAAATGAGTTTAGAAAATGAATTCGAAACATTCTTTCGACAATTTTGGGGAAAAAATTCAACAGTGTTTAAAGTCGCTACTATTATTATTACTTGAAATTCGAATTAAACAGTTGATTGGCTTTTTATTAAAATTTATGTGAGAGTGTTTTCTTCTCGATCGGTTGCAAAATCTAGACATTATGGCAGAAACATGTACTATTTGTTTGTGTGCACGACTGTTTTGCTTGACCTTCACACTTAAATTGGTATCAATTAACTGCCTCCAACAAAATTATTGCACAAAACACTGAATTTTCAATGACACCCTCTTTTTCTGTCCCATGGCTCGAAATTCGATAATTGAAACCAATTTTACGTTCCTCAAAACTCCCTTGTGCCATTTTTTCTTTTTAAATTATATGTAAAATAACGTCAGGAACTTGAAAACGGTGATCAGTGAATATAGACGCCCCTTTCGCCGACCCTTGACACGGAACATGCTACCTGGAGTCAATTGCTCATAGTTTATAACCCTCATCTGAACATTTTCATCTCAATCCGATGCATGATCACGACAATATCGCGAAAACAGTGAGCAACTAACATGTACGGCCTTTTTTTGACCACGATTCAAAACTTGACACCTGAAATCAAATATCTTTTCTGTTGAACTTCCATGTGCCAATTTTCATTACAATTCTATGCTCAATCAAGAGAATATCGTAAAAACAGTGAACAGATAATAACCCCTTTTGCCGACCCCTGAGTCAAGATTTGAAACCTGAAAGCAAAAGAGCGTCCCTCATAACTCCTATGCGGAATGTAGAATAACGTCAAAATCGCAAAAACATTAAAGTTGGATATGGACGACTCCTTCAGCCGACTTCTGATCCGCAATTCGAAACTTGAAATCGATTGCTCGTCTTTCAAAACACTCATGTGCAAATTTTCATCACAATTCGGCGTATAATAACACCAATATCGCAAAAATATTAATCAGTGAATATGGACGATCCCTGACCCTAAATTTGATAACTGTAATCGATTGCTCGTCTCTCGAAACACTCATGTGCAAATTTTCATCACAATCCAATGTAAAATCAAGCCAATATCGCAAAAACATTAATCAGTTGATATGGACGACCCCTTTTGCCGACCTCAATCCCTAAATTTGATAACTGTAATCGATTGCTCGTCTCTCAAAACACTCATGTGCAAATTTTCATCACAATCCGATGTATAATAACGCCAATATCGCAAAAACATTAATCAGTAAATATGGACGACCCCTTTGGCCAACCCCTGACCCTGAATTTGATAACTGTAATCGATTGTTCGTCTCTCAAAACACTCATGTGCAAATTTTCATCACAATCCGATGTATAATAACGCCAATATTGCAAAAACATAAATCAGTGGATATGGACGACCCCTTTTGCCGACCCCTATCCCTAAATTTGATAACTGTAATTGATTGCTCGTCTCTCAAAACACTCATGTGCAAATTTTCATCACAATCCGGTGTATAATAACGCCAATATCGCAAAAACATTAATCAGTTGATATGGACGACCCCTTTGGCCGACCCCTGACCCTAAATTTGATAACTGTAATCGATTGCTCGTCTCTCAAAACACCCATGTGCAAATTTTCATCACAATCCGACGGAAAATAACGTCAATAACGTCAAAACAATATTTGTCTTGTATGGACGACCCCCTTCAGAAGGGGTCGTCCAAAAATCTAAAAACATTTTTCATCATTCCTGGTTCTAATGAGCATCCATGCCAAATTTGAGATCTCTAGCTCTTAAGACGGCTGAGTCTATAGAGGACAAACAAACAAACAAACATACAAACATACAGATAATTGCTTTTTATATATATATAGATATATATATATATATATATATATATATATATATATATATATATATATATATATATATATATATATATATATATATATATATATATATATATATATATATATATATATATATATATATATATATATATATATATATATATATATATATATATATATATATATATATATATATATATATATATATATATATATATATATATATATATATATATATATATATATATATATATATATATATATATATATATATATATATATATATATATATATATATATATATATATATATATATATATATATATATATATATATATATATATATATATATATATATATATATATATATATATATATATATATATATATATATATATATATATATATATATATATATATATATATATATATATATATATATATATATATATATATATATATATATATATATATATATATATATATATATATATATATATATATATATATATATATATATATATATATATATATATATATATATATATATATATATATATATATATCTCATTCCTCCGCCAACACTCGTTCAAGACACACGTGTTTTTTTTCTCTCCTACGCTACGCGAACCAGTGAAGTGTTTAGAATACCCGTTGTATCCGGACGTGAATACCGCTAGGGTGTTTTTACTCGGGAGTGATATTATCACTAAGTGATCAGTGATTTGGGAAACATAGAAACGTTTTCACCAATCGGAGTACCAAAATCCTGCAGTGCTGAGGCGCGTATAGCCCGCCATCGCCATTAGACGAACAAAGCCACCGACAACGGTTTGAATTGAAAGCGAGAACAAAAGGCCACACGTTTGCTCGGACCGAGTAACTGCAGTCTGGTACAGGGTTACCAATTGGCTAAGTATCGTGTTTTTTTCCTGTTTTTTTTTTCAATTTCTTTTTTTTCACAAAGTTTTCTGTTTGTTGTTTTTATTTTTTTTTTTACCTTTTGGTTTTCTTTTAATTATTATCAATAGTTGTAAAATTTTATAAATTCAAATTTCGGAAGGTTTTGCTCTCCACTTTTCCCGGTATGTCGGAAAGCGACCGTCTATCGGATGACGACGGCGAGGATGGTGAACATCCTCCATTTCGGGAAGAAACCCTTACCAAGGAGTGTGTTTTAAAAGACCATCTTCCCATTACCCCCTTTCCACCGATGTATATTTCCGATACTGAAGACTCCCCTATCCCCGCTACTCAACCAATTCAGCAACCCACTAACACTACACCCTTTATATTTGGTAGTGCCAGCCCTCCTTTAACGAATGATGAATCAACGTTGCCGAAACCTCCTCCTCGCCGTCGGGTTTTCCAGAGTGAATCGACGGGACCGTGGGTAGTGTACTTCCGGTCCAAATCGAAACCTCTAAACACAATTTCAATTTCCCGAACCCTCGACCGATCGTACTCTTCCGTAGTCAGCTACCAGCCGATGAGTCGGAACAAAATGCGCGTTGTTGTTGGTAGCTTGAAGGAAGCAAACGCCATTGCTTGTGACGAGAGGTTTACGATCGAGTACCGCGTTTACGTTCCCGCTCGTGACGTGGAAATCGACGGAGTGGTAACCGAAGAGGGTTTGACCGTCGATGACCTAATGGAATCAGGGGTTGGCCGATTCAAGGATCCTGCTCTTCCAACGGTCAAGGTGTTGGATGCGCGTCAACTAAAATCAGCATCAGGCGAGGGGGAAAAACGAAAGTTTTCCCTGTCGAACTCTTTTCGGGTTACCTTTTCCGGCACTGCACTTCCTGATTACGTTGCGATCGGGAAGGTTCGTCTACCTGTGAGACTTTATGTGCCTTCGGTCATGTTCTGCCAGAAGTGCAAGCAGTTGAATCATACGGCCGCCTACTGCTGCAATCAGGCACGCTGCTCTAAGTGCGGGGAGAAGCATGAGGAAGCTTCGTGTACAACACCAGCAGCAAACAGGTGTTTATATTGCACTGGGGAAGCATCTCATGCTCTCTCGGCGTGTCCGAAGTACATATCGCGCCGGGAAAAAATCAAGACTTCTTTGAAAAATCGTGTAAAAATGTCCTATAGAGACATGGTTCTGAAGTCTTTGCCAATCGTCTCAGAGAACCAGTTTGACCTTCTGAGTGACTATGAATCCGAAGGGGAGGATCCATGTGAAGGAACATCAACTGGGCCATTTTCAAAAAATAATGTTTCACAGGCTCCAAAAAGGAAACGCATCACTAAAACCCAAACCAGAGTAGCTGCCAGCAAACTTAATACTAAAAGAAATCCTCAGAGTGGAAATAGTAATTCTAACCCTCCTATTCAAAGTCCTCCGGGTTTTAATCCGTCCCCGAAGGACTTTCCTCCACTTTCTGGGAAGTCAAAACCCCAGGCTTTCCTTCAGGATCCAGGCCCATCAGTAGCTAACAGGAATGCAACAATTCCCAGAGAAACTGCATCTGATCCATCGTCAAATGGTTTTCCCAGCTTTTCGGCTGATGGTAAGATGAAATTCTCGGAAATTGTTGCGTTCATCCTGGACTTTTTCAGTGTACCAGCAGGATGGAGGACTATGATTAATATGTTTGTTCCCCTTTTGAGAGAATTCTTGAAAAAGAAAGCTCTCACTATGACCCTCATCGCAGAAGCAATTTCTTTCGATGGGTAATTCATCCAATGAGGGGAGAGAAATTGTTTCTGTATTGCAATGGAACTGCAGAAGTATTTTACCAAAATTAGACCCATTTAAAATATTGGTACACAATTTGAATTGTGATGTGTTCGCCTTATGCGAAACTTGGCTCTCTCCAAGCGTAGATTTCTCCTTCCACAGCCACAACATTATTCGCCTGGATCGTGATGGTCAAAGAGGGGGTGGCGTTCTTTTGGGGATCAAGAAATGCCACTCGTTCTATCGTATTCCACTACAACCATCTCCAGGTATTGAAGTCGTTGGTTGCCAAGCTAGAATAAAAGGTCAAGACCTTTGTCTAGCCTCGGTTTATATTCCGCCATCTTCAAGCGTTAGCCGGAACCAATTGGCGAATATTATTTCACTTCTCCCAGAACCCCGGCTAGTTCTGGGAGACTTCAACTCCCATGGCGTGGGCTGGGGTAGCTCACGTGATGATGATCGTGCTAACATTATTTATGAGCTGTGCGACGACTTCAACATGACTGTCTTAAACAATGGGGAAGTGACTCGAATTAATGGATCCCAATCACAGCATAGTATTTTAGACCTTTCTTTAGCTTCTTCCTCTCTGAGTTTGGATTGTACGTGGAAGGTAATCCAAGACCCTCAGGGAAGCGATCATTTGCCTATCAATATTTCTATCATCAGTGGTCGTAGTCCACCCGAAGAAATCAATATTCCTTATGACCTCACAAGGAATATAGATTGGAAAAAGTATGCATTGGGTGTCATTGAAGCCATCGATTCAACAGACGAACTGCCTCCGGAAGCAGAGTACAGTTTTATATCCGGGACAATTGTAGACTGTGCAATCGGGGCACAGGTCAGACGGAATGAAAGCTCGACGATACAAAAACGGCCTCCCACTCCGTGGTGGGATGGAGATTGCTCGCGCGCGCGAGCTGGAAAGTGCAAGGCGTTTGTCGAGTTTCGCAGAACCGGATTGCCAGAGAAGTTCCAACATTACTTGGCCTTGGAACGCAAGTTCAAGAACCTGATCAGGGGCAAAAAACGTGGATACTGGCGGCGATTCGTGGATGGGTTATCTCGAGAAACGTCTCTGCGCACACTTTGGCAAACAGCACGAAACATGCGTAATCACACTCCCTCGAACGAAAGTGAGGAAAGTTCGAGTCGATGGCTATTAAAGTTCGCGAAAAAGGTCTGCCTGGATGCAGCACCAGCTCTGAATATATATCGGGATACAGAGAATAGCTCCGAAACCGAGGATAAATTCTCGATGGTCGAACTTTCACTTGCGCTCTTGTCCTGCAACAATTCAGCTCGCGGACTGGACAGAATCAAATTCAACTTGTTGAAGAATCTGCCAGATTCCGCTAAAAAACGTCTATTGAATTTATTCAATAAGTGTTTGGAACTGAACATTGTTCCGCATGACTGGAGACAAGTGAAAGTCATCGCCATACAAAAACCGGGAAAACCAGCTTCTGAATACAATTCGTATAGGCCGATTGCAATGCTCTCGTGTCTCCGGAAATTGCTCGAAAAAATGATTCTCTTTCGGCTGGATAAATGGGCTGAATCAAACAATCTGTTGTCAAGTACACAATTTGGATTCCGTAGAGGCAAGGGTACGAACGACTGTCTAGCATTACTTTCATCAGACATTCAATTGGCGTTTGCCCAAAAAGAGCAGATGGGGGCAGTATTTCTGGACATCAAAGGGGCATTCGATTCGGTGTCCATAGAAGTGCTATCTAGTAATCTTAACTCTAGCGGACTTTCACCAATTTTGAACAATTTTCTATATAACCTGTTGTCTGAAAAAATCATGCATTTTAGCCATGGAGAAACCAAAGTTGAACGAATAAGTTACATGGGTCTACCCCAAGGCTCATGTTTAAGCCCCCTGCTATACAACTTTTATGTCCGAGAAATCGATGCTTGTATGGCACAAAATTGCACGCTAAGACAGCTTGCGGATGACTGTGTTGTTCATATCACAGGTAAAACAGACACTCAAATAAAACCTCCTTTGCAAGAAACTCTAAATAACTTATCACATTGGGCCAGGAATCTAGGTATCGAGTTTTCACCTAGTAAAACCGAGTTAGTAGTTTTTTCAAGGAAGCATTCCCCTCCTCAAATAGAGCTCCTTATGATGGGTAGAACTCTAACTCAATCTCTTAGTTTTAAATATTTGGGTGTCTGGTTCGACTCTAAATGCCTCTGGGGAAAACATATTAGGTACTTGACTCAAAAATGCCAAAAGAGAATCAATTTCCTTCGAACGATTACTGGAACCTGGTGGGGTGCTCACCCGCAGGACCTCATCAGGTTATACCAAACAACGATACTGTCGGTCATAGAATACGGAAGCTTTTGCTTTGAGTCCGCCGCGAAAACTCACTTGATCAAACTAGAACGAATACAGTATCGTTGTTTGCGTATTGCCATGGGTTGTATGCAGTCGACACATACGATGGGTCTCGAAGTACTGGCGGGAGTCATGCCGTTGAAAAATCGGTTCTTCGATTTATCGCTACGTTTCCTAATTCGAAGTGAAACTATGAATCCTTTGGTGATAGAAAATTTGAAAAGGCTTATGAATATTAATCCGCAAGTAAAATATGTAAATAATTATAAAACTTTAAGTCAATTAGAAATAAATCCTTCTTTATTAAATTCGGACACGAGTCACTTTTACCCAATTAGCAGTTCCTTGATAAAATTCGATCTGTCCATGACCGCTGACATCCGTGGAATACCAGATCACGTCCGACCCAACATCATTCCTTCAATCTTTGCTTTAAAAGTACGTGAAATCGATCCTATAAAAATGTTCTTTACTGATGGTTCTAGAATCGACAACGCGACTGGCTTCGCAGTGTATAATGAGGGCTTTGAAGCTTCGTTCAAGCTTCGAGAGCCATGCTCCGTTTACACTGCTGAGCTAGCCGCTATTTACTGCACCTTGGAACACATTCGCACACTGCCCATAGACCACTATTTCATCTACTCGGATAGTCTCAGCTCCGTTGAGGCGATTCGTTCGATGAAACTGATGAAGCGCTCTTCCCATTTCTTGCTGGAAATTTCAGGGATATTGGGCGCTTTGATCGAAAATTCGTATAGAATTACCTTAGCTTGGATCCCGTCTCATTGTCTTATACAAGGCAATGAGAAGGCGGACTCATTGGCTAAGGTGGGCGCGTTACAAGGTGAAATCTTTGAGAGGATAATAACTTACAATGAATACTTTTCAATACCTCGCACTTTAGCGATTAACGCTTGGCAGTCTAGCTGGGACAATGGCACAAAGGGACGTTGGCTCCATACGATTATCCCTAAGGTTCCGACGAAGGCATGGTTTAAGCATTTTAACTTGAGTCGCGACTTCATTCGCGTGATTTCTCGGCTCATGTCAAATCACTGCTGGCTTGACGCGCACTTGTTTCGTATTAATCTCGCTGCAACCAATGTTTGCGTTTGTGGGGATGGCTACCACGACATCGATCATGTTGTATGGACGTGTGAAAGGTATGGTCAAACGAGGGCTTGGCTACTGGATACCCTTAGGGCCCGAGGTAGACTACCTGGTGTTCCAATTCGAGACATTCTGGCAAACTTAGATTTTGGATATTTGTTCCCAATTTACAAATATCTCAAGCTGTCTCACTTGGTCGTTTAGTCTTCCTGTCCACGTTTCTTTTGTGTGTTTACATTATTTAACGTTTCTTTTGTCTATTTGTTAGAGATACCCCTATCATCCAACGGGTTCGACAATACCGGAAGTAAGGCTGGCCAGCAAAATGGATATCTCCGCCAAACCTCGTTGCAATCGTAACAACAGCAACAGAAGGCCACCACCGGACCCCAATGGAAATTGTTTTCGAATACGACCCCTTTGTTACCCTTTTCCCCTTCCTTAGTAAATTTTTCTAACCGTTGAGTCGCCGCGACTATTACGGCTCCCTCCCCTACTAACCTATATAGTTAAGTGTTTAATTTATGGATACACTCGGCACATTTAAACTTTGTCAAAGTAAAAGGCCTAATAAACATAGTTGTAAATAAAAAAAAAATATATATATATATATATATATATATATATATATATATATATATATATATATATATATATATATATTTATATATATATATATATGTATATATATATATATATATATATATATATATATATATATATATATATATATATATATATATATATATATATATATATATATATATATATATATATATATATATATATATATATATATATATATATATATATATATATATATATATATATATATATATATATATATATATATATATATATATATATATATATATATATATATATATATATATATATATATATATATATATATATATATATATATATATATATATATATATATATATATATATATATATATATATATATATATATATATATATATATATATATATATATATATATATATATATATATATATATATATATATATATATATATATATATATATATATATATATATATATATATATATACTAGCTGATCCCGTACGAACTTCGTTTCGCTTAAAATCATTCGTACGTCAAAATGAGTTTAGAAAATGAATTCGAAACATTCTTTCGACAACTTTGGGGAAAAAAAACCAAAAGTGTTTAAAGTCGCTACTATTACTATTATTTGAAATTCAAATTAAACGGTTGATTGGCTTCTTATTAAAATTTATGTGAGAGTGTTTTCTTCTCGATCGGTTGCAAAATCTAGACATTACTCTTTTGCTTGACCTTCACACTTAAATTGGTATCAATTAACTGCCTTCAACAAAATTATTGCACAAAACACTGAACTTTCAATGAAACCCTACCACGATTCAAAACTTGACACCTGAAATCAATTATCTTTTCTGTTAACCTCCCATGTGTCAATTTTCATTACAATTCTATGCTCAATCAAGAGAATATCGTAAAAACAGTGAACAGATAATAACCCCTTTTGCCGACCCCTGAGTCAAGATTCGAAACCTGAAAGCAAAAGAGCGTCCCTCAAAACTCGCAAAAACATTAAAGTTGCTTATGGACGACTCCTTCAGCCGACTTCTGATCCACAATTCAAAACTTGAAATCGATTGCTCGTCTCTCAAAACACTCATGTGCTAATTTTCATCACAATCCGATGTATAATAACGCCAATATCGCAAAAACATTAATCAGTGAATATGGACGACCCCTTTGGCCGACCCTTGACCCTAAATTTGATAACTGCAATCGATTGCTCGTCTTTTTAAACTCTCATGTGCAAATTTTCAACACAATCAGACGAAAAATAACGTCAATATCGCGTAAACATTATTTGTCTTGTATGGACGACCCCTTTCAGAAGGGGTCATCCAAAAATCTGAAAACATTTTTCATCTTTCCTGGACCTAATGAGTATCCATGCCAAATTTCAGACCTCTAGCTCTTAAGATGGCTGAGTCTATAGAGGACAAACAAACAAACAAACAAACAAACAAACAATCAAACAAACAAACATACAGATAATTGCTTTTTATATATATAGATTCGATATTCGAGACTATGGACTGTTCGTACCGAAAATTCACACACCTACTTCTTTTGTGAATAACTTTTGATAGCGTTTTTTGAGTACAGTTTTTAAATATCTATCAACAAGTGAGTAAATGTGTAGTAGAATTGTGGACCTGGGATTAGATTTCAAGGTTTTGGCCTTAGTTCTTAGTCGAGATGGTTACTTTTGATTCACTTTAGTCATTTATCAAAATTTGATGAGAAATTTAAAATTTGAACATTTTGCTTTACAGTTTTTGGACCCTTATGGTGGGGAGAGGGGGTTTCCTCAACCCCCCCCTCGCCCCCTTCGTTCCTATGGCCATGGCCTGCATCATAAACTTTTTTCCGACCTTAGTGCTATCCTATTTTTAGAATGTGTTTAGATATGAATTATCAATCTAAGGATCAGAATCAGGATCAGGATCAGAATTAAGATTTAAATCAGGATCAGGATTAAGTTTAAACTGCTCTTATAGCTGACCCTTACCCTTCATTTTATTTTATTTTTATCATTTTTAACAGGTAGAAATGACCAATAGAAAAAAAATCTTTTCTCATTTTTTGTCCTCCAAGTCTTTTGGGTCTCCAAGTTTTAATGTGAAATTAGAGATGATTTGGATGATTTCTGAATAAGCGCTACTTTTTTTTTGTTTCGATTATAGTCGTTTTAACATCTTTATGTCATTTGCCACTTATATCAACGATGCAGTTGGCGAACAGTCATTGAAAAACTTTTCCAGCACAACTGTGATCGATCTTTGCTCTTGGGCTCGAACTCACGGACATCGGCTCAGGAAACAACTGACTTGCCAACTGAGCTTTATCACAATCCCGAAATAAGCGCATCGCGTTTAAATTAGTTTTTTGCTTTAACAATATCTGAAACTCAATTTAATTTAAAATATCTTTCATCGCGAATGTGATGTTGACCATTTATAAGAATAAGAAACACAAAATAAATTTGAGACTGAAATTGGTTCCTTGAAGAATATTTCATATCAGCACGATGTTTTGTAATTCAAAATTTTAATAATAAAGTTGAGGATACTAAGTTTTAAATATTATTTTGCTAGTTTCGATGACCATCATGAGTTATGATACATGGCTTTCAACTTGTTAATGTATAGAATTAGTATTCGATCAATTAATTTTGATGTTAAAAGGGATAGTTTCAAACTCTGAATTTCGTTCGTTACATTTCGTTCTAAATGAAAACTCATTCTAAAGATGAGGTAGTGTTTTTAATGCCAAGTTTAGAGTTTCAATATAAAATGTTGATTGAATTGCAAATAGAAATTAACAAATAAAAAAAAGTTCAAATTCGTGAACGGCATATGTGTTAATTTGTAAAATGACATGTCTGAAGTCTAGGGTGAGTGAAGATTAATTTCCGCCGGAGGCGAGGAAGGTTTCGGAATTTCTTGTTAATACTTATTCAACACCTAATTTTCCATTTACTACGTTACTCAACAGTAATTTCCATTTACAACGTTGAAATTTACTGGGGTTCAACCCCTAACCTCCCACCCCCCCCCCCCTCCCCCGGTTCGCTCGCACGGCCTTGGTAACTACTATCTGTCATGCTATTTTTAGAAAACAAAAATTCATCGTAAAATTATGCCAATCATCAAAATATTCAGTTGTTTTATTTTTTAAATAAGCAATCCACATTACCAAAGCCTTACGATTTTCATAAATCAGCTGTTGAAAGCGTATGCCAATGGTATCCTCATTAAACTAAGAAAATCCATGGAAACTGTAAAAAAAATTCTAGAAAAATGAATGTAAACTGGAGTTTTGACGCAGTTTTGACAACCTTGCTCAACATGCAACAATGTAATGACATTATACGGAACCTCAAATGAAAAACAGTATTTTCACCGTTTGTAGAAAAAACAATCAAGTCTTTGAGGAAAACAAATTGTGAAAATTGTGAAATGCGAAATTGCGCATTTCAAGTCTATAAATTTCAATAACAATTCAACGTCTAACGCTGAGAAAACAGTGATTTCTAAAAAATCTCACTATAAGTTAAGGTAGGGTTGTCATCCGTCCCGAAAAAGCGGGACATGTCCCGCTTTTTTTAGAAAATGTCCTGCTGTCCCGCTTTTTACTCTAAATGTCCCGCTTTTTTTCAACAAAGTTTTCAAAAGAAAAAAGTTTTTCAGATTTAACCTGATTTAATTGCTACATGTAAATTTCACAAAACACAAAGATGTAAATTAAAATATGAAGAATCGTTAGGTCCCAGCTTACACGAAATCGTAATAGAAATGATAATCCAAATCGAATATGAAGACATTTAACCATCGTAAACAAGTTAGCATTGAATGATTTTCTATCATTCATTTACGAAAAGTTTTGCCCAAAAATAGTTTAGTTGGATAGCAGTTTATTCAATTAGTAAATATGTCTCCAAAAAGTTGTGAATATGCTAATTCGACACTTACGATTTGAGTGAACTGATTTACGATAAATGGGCGGACCATCGAACTCTATCCGATCTCTCCCTTTCTTCCTTTGACCGGTTCGTGAAAAGAAAACTTCACCTATAGAGCTATAGCGTGGATCTTATCAACTGACGAGTTGGCATCGTGGTAAAATACCGGACTGCAAACTCGGAGCACTGGAGTTCAAATCACGGTCGGGGACATTTTTTTTCGTTTTACTCAAATTACTTAAAATCGTTTATCGTGCATTTTGTGGGGAAATCGAATTGTCATTGTAGATTTATCACCTCCACTTTTGTTGCTATATGCCATTTAGGTAAGCTTAATACAATCTTTTCATGTGGTAAAATTGTTTGAATAATTTTGTTGTTCCTGCGATATACCTCCTTAAATGTTTGCTGGGGTATACCTAATGGAAATATTTTGAACTGGCACCCCTCTGATCCTGAGGGCCTCAACTGAATTCATTTGATATAATTTAGAGGTGTTTTCTATCTTAAAATAAAACTTATGTGACTTTTACAGTAACAAAAAAAACGTGCTTACAAATATTATGAAATTGAGAGTTTTATCAAAGCATATGTTTTGTATTGACATTCAAGGGAAAGTTTGGTGAAAATTAAGAAATCTTGAGATTTTCAAAAGCAAAATTCGCTTGTAAAGCTGATCATTTTTCATCAATGATCCTTTTTTTGTTTTAATCTGAGTTGTTATAACGACTTGGAGTCATTCGCTCCAGATTTTATAAAACTCCAACTATGCAGTTGGCGGAAAAACATTGAAAATCTTTTACTGTCTTCGATGTTTACTCCTGTGTTTAAAATCATGGACGTTGAATTTGAAAGTAGGTCTCCTTATAACTGAGGCATGGCTGAGTTGGCAATTTTAAAAAATTTATAATCAAGTATAAAGCTTCGCACTTCTATACCAAGAGTATCGCCAAAAGCTTACATACAAACATATCATGACTTATTCTAACAAATTTTAAAATGTCCCGCTTTTTTCGGCTATGTCCCGCTATTTTTCTCAAAATGTCCCGCTTTTTTGAAAATCATCTGGCAAGCCTAAGTTAAGGTTGCCCGGCTTAAATCTAGGTTTGCCAATACAAAACTTGTGCGGAATTCTTTGAAAAAATGCCTAGGTTTTCCCCGGATTTATTCACTTTTTGTCAAATAATACAAAAAAAAAAAACAAATTGTGTTGTGTTTTTTTATTTATACTTCCAAAACAATTTTTTTCAGCAAATTGTATAAAAATTATCATTAAAGGTTTTTTGGATGACTTAAATTTTTTTTTCAATTTCTTAACAATTTTTTTCTTGATTTTTGTTGAGCAATTTCTGGATTTTGAAATTTTTTTCTTGTATTTTGTCCGGATTTTTGGTTGCCAATTTTGAAATCGAATGCCCGGATACTGCCAGGTTTTTATATAAAAATGCTCGGATTTATCGGAACCATGAAAAGACCTTCAAAATTTTCTATAGGTTCGTTAAAATATTAAAACCAAAAATAAATCAAAATTGACTAAAATTTCGTGATGTTTCTGCTCAATTTCGGTTGATATTTATTATTCAGCTTATGCAACTTGAGAATTTCGGTTGATATTTATTATTCAGCATATGCAACTTGAGATGGTGTATTTAATGGGCCTTAACTTAACTGAATCAAATAAAAAAGAGAAAGTTTTATATTATCTAATTTTAAAAAGTAATTTTTTTCACACCCTACTCACAATTGGAGTTTCTTGGGGCATTTCCTCATTAATTGGAAACTCTTAATATAATGCGTTCATTATAGCTTTCATTATTTAAAAGCAAATCAAGAATTTTTTTGCCGCTGGGCAGATATTTTTTGAATTTTTCAAACCCCAGTTAAATCTTTTTCATTGACCCACACTAGTATTAGAAGAAATGTTTCTTGTGATGCCTAACTCCAGGGGCCAAGGGCCCTGCTAATTAGAAAGATTTCAAATTAGTAGAGCCCTTAAAAATGTTACTCACCCCAGCGTTAAATTATGGTTTGGCAATGCATGGACATTTATCCACTGTTAATAAGATAATTTTAAATGTTTTTAGATTGAAAAGTACGATTTTCACACCACTTTTATACTGATCTTAAAAAAATCCAAAAAAATATATCCCACTGCGCAACGTTAAGCTTCTAACTTTGGGTTTCTTGGACACAATGTGATTTTTTTTATAATTTTGTAGCTGATCTACAGTCTTTTGATCTTTAAAAAGTAGAAAACTTTTGAAAACAAAACCTTAAAATTATATTTATCAGATCGTCGAACTTATCTTAGGATGATTTTTGTCAATATTCCCACGATCACGTATCAAATCTAAAGGCTGTAGCGTACTTTGAAGTGATTATTCGAATTCGATGAGAATTCGTTTAAAGAAATCTGCGAAAATTTGTATAAGATTTTTAGAATGCTTTGAAACCGGTAGTTCTGTATTTGTTATCTTTTGCAAACAATCAGTTAAAAAATACTTTCACATAAATTTTATATAGAACTTGATGATAAAAAAAAATAAATCAGCGGTTTTTAAATTACCGAAAGACTTTTTTCTTTTTCGAATACGGAAGCTGGATTTTAAATCTTTTCCACAGACTAGAATGAACGGCCGGTAAAAATTTCGAACATCGTTCAGAACTTTTAAAAACTCCTGTCATGTAAGTGCTCCCGCTTTCCGCTCCGGGAAAATTATCCACATTCATTCTCTGCTCTCTTTCGAAAATCTGAGCCCCTTATCACGATCTATCATCTTTCCCATTCTCCATGCATATGTTAGAAATGTATCTACTCTCTTTATCCCTCAGAAGAAAAAAACTCTCTCAATGATCAAACACCATGTGCAATCTATCCTCGACCATCGATTCCTCAGCAATCATATTTCCCAATAGCTCTCGCAAATAAATTTTCCAGACAACCACTTCACACAGGCCGCGCCGTTTGTTGGATAGGAAGAAGAGGAAAAACAGCCGAGAAATAAAAACAACGCCGAGGCACCTAAACCTGAACGGAGAGTAAAAACGGGAAAATGCGCGCGCTGCAATTTCGGGCGGACAGTCGGCGATTCCGGGAGAACCGGCAAAAACAACTTGTAATGGATGGATTTGTACTTCCTAGAGAAGGTGCAAGGCATCAAGCTCACTGGAGCACGTGAGGATGAGCGGACTGTCAAATTTTTGAATGGTTACCTGTTAATATATGTACATTTAACGATTTTTTATCAAGCAGTTTTTGAAGTTTTGCGTTTTCAAGTTTTCAGTTGGACTAAAAAACTATTTTGTTCATAAAACCCAATGAAGTGGCAATTGTTTTTTTTTCAATTTTATTTCTTATTGTTTTTTTTTTAAATTATGTTTTAATTTGAAATGTGCATATAACCAGCATTTGAAATTTTGTTAAACATTTTTTTTGTTATTTGGTTTTTGATAACTCAACTCAAAAGTTATTTGAAAGTGTGTGTTTGTTTGTCGTTTTTAAGAATTGAAAAATCTTCTAAGCACTTTATTGCTGCTGTTAGGCTCAAAAATTAAAACGAACACAATCTTAAGCCTTTCCTTTGTGTTTATTCGAGTTGTATAAACAACTTAGGGCTACAAGACGGATTCACGCGGGTCAGCTTTTGGCATAAGGGTGAGGCACATTTTTGCAGGCCTTTCTTTTCCCTTCTACTCTCCTAGGGAGCTGCTGATATTGTTGATTTTTCTCCGCCGCCGGGTCTTGATAAATGACAATGTCTGTTTTGATAGCATATTTATATAAAACATGACATGGGAAAAATATTCCACGGGATCCACGCGTTTATTTGTTGGAGCCCCGAAGAACCTCCGAAAATGAATTATGGTCCCCAATCGTGGTGGATGGAGGGCGGGCGGCCTTCATCGGACAATTTTCACCCGCGCCGGCTAAGGAGCGGGAAAATTTTCTGGTTATGTGTTGTTGTTTTCCATTTTTTTGGCTGTGGTGGCAGTTTGCGAATTTTATGGCTAAGCGAAAAAACCCAGTCTCACTTCCCTTGGTTTGAGATCTTCGAAAGGTTACAAAGTGATTAATATTGTTTGTTTTGAAGCAGCTGTATCCATGTCTCAAATTATTACCCAATGAGCTTTATTGATTTTGCCGAGGTGAAAAAAAAAAACCATCAAGGTACAGCCATCCACTTTGTTAATCATTCAAAATTCAAATAATTTGAAGATTATTTTCTTTTTGAAGAGAAAATCCAGCATTATTTTTTTATTTTCAAAACATTTTTATTTAAAGTTTTGAATGGAATAATGAAAAAAAAAAAGTCTTTTTTCTATGTTCCAACATAAAAGTGTCTGGAAACTTCATTCACATGAGCAGACATCTGTTTTCTATACATTAGAATAGTAATAGTATAGGAATTTTCTCATTCCAGCTGTGTTACGATCAATGTCATAGTAAGAACATCTATTGAATTATATACTGTTTTTTTTTGTAATTTTTCCTTCACCCAAAGTAGAACAAAAGAGCAAATCTACAGTTGCGAAAAAATGAAATCGCGTGAAGCTGCGCATTCACTTCCAACTTTGACAAGCTGTCATTTCTCTCTCGGTTGATATTTTTACATGAAATTTTCACACAATCCAGTTCAACTATTCAACTAACGTTCAAAAAAATTTAAAGACTTTACAATGACTGATAACAAAGAAACGGCTATTCCCGTAAAAAAGGGAAATTTGGAGTTGCTTCACTAAATTTGCTGTATCTTTGACAGTTTTCATTGAAAAATCATGAAAATTGATCAAAAGATGTAAAAATGTTTGATCTAGTACCAGGCCGAGTTTCGTCAAAATCGATGAACGTGATCAAAAATGTAGCCGGGTAGAAAATGAGGTTCATTATCGCCCAACAGACGATTTCATTCTTTTTTGGACGGATGTTTGTATGGAAAACATCTTAATCAATGTTTTCTTGGTTTTTTCTTCCACAAAATCAAAATTTATCACACAAAATGTTGTAAATTGATAGGAACTTCATTTATGCTTTGTTTAAGAATAGAAAATGTTTCAAAATAATAAGAACAGAGTTTCAGAAATGACCTGCTAAATATCCTGATAAACAAATTTGATACACAATTAAAGCGAGTATTATATTCGCTCTTGTGTTTAAATACCAGTTCTGTTGGAACAATTTCTATTTCTAAACAAAGCAAGAATAAAATTCCTATCAATTTACAAGATTTTTTGTGATAAATTTAGGTTTTGTGAAAGAGAAAATCAAAAAAACATTGATGACGATGTTTTCTATACAAACATTCGTCCAAAAAAGAATGAAATATTCTGTTGGGCGATAATGAACCTCATTTTTAACCCGACACCATTTTTGATCACGTTCATCGATTTTGACGAAACTTGAGCTGGGACTAGATCAAACGTTTTTACATCTTTTGACCAATTTTCAAAATTTTTCAATGAAAACTGTCAAAGATACAGCAAATCTAGTGAAGCAACTCCAAATTTCCCTTTCTTACGGGAATAGCCGTTTCTTTGTTATCAATCATTGTACAGTCTTCAAATTTTGCAGAACTTTAGTTAGATAGTTAAACTAGATTGAGTGAGCAACTTCA